>NC_036656.1:333163-695663 GCF_002806865.2 Cucurbita pepo subsp. pepo | reverse complement strand
CTCCTCCTTCTTTTGATCCGCCTCTTTCCCATGGATGGGCCGGCGAGATTTCCACGGGCCTTTTCGGCCGTCTCTTTGTTCCTGAGCTTGCTACAGCAATTCTTGCTCAGGTGACCTCTCTTCCCACAGTCGACTCCTCCTTCTTTTGATCCGCCTCTTTCCCATGGATGGGCCGGCGAGATTTCCACGGCTTTAGGCGTGCAAGCCATTCCTCCTCAGTGGAAATGGTATTTGATCCGCCTCTTTCCCATGGATGGGCCCCTCCTCAGTGGAAATGGTATTTGATCCGCCTCTTTCCCATGGATGGGCCGGCGAGATTTCCACGGCTTTAGGCGTGCAAGCCATTCCTCCTCAGTGGAAATGGTATTTTTTCTCCCGCTGCTCGACGTTACGCAGTCTTCCGGTCACCTCTTCCACCGTTAGGTCATTCACGTCAAGGAATTTCTCGATTGAAATCGAGACTTGCTCAAGGTGATCGGGGACGACCTGCAGCATCTTCTTCACGATTTCTGTCTCGCTGATGCTGGCCACCGAGTGTGGTGATGTTGTTGGCGAGCCCCGTGATTCGCATTGAAAAATCATCGACGATTTCACCGTCCTTAAAGCAGATCTCCGAGAGCTCCTTTCGCACAACTGCACAATGTTGGATTCCCGCATTCGTTGTACACCGAACCCGACGGGATTTAATTCCTTCCCAGGTCGATTGCACGGTGCGCTTGGTGGAGAGACGTTGTCTCCCTGATCACTCGCTCAACAACACCTCGACGCCCGTCATCACGGCATCGGCCTCTTCGTGGTGGTGATGGAGATGCCAGCACTTGGCAGCAGCATAGAGGAGTGAGCGAGCCTACTCGGGATGGACCCCACGATGTGCTTATTTTCACACTTTGCATTTTCTTCTACTCGAACCTGAGACCTGTGTGTTGTTAGGTCGACACTCTAACCACTTGAGCTATTCAACTTGATTGTTGATAGGATGGCTCCTCCGCAATGATATACACCGATGGCTTCAACTTGGCTCTAATACCACTTGTTGGATTTGGATAATCAGCGAGGGAAATCCCTTCTTCTGGTGAAAGGAAATCTTCGACAGAAGAAAAAATAAAATGCGTAAAAATAACAAAGAGAGAGAGAGTGAAATTTTGACTGCGCTTGAAATCAGGTTGTGAAATCTTTAAATCTTGTAAACAGATTTCCTATTTAAATACAACCTATCCTAAAAATGGGGGGAGAGTGGCCAACTGAATCTGTGCCACTTCCTAGAAAAATGACGTCTAAGAATTAGCTAATCCATTCGACGTGTTTGTCAAATGGTCAAACGAAAATTAAATGTAAACGTGTGAATCTAAATAAGGAAAAAACAAAGATTTTATCTAACAAACCCTGCATCGTACGATGGGGTGCAGAAATCGTAGCCGTCCAATTTCCCAGATGGACCGCACTGCTCTCTCCTTCTTTGTCGCCGTCTTTCCTAATTCCCATAAGTCCATCTCCTCCATTATATTCCTTCCTTTTCATCGCTCCCTCTTTCCCAAAATGCCCCTCTTTTCCATTCATTCTAGTTCGATTGAACTGAGAAGTTGGTCGTTGATATAAATAATTCGAGTGGAGTTCACAACCCAACATTTTATTTTCGAGTTAGGTTCAGTTAGACTATAAATGAGAGAGATCACGAGTCACAATGCATCACCTATATGGACTATAAGTCAAATATTTTTAAAAGTAAGACTGAGTTGTAATTCTATTTTCGAGTCGAGTCATACTAAAAAATGTCACTCTACAAGTTTACTCGAATTTTTTTTGGACTAATCCAAAATTTCGAGTTGATTGGATTAGGGACCTAAATGATCCAAAATTTCGAGTTCTAAGAGAATCATCACAAGCAATCAAAATTCAAACCACAAAAATTTAAATAAAAATACAAATATCAAATTAAACTATAATAAATTTGAAAAACAAACAAAAAAAAAAAAGAATAACTCCATCAAATATTTAGAATTAATGTATAAATATTAAAATAAACGACAATAAACTTATCAAATTAAAAAAAAATATATATTTAAATTAGCAAACAATTGAATTAATAAAACTTAATATTAAACATGTAACGACCCAAATCCACCGCTAGCAGATATTGTCCTCTTTGGGTTTTTCCTTTCGGGCTTCCCCTCAAGGCTGCGTCTGCTAGGGGAAGGTTTCCACACCCTTATAGAGGGTGATTTGTTCTCCTCCCCAACCAACGTGGGGCATCACAAAACATAATTGTACCGAACAGAAACATCAAACAATCAAAATTTATAAAAAAATAAAAAATTCACAAATAATCAAAATACAAACTATCATCAAACAAAAATATCACGATCAAAATTAAATATCACAATCAAGGTTGAAATAAGTAAGGTGAAACATTTAAAATCAAAAAATATAAAAAGAAACCATAAACATCGTAAGTAATCAAAACATTTATTATTATTTTTAGTTTAAGAGTGTTATGGTAATTTTTTTTAATATATATTTTTTTAAGATAAAATGTAAGTTTTTTTTATTTGTTTCATTTTTTTTTTATTATTATTAGTTTAGTAAGAAAAATAAATAAAATCCAGACGTCGCGGTTTCTTGATCCTTCGGGCATTAACGCAATGTATGCAACTTCCCTGGGTTCTTCAGCTAATCTCTATCGAACTCTAGCTTCTGCTTCTAGCGGGGAAGACGTAGCACAATTCGTAGCCACCGATCGAAACCCATTTCTTAAATCCCACTATTTCTTCGAGTCTCAATCTATAATTCTCCAAATCCGCAACCAAAATCGATAAAAGTTCATGTCATTGCCTGGCAGTTCGTTTGATCTTTGAATTCGGAGTAAATTGCTCACAGAATTCGATAGAAGCAAAGCTATGCTTGTCAGAAGGCGTTTAGCGGAGCTGATAATCGGTTTCAATTCGGAAACTAGGAGGAGAAGAAGCCGATTGTTGTCGAGCAATTCTGGGAAGAGATTTGCAGCGGTTTGGGGAAATGGAGATTTCGGGAGGCTGGGGCTTGGAAATTTGGATTCTCAGTGGAGGCCTGTTGCGTGTTCTTCCTTTGATCGCGAAATGCTCAAGGATATTGCATGTGGTGGTGCTCACACTCTGTTCTTAACAGGTCTTAAACTTCTCTTCTTTCGAATTTTGCGGCTTATATGAGATTGTTTATGGGATTTGTAGTGTTTTGTATCTGTATCTATTTGAGGGACATTGTGTTACGTTTCGAGTCCCGCAGATGTTGAGAGCAATCTCCTATGTTTTGTTGGTGAAAATTGTGAAGATGTCAGCTGTGTTCGAGTAAAAGCTCACAAATTATCCCCCTACTTTGGCAGAATCTGGACGTGTTTATGCTACTGGTCTTAATAATTTTGGGCAGCTGGGAATCCTCGAGGAACAAGGCTACTGTACAGTATGTTTTCTCCCACTCGATCACCATTATCTATGTGTGATAGTTTTTAGTATCGATATTCTGCGCCTGAAGTAATGGTTGATCCTTAAGTTTTTGTTTTAGCTTTATCTTGTTGAACACAACTCTTTGTGAAAAACACTCGCCCTCTTTATTAACACCAATCGAGAAGAGATTACAAGACACTCTGTGCTCTTAATTGCTTGGGATGAAAACCTTGGTAGGTTGGAGGGGTATTTATAGTAGAGGCTCAACACTTTATTCCTAAAATATCTAACTATTTATTCCTAAAGCACCTTAATTCTTTTCCTAAAATAAGGAGTATCTTTATTTCTAAAATACCTAAATCATTTTCGTAAAATAGATAGACAATGAGTTCATACAATTATTGGGTTAATGATGATATTTTAACATATCTTTCCATCTTTCTTAATGTGGTCTTATGTTTCTGGGTTTTTCTTGTATTTTTAAAATTTTTCTTTTTGTAAAGACACGTTAATTATCACTTATCAGCATGGCGTCTCGGTGCAGGAGCCTGTTGAAGTTAGAATTCAGAAAGAAGCTGTTCATATCGCAGCTGGTTATAATCACTCTTGTGTTGTTACAGGTTTGCTCTACATTCCACTTGATTCGAGCGAAGACTAGCCTTGAACTATTAAACTTAATTCAGAAGTAATTTGTAATGGTTAACAACTTGTTGAAGATAGGACACAAATGAATTAACTTTATTGAATGGGAAGAGTTGTCCTAGTTAGCTCTTTGTTGGATAGGGCACAAAAGATAGGACAAAAATGAATTAAGTTTTGGTCCTAATATGATCTCAATTGGTTATTAGATGTGATTGCACATTTCATAAGGTTCATATTGCATCCGTTCCAATAGCATAGTTGGATCTTATGGCTCGATTCTTCTAGGGCTATTTTGAGGAAAGTCAACTCTATAGGATCAGAAGAATTTTGGAAGAGGTTGATAGATAGATGTTCGGGAAATATTTTGGACATCGTGGGTTTTGTCTCCCTGGTCTTTTTTCAATAAGAACTTTTGTAATTATAATTTTTCCACCATTTATCTAAACCGAAGCGATATTTTTGTATTCCTATGATATATATTTTAAATTGTTGTCTTTTGTATATTTCTTTGGAAGTTCAAATGTCATACCAAATTTAAAGAATTACTGTTACATTAAGTTCTTCAAAACGTTCTTTGATATCCTTCGGATAAAAGCATCTAGGTAAAGTATTATTATACAACATGCACTAAAAATCGACTGGCATCTCTCTGGGCAATAATCTTATGCGAGCAACTCATTCTTCATATAATTTAACTGCTTCTGGAAATTTCGAATACTATTAATTAACTTTCTGATGTATTACTCAAAAAGGAATTATACAATAACTCTTCTACTCTAGCTTCATTTGTTGACTTTATATTTTACTTCTTTATAGCTGATGGAGAACTGTATATGTGGGGGATGAATTCAAGTGGGCAGCTTGGTCTTGGAAAGAGTAAGCACTAGTTTCTGAAAATATTTTTCTTACACTGTATATGTGGGGGATGAATTCATATGCAAATTAATGTTTCTGTAGGACAGGTTGTTAGACAATGGAAAATGAAAGAATGAAATAGCCTAATCTTCTTAGTTTTTCTTTTTCGTTAATGGGTTAGGGTGGGGTTGTGAATTTATTCGGTACAACGTGGTTGTTCCCTTTGTAAGTCATAATGTTATTTGTTTTTAGTAGATAATCATGAATATTAGTTGTCAATCTATAACCAGTCGATAATTATGTTATCATTGTTTTGCAATTCTATTTATTTGTTGTGGTTGTCCCCCTTGAGGTGGACCTTGTACTTCTTTCCTTGTTTGAAAGAGAAGATAGTGATAGACCCCTATTGCGAAGCTTTATTGTCGTTATGTGTTGGTAACTCCGAAAACAAAGCATGTTGACTAGGAGATATTTTAGAGGGACTCAAGGAACCTAGTTACTAGTAACTTCTAAAACAAAGCATATTGACTTGGAGAAGGTCATCTTATAGCTCAAAATCCAATTATATGTCATAAGGAAAGGTATTTTAGTCGATGAATATTTCATACAGGAAATGACTGATGCAGGTGTAATATGTATTATTTATCTTTTGACTTTAGATTAAAATGCCGATTGCTTAACTATAGTACTTTCGAAAGGGTTGTTTTCCATTTTTTTTGGTCATTATAATTACGATTATTAGTTGTCTATCTTTATGTCTCTATGGTTATGCTACAACGCTGCGCTAGTAATTTTCTTTGCTAATTTTTAGTTAGTCTTTCATGACAGGAATAGATAAAATACTAATTTTCTCCCTCTCAAACTCGGTTGTACTGTTATACAGGGTCAGCAAAATCCGTATGCCTACCTACTAAAGTAAATAGCTTAGATGGGATTGTGATTAGGAGGGCTGCTTTAGGTTCAGACCACTCGATGGCTGTTACTGGTATAAATATCCTACCACATTTCAGTTTAGTAGTTTTACCGTTTTCATGGCGTTTCAGGAATTTGTGATATTATATTTTTCACCAGATGGAGGTGAAGTCTTAAGTTGGGGAGATGGACGATCGGGAAGATTGGGTCATGGCCACGAGTCATCATTATTGGGGTTTTTAAAAAGCACCAGGTACTGTTAGATTCATACTGATCTGTGATCCCTTCTTCCTTTCTCATTTCCCCTACAGAAAAATAAAAGAAGAATAAATTGACATTTGACCAAACATTTTTTGAGCATATAGGTGTATAAACTTATCGACTTTGAATTTTCTCATCTAGATTCATGATGCATCATACCATTCTTTGTTTCTTGTGTTCTTATGACATGTATATTTTTTTGTAGCGAATATACGCCCAGGCTAATTAAAGAACTTGAGGGGATTAAGGTAATCTTTCCATAGTGAGCTTTCATTCATCACCTTTAGGTTGCCAATTTTTTTAAAACTTTTTTTTTTCAGGTTGAACGGATTGCTGCAGGGATGCTGCACTCAGCGTGTGTAGATGGTTGTTTTTTTTTTTTCTAATTTTTTTTATGGCAAATGTCTGTTTCATTGTTGCTTCTTTTGGCACATTGTTGTTTTGCTAATGTTGAACAAATTTAGCAGAGAATGGAGCTGTTTTCATATTTGGTGAGAGAGCAACAAACAGAGTGGCAAGTTCCAATTCAATGTTGAAATTGATTTTATGTTTGTCTAGTAAAGCTACATTTTGCTTGATGTTCTTGCATTTAAATTATTAATGGTATGATACAGAGCTTTGGTGAGGCGAACAAGGAAACAACACCATCAATGATCAGCACGCTTTTGAACTGCGAAGAAGTTTCCTGTGGTGGTTATCACACGTGTGTCCTAACAAGTAACTTTATCCTTTTTTATTATTTCGAGAGTTGTAATCATTCCTGCCATTGATGTGTAACTTCAGATTTTTTTCTTTTATCTGAGCAAATTATATATTAAAATTGTTCTTAGCCAGTAAGCAATTATATATAAAGGTCGTCATAAATGAGTTAGTATAGTTTGTCTGATATCTTTGCTGTATTTTTCTATGGTTTCATTATGACAACAATAAAGCAAAGTAGCCAGTGTTCTTAGTATGTACATGTTATGTGACAGCCGTGTGCATACAGAACGTTCTAATTTTCACAATGGGGTGCTCATCCTCGGTTCTAATGATGGATGACTATATGATTTCTAAGTCAAGACATGTAGTACTTGAGATTCTGAACATGGCCTCATCTTTGACCTTTTTGTTTCTTGTTGTAGAAGGTGGGGACCTGTACAGTTGGGGTTCGAATGAGAATGGCTGTCTCGGGAATGGGTATGCCTCGCTGCAATAATATTCTGTAGTTTGGACCTCTTTTCTAATTTTGATGGCTCGCCGACTAAAATATTGTGTTCGTGATATCTGGTTATATTCAGGTCCACGAGTGTCTTTCATCTCCCCGAAAAAGTCGAAGGTCCCTTTTCAAAATCTCCCGTAAGCAAGGTTGGAGTTTTATGGTCTTCCATCAGAATTACTTGAATGATTTTATCATTTGTTTTCCTTGTGGAGACAACTTTAATTTTATCTAGTTTGAAAACCACCTCGTAATTTCTTTCTACCTATATTTTTTATTGTCTGAAAAGGGCAAAATAAATCATATGTGTGGTAAGGACAAAATGCCAAAAGAAAATGAATGATAATTCTGACGTGTTTGATATTTTTTATATTCATCCTGTTCAATATATTTAACAATCACATTTCACAGGTATCTTGTGGATGGAAACATACAGCAGCAATCTCAGGTAATAATATTTCAGCGGTCACCAAAGAAAACTATTTTGTATTTTCCTTGCAATATTAAAGGTAAAATTTGTTAAGTTTGTTGTTGAATCAGGTGGTGCCATTTTCACGTGGGGCTGGGGAGGTTCCCACGGAACGTTTTCGGTGGATGGCCATTCGTCTGGGGGTCAGCTGGTATGCTTCTCTTGCATTTATTTTCTTGTTATCTATGCTGCTCAATTGGATTTACTGCTGGATTTGTTTAGAGTTGGTCGACATTTAATGTGTATGCTTGAAATCTACGGTTTTGTTAGACAATCTACTGCCGTTGGAGATGGTTTCATTTGAAAATACTAATTGTTAGACGAACACGACTCTCTACAATGGTATGATATTGTCCACTTTGAGCATAAGCTCTCATGGCTTTGCTTTGAGCTTCCCCAAAAGGCCTCATACCAATGGAGTTAGTATTCCTCACTTATAAACCCATGATCATTCTCTAAATTAGCCGATGTGGGACTTCCATCATCCAACACCTCCCCTCGAACAAAGTGCGCCTCCCCTTAATCGAGGCTTGACTCCTTTGGAGTCGTAGTCATTTTTTGACTGCCTTCGAGGAGGGGCTTGGCTCCTTTTCTTTTTGAGTTCTTTGTTCGATATTTGTACCAATCTATTGGCACGACTAAGTTTAGGGCATGGCCCTGATACCATGTTAGACGAACACGACTCTCCACAATGGTACGATATTGTCCACTTTGAGCATAAGCTCTCATGGCTTTGCTTTGGGCTTCCCCAAAAGGCCTCATACCAATGGAGTTAGTATTCCTCACACTTATAAACCCATGATCATTCCCTAAATTAGCCGATGTGGGACTTCCATCATCCAACACTAATGACAGGCACATGGTTCAGTGGCATTGGATCTCTGCCCTGAACCTACTTATTCTTTATATGATCAAACGATCACTTCTCTCATTGATTAGTTCAAGTACAAAGAAATTATTTACTGAAGGTTTCGAGTTTTAACTGTGTTCTTATACCTCTAGCCCATGTTATATGTTTCAATCTTGTGGAAACGTCCATTTGATAGCTATTTTTGTCTTCAGTTTTCAGTTGGTATAGAATAGATTTGTGTAGCTCTCCATTTTGTTCTTTATTTGGGTGTTTTTCTCGTTAAGAAAAGGAACTATTTGCTTTTTTATATCAAATTCTGTGACCACCCAAGCCTACAGCTAGCCGATATTGTCCTTTTTGGGTTTTTCCTTTCGGGTTTCCCCTCAAGGTTTTTAAAATGCATCTGCTAGGGAGAAGTATCCACTCCCTTATAAAGAATGTTTCATTCTCCTCCCCAACTGATGTGATTTCACAATCTACCCTCCTTCGGGGCCCAGCATCTTCGTTGGCACTCGTTCCCTTGTCCAATCGATGTGGGACACCCCAATCCACCCCCTTCAAGGCCCAGCGTCTTTGCTGGCACACCGCCTTGTGTCCACCCCCCTTCAGAGCTCAGCCTCCTCGCTGGCATATTGCTTGGTCTCTAGCTCTGATACCATTTGTAACAGTCCAAGCTCACTGCTAGTAAATATTGTCCTTTTTGGGTTTTTCCTTTTGAATTTTCCCTCAAAGTTTTTAAAACGTGTCTGCTAGAGAGAGGTTTCCACACCCTTATAAAGAATGTTTCATTCTCCTTCTCAATCGATGTTGGATCTCACAAATTCTAAATTCAAGATTTCAGCCACCTACAATATTTGGTCCGATACAACATTTAGGACAATCTTGAATGGTTTATACCCATAAAGGATTTGGTTTAATTATAGGGACATGGAAGCGACATTGACTATGTGAAACCGACAATGATCGACCTCGGAGAGAATGTGAAGGCAGTACAAGTCTCCTGTGGGTTCAACCACACTGGTGCGATACTCGAGTACATGTGAGAGTTTCAAACTTTAACCACACCAGTACAATAGTAAAGAGGCTGTGTTCATAATTTTCGAGTCGAAATTATAATATGTTCGTTCATGTATAAATACATCATTTCCTGTTAAGGCAAATAAAACTGTAAACTCTGTATATGTCATGCTTCGGGTGTCAGAGAAATAATCATAAACATGGGAGAATGATACCCAAATCTTAGGACATTTATTCAAACATTCAATTTGGCATTGTTCTTTGCAGCTCAAGTTCATAATGTTCGTCACATATTCTCTCATTTACTTGACATTTAAGCATTATGTTCTATTTATTTTCTGAGTTTGATATGAAGACTCATTTTTATTCTTCTTATTGTGACATATATTTCGATTACTCTATTATAGAGCGTTTTGTAGTTCCAATATCCTATCTATATCACCCTCTTTTCGAGAAGCTCTTAGACAAAGCTCGAGAAATCTATGGCTACCAAACCAATGGCCCGCTTTGGCTCCGTTGCTCGGTCGCTCAAGTGGCAGCCCGAGAAAGAATCCGATCAACACAACCACAAACAGAATAATCATCACCATCACCACCACAACCACTACCATCTTCCACTTGCTTTGTCTTGACACTTTTTTTCTTCAAGATTTGTCATAACTTAATGAAAAGATAACTTTAACAGATATTACTGACCCAGGTCACTGTTGTTCAGTTCGTCATTATTCATCCTTGATGAAATACGTCGTAAGCTAAGTAATCAGTGGTCTTGGTGTTGATACAAAACCTCTCATTCTCCCTAAACTATCTTAATAATGTTAATTGTCACGTCATTTTTTGACTAAGCTAACAAATGGTTGACTCAACTCACTAACTGAGCTAACGAACTTCAACTTGTTGATTTGAAATTCAGGGTTTGTCTAAAAAGGTTCGATTGGTAGTATTTTTACTTAAAAGGGTTTAAAAAGGTTCGATCTCGAATAGCTCGAAACAAATTTAGCCTATAAATTTTATACATACATATATGATCTTCATCACTAAATTGAATAAACTCGAATACAATTGAGTCGATTTCCATCACTAAATTGGAAGTACATTTTTATTTATTAAAAAATAACATTTTAATATTACTTTTATATTAAGATCACCTTTTCTTATTTAGTCTATAACTCCTAATTCAAAATGACACCTAAAAAAATTTGTTCTAAAATAAGTAAAGTTTAAATTAATTAAAAAAAAATACACTTAATAATTTATCTAAAAAATATTTGTTACAAAGTTTAGTTAACAGTATTTCAAAAACACGGGTAAACTTTAAAAAATTTCATTAATACCTTCGACCTTTTAAAAGAAAGTTAAAAGATACTTTCTGTTAGTACTATGTTTAAAAAATATCCATAAAATTTAAAAAGTAGCATTAACTCCATTTACATTTATAAAGGAGTTCACAAAAATTCTTGCCGTTAATATACGGACTACAATTGTCTATTGACATCTCATAAATTATCTCCAAACTTTTTTATATTACTCTTTAAAGTTCATGAGTATTTTTTAAACATGTTACTAACGGTAAAAGTATTTTTTATTTTTTTCTATAAAAAGTTGATCTTTTTGGAGATTTCAAAAAAGTTTATAAGTATTTTTGAAGTTTTTTTAAAAAGTTTAAGGACGTTAATAAAAAAATTTTAAAATTCAATAATATGAATAATATGTTGTAAATATTTTTAAAAGTCAAAAAAAGATATTTTTGAAACTAAGTTGAAAGGTATTATTAAAACTTTGAAACAAAATTCTAAATTTGTTTCTAATATATCCATAAATTTAAAAAATGTTTTAAAGATTCTTAAATTTATAATTTTGTATGATGTTCTGTTAATATTATATTAGGGGTATATTTGGAATTTTAAATTTGTAAAAGGATAAATAAATCATTAGAATTCTTCTATTAATAAAGAAAAAATGTTGGATTTATTTTCCAAAGGAATAAAAAAATATATTCGATCTTATATTTCACTCATACCTTTGATCAATTTTTTTTTTTTTTTAATTTAAAATGCATTATTGTCATTTATTTAATTATTGGGTATTTTTTTAGTGTGAATCACTATTATCGATTAATTTTGTGATATTATATTAAAAAACGCGTATGCTAGGGAGAAGTTTTATGTTTTTGTTTCCATCTCCAACTAACTTGGAATCTCATAATTCACTCCCTTGTGAGCCTGGCGTCTCCAACTAACTTGGAATCTCATAATTCACTCCCTTGTGAGCCTAGCGTCTCGTTGGCCTATTGTCTAGTGTCTAACATTGATTCCATTTATTCAATATAAATCTCCAAAATTTTTAATTTTATCGATTTCAACTTGTTCTCTAATAATTATAAGCATATTTTTCTAAAATTCAGGGTGTTACAAAAGTTTTAACGGAAATTGACAGTGAGCTATCGGGTATTTTAAGAATTATGAAAAAGTAGATCGATTTAGTCGTTTTAGTTATTCTCCATTTGGTAGATGATATTTTAGTAGCGTGTTTTCAAATAATTTCTTGAACTTTCTTGGTTCGGACTTAGTTTGAGAGCGAGCGGTCGTGCTCTTTCGAAATATTTGAACAAAAAAAACGAAACAAAAACAAAAATAAAGGGCTAGAGTTGGCAATGCATGCTAAACCATCCACCAACATTTGTTTGCTATTCTTGAAAACCACACAATTTCTTGTTACTAATAAGGAAAAAGGAAAAAGAAAACAAACAATTTCTTTGTCTTTTCTCCTCTCTTCCCTTTCCAATTTTCCCTTTTTCTTCATCTCTTCTCAATTTCTTCAACATTTTAACCTCAAACCCATGGAGTTTGCATAAAAACAAAATACGTCTTTCCGTTCGTTTAGTGTTCCGATCAAGAGACTTGGGTTTGTGTTCGTTCTCCCATTTGTGCACTCGGGTTTGTGTTCGTTCTCCCATTTGTGCACTTTCTACGTTATTACCTTTCATTTTGTGAAGAATACTTATAAATGGTAAATTTTTTCATAGTAAGACATCCTGTATTTGAATCTCTTGATTATCACCAACGGATCAAATTGATATTCAAACCCATTTCATATTTGGTTTAGTTTTATGGTAGATTGTGTTGGAACCCATGTCGGGTGGTGTCGGGCGTTGAAAGTTCAAACCCTAAATTGAGAATTAGTTTTATAGAACCTTGAGGGGGAAAAAAATATAATTTTGAATTTGGTGATTTGAATTAAAAAAAAACGTGTTGGCCATTAACAATTCTTGTTCGTGGCTCCAACCACTTGGAAGAAACTGATTTTTCATCTATTTCTTGAATTGAATATGTTTGATTAAATGAAAAACCATGTTGGATTTCATTCTTTGTCGGAATCTGATCGGAGATCGCGATTTGCTGCAGCCATTAATGTGGTCTAAGTCCGATAATAAACCGGACGGATCTGAGGTACATGCGTATGTAAATTCGATCAATATTCGGAGTTTTATCGGAATGAATTAGGGCTCGATCATGCATGAGATTGTTGAATTAGATGTGTTTTACATGATTATGAAAATTATTGATGATCATCGTCTTGAATTCAGATGTTTAGCAACTCATCAAAGGGGGAAAACGATTGTCACGGAGGAATGAACGTAAACGCACCAAATTTCGTGAAAAATCCTCCGGATTCTCTCAGAAGAATCGATCAAATCGCCAAAAACGGCATAAATTCCGGGAATCAGACGGCGACGATGAACCACGAGTTTCATTCCGGGCAGGCAGGGGGGTCGATTGCGCCGATTCCGAGCGGTGCACCTGCAACAAACATGAAGAACATCAACAATAACAACAACTCTACTTTCTTTCCGACGAAGAGCGGCAGCGATGGCATGGAGACGCTAGGAATGGTGATTAAACCGCACACAGGCGGGGATGTGCGATGGGACGCTGTGAACATGGTGTCGAAAGGAGGCCAGTTGAATCTGAGCCATTTCAGGCTTCTGAAGCGGCTTGGTTATGGCGATATCGGAAGTGTTTATCTGGTGGAATTGAGAGGAACTGATACGTTTTTCGCCATGAAAGTTATGGACAAAGCTTCATTGGCGAGTCGGAATAAGGTTGTTAGGGCACAGACGGAGAGGGAGATTTTAGGGCTTTTGGATCATCCATTTTTGCCGACTCTGTATTCCTATTTCGAAACTGATAAGTTCTATTGCTTGGTTATGGAGTTTTGTAGCGGCGGAAATCTTCATTCTCTTCGTCAGAAACAACCTAACAAGTATTTCACAGAAGAAGCTGCCAGGTTCATGTTCATGTTCATGTTCATGTTCATATCATCATTTCCGATTCTTCGATTCTTAATTTGAAAACTCTTGGATTTTGCTTAATCACAAGTTCTTGATTCATAATTTCAGATTCTATGCATCAGAAGTTCTATTAGCACTCGAATATCTTCACATGTTAGGAATAGTTTACAGAGATTTGAAACCAGAGAACCTGTTAATCCGAGACGAAGGTCACATCATGCTCTCCGATTTCGACCTCTCTCTCCGCTGCTCCGTCAGCCCTACTCTCGTCAAATCCTCCTCCGTCAATGTCAATGGCAGCTCCACCACCGGACACGCCGGCACCAACGGTGGCGGCAGCGGCAGCGGCGGTATCCTCGACGACGAGTTCGCCGTCCATGGATGTATGCAGCCTTCCAACTTCCTCCCTCGCATCCTCCCTTCCAAGAAGAATCGCAAGTCGAAATCCGACTTCGGCCTCTTCGTCGGCGGAGCATTGCCGGAACTCATGGCGGAGCCGACGAATGTTAGATCGATGTCGTTCGTCGGCACGCACGAGTATTTAGCGCCGGAGATCATCCAAGGCGAAGGCCATGGCAGCGCCGTCGACTGGTGGACATTTGGAATCTTCCTCTACGAGCTTCTTCACGGAACAACGCCGTTTAAAGGATCTGGAAATAGAGCTACTCTGTTTAATGTTGTCGGACAGCCGCTTAGATTCCCGGAGACGCCGCAGGTGAGTCTACAGGCGAGGGATCTGATCAGAGGCCTTCTTGTGAAGGAGCCGCAAAAGAGAATCGCGTACAGAAGAGGCGCTACTGAGATTAAACAGCATCCGTTCTTCGATGGAGTGAACTGGGCGTTAGTGAGAAGCGCTATGCCGCCGCACGTGCCGGAGCCGGTCGACTTCTCACAGTTCGCCCGTAAGAAGAGCGGTGGTAGCGGTGGAGGCAGTGGCGGTGGAGCGGTAGAAGTAGCAGCGGCAGGAGCGGCGGCGGCGGCGGCGTCACCTGGGGAGAGTTCTTCGCCTTCTACTGGTCGCGATCCCAATTATGTGGATTTTGAATACTTCTAGGCAGGAAAAAGGTGAAAATTTATTCATTTATTTTATAATCTTTTTATTCAGATGAATATTATTATTTTAACATAAATAGTCACATATTTTTCTTTTTTTTTTATTATTATTTTTATTCGTATTTTTCTTTTTTCTTTTTATTTTTATTCAGAGATGGAGAGAGGTTTCCCTGTGTTTGCTTCCTCTAATTCATTCTTTTGTGTAATTATTCACATCAATTATATATTAAAATACAGAACAAATATTATTTTATGATTGTATATTGATTATTAACAAATTAATTTAAGCATAACTCAACTCTAATGTTAAATCGATTTAAAATTATATATTCAAATTTCTATCTCACAGATTAAAAGTACCGAAAAAAATAATCATCGTTTCAAAAGAAGTAAAACTGTGCATCTACCTGTCCAATAATCACACGAGCAACGGGTCTTAGATTGTTTTTATGAGATCCCACATCAATTGGAGGGTGGAACGAAACATTTCTTATAAAGGCGTGGAAACTTTTTCTTGTCATACGCGTTTTAAAATCGTGAAATTGATGACAATACATAACGGGTCAGAGCGAACAATATCTGCGAGCGATGAGCTTGGATTATCTTTGGAACTTCATTTGTAAGATTTCAATAAAGTAGTATAACGCTAAAAAGTGTTAGAAATATGAAAATTTCTCGAGGCAAATTGTAACGACTCGAAATTTTCTACTTAATTTAAGGTCGCTACTGTACACGTACCATAAACATTAATTGCGGAAGAATTCATTAAAATTCCATAAAACATAATCTTTATCTTAAAACACAGCAATGGACTTATGTGTTTCGAAAACATCTTTAAAACGAAGCAACAAAAGACTAAATAAAATGAATAAGAGTTTAAGTTAAAAACATCCTAGTCTCGAGTTGCGATGTCGTCGTCAGCCGTACAGGAATGCCTTGCATTAACCTGAAACCCTATGCATGTGCCATGATCTCGAGTTGCGATGTCGTCGTCAGCCGTACAGGAATGCCTTGCATTAACCTGAAACCCTATGCATGTGTCATGATCTCGAGTTGCGATGTCGTCGTCAGCCGTACAGGAATGCCTTGCATTAACCTGAAAAATGCTTTGTAACGACCCAGATCCACTGCCAGCAGATATTGTCTTCTTTGGGCTTTTCCTTTCGGGCTTCCCCTCAAGGCTTTAAAACGCGTCTGATAGGGGAAGGTTTCCTTACCCTTATAAAGGGTGACTTGTTCTCCTCCCCAACCAATGTGGGACATAACAATTCACCCCCCTTCAAGACCCAGCGTCCTCGCTGGCACTCGTTCCTTTATCCAATCGATGTGGGACCGCCCCCAAATCCACCCTCCTTTGGGGCCCAGTGTCCTTACTAGCACACCGTCTCGTGTCTACCCCCTTTGGGGAACAACGAGAAGGCTGGCACATTGTCCGGTGACTGGCTCTGATACCATTACCTATCTTTTGTTTCGTTTCGTTTCGTTTCATTTTTCCTGCGGTGTAATCCTAATAGGTAATCGTGGACGTGTACCATATACTCTACATGTAGCCCATACGTACGAGTATGGGCTCACCAGCTAGTTCGCACACCGCTGGGCCACTGTCCCTAGCCGGTGGGCATACTCTGGGAGCCCCTTATACCGGGACCCGTTAAAACTAGAACCGTCACGACAGCGCTATGCAAAGCATAACGATCGTTGTCCTGCCATTGGATGTACGCGTCCGTACCCTCGTGATGGGATAGGGGTATCCCCCAAATGCATGAGCACACAATATGCATGAGGTCCCACTAGTCCTACAGTTATCATTAATGAACATAACCCTCTATCACGTTTTCATGCTTACATGTCATTCTCATTCTCATTTCTTTACATATCATACATATTCCTAACAGGGTTATGTTTCATGCAATTTACCGTATTTCATGTCATACAATTCATGCAGTTACATTCAAATATTCATACAAACAAGCCATAATCGTTCAAGGACCACACATCGTTACATGCATTACACATCACATCAGACTAAAAGCATACATTCACGTTCACATAACTACGTACTTAAGCACAATAATCTAGCATACAATGTATCATATCATAAACAAGTCATAACGTATACACTTCATAGTCATATCGTTCTCTAACTTACCATAGCCTTAACGTTCTTATACCTATCACAGACATATCATTACGTAACGTACCTTAGTCATATCATCACCAGAACGTATCCTAACGCCATCGTTCTATCAATCTATCACAAACCTATCCCTTTCTACCCATAACCTAACCGTATTCTTTCATCAATCTCTCCTATCCATAGCACTCCGGTATGTAACCTAACCTTAACGTTTCATGAACGTATCTTACTCCTATCGTTACATTTCGTTTTGTGCATCCTTCTCGTATCCTATCTCAAACATCTCCTAGAGCACATCGTACCATAATTATTATCATACAATCCACATATTATAACATAACATAACATAACATATAAGAAGCATATCGATCCACAGACAATTCACACATATCAATATATATGACACGTGCAGAACCACAGGGCACGTGTCAACATCAAATATAACCATGCCGATAGTAAGGTCACTTACTGAGTATTTCTTTAAATACTCAAGCCATGTGCTACTACATTTTTCAGGTTAAGGCAATGCATTCTTGTACGGCTGATGACGGCATCGCAACTCGAGATTATGGCACATGCATAGGGTAGTGGTATTTGTTTTCTTAGACTTAGGCTAGACTAGGATGTTTTTAACTTAAACTCTTATTCATTTTATTTAGTCTTTTGTTGTATCGTTTTAAAGATGTTTTCGAAACACGTAAGTTCATGGCTGTGTTTTAAGATAAAGGTTATGTTTTATGGAATTTTAATGAAGTCTTCCGCATTTAATGTTTATGGTACGTGTATAGTAGCGACCTTAAATTAAGTAGAAAATTTCGGGTCGTTACACAAATAGACAATTTCGATAAGTTTATATCAATTAGTCCAAGCAAACATTGAATAGCATAGAGTCATCCCAAAGTAGGATTTACGCCGTGAAAAGTGTTAGAAATATGAAAAATCCTTGAGGAAAATAGACTATTTCGATACGTTCATATGAATTAGTCCGAACAAACATTGAATAGCATAGAGTCATCCCAACGATAGGATTTCATGTCTGAGAGGTTTTTTCTCTATTTGTAAGAGTTAAAGCCTCGTGAAATGTGTCTAGAAGATGAACTTGTCAATCTTGACTCGATCCTCTATCTTTCTCTCTGTGAGCTTGATTAGTTTGTTAATTCCAACTTCATTTGGGTCGAATTAAACTTTCCTAATTTTAAGTCTTTGAAGACTCTCATCGTCATCACGTTAATGTTTGCTCCTAAATCCAAATGTTTATCCTTTCAATAGAAACTAGAATCGTAAAAAAAGTTTTTAGGTCATCAAGCTGTTCGAGAGTTCATTTTTTAGTGGAGCATCACATCAGTTTTATCAGAGAGTTCATGCTTCAGTGGAACTCACTTATATCAAAGTTCAAATTGTTAATGATATTAGTACTGCTCTTCTATCTATATTATTATACACCGACCAGTTTGACACGATCAAAGCTTGTTTCGACTTAAATAAATGCATGATATGTTTTTTATACATGAATTTCATCGATCCATACACGAACAGAACACTTGTTTTTCTCAACGTTTTTTCGGCCTTAAATACCTATACTCAAAAAGGTAGGTTGAAAATAGAAATCTAATGAAAATGAGAGCGTTACACAGGAAACATACACGAACAGAACACTTGTATTTCTCAACGTTTTTTTGGACTCAAACGTCTGTCTATACTCAAAAAGTCAAGTTGAAAATAGAAATCTAATGAAAATGGGAGCGTTACACAGGAAACATATACGAACAGAACACTTGTTTTTCTCAACGTTTTTTCGAACTCAAACACCTATACTCAAAAAGGCAGGTTGAAAATAAAAATCTAATGAAAATGGGAGCGTTACACAGGAAACATATACGAACAGAACACTTGTTTTTCTCAACGTTTTTTCGAACTCAAACACCTATACTCAAAAAGGCAGGTTGAAAATAAAAATCTAATGAAAATGGGAGCGTTACACAGGAAACATATACGAACAGAACACTTGTTTTTCTCAACGTTTTTTCGAACTCAAACACCTATACTCAAAAAGGCAGGTTGAAAATAAAAATCTAATGAAAATGGGAGCGTTACACAGGAAACATATACGAACAGAACACTTGTTTTTCTCAACGTTTTTTCGAACTCAAACACCTATACTCAAAAAGGCAGGTTGAAAATAAAAATCTAATGAAAATGGGAGCGTTACACAGGAACCATACACGAACAGAACACTTGTATTTCTCAACGTTTTTTTAGACTCAAACGTCTATACTAAAAAAGTCAGGTCGAAAATAGAAATCTAATGAAAATGGGAGAGAAAACAAAGAAAATTCTTCATTATCCCTAATTATATTTTAGTTACCGGTTAAATTAATAAAAATATTTTTAAATTTTACATTTTTTCTTTAAATTATCACCAAACTTTTAAAGGTTTTAATAACACGGTTAAAACTTTTTCAAAATTACACAAATACCCTCCAACTTTCAAATCTTTTTTATATACTCCGATTAATTTTAGAATTTTTAACGGTTTCAAAAACTCTTTAAATTATCACCGAACTTTTCAAGGTTTTAATAACACGGTTAAAACTTTTTCAAAATTACACAAATACCCTCCAACTTTCAAATCTTTTTTATATACCCCGATTAATTTTAGAATTTTTAACAGTTTCAAAAACACCACCATATTTCTAAAAAATAAATATCTTTAAGTTTTTTTATAAAATTTTTAACTTTTTGAAAAAGTTTAAAAATATTCTTAGTGTTAGTATATGAATTGGACGGGTAGTACTGTGTTTAAAAAATATCCAGGGTTAGTATAAAGTTTTGTGTATTTATTTTAGAATAAAGTATAAATTATTTCTAGGGGTATTTTTGACTTTTTATTTTTATTTTTTATTTTTTAAAATAATTAATTTAACCTTATATTTATTATAAAATTTGGATACGAAAAGAACAAAGAAACGAGTTGCCATTGTTTTTGTGGAGTCGACTGTAAAAGGTGTGAAGTAATTTTGTGTTGAACGAACACAAATAGCCACAGAATCAGAGACTTTGATCAATTCAATTGGAATCCGTTCGAATCCTGCTGTAGTTTGTTGCAGTATATACACGCCAAGCTTCTTCCTTCTCCTGGAGGGTTTTTCTCGCGCGGCTGAAGAGTTCGGAAGACAAAAGAAATGATTCCGATGACGGCCCTAGCTTAGGCGGCCATGGGAGACAACAATAACACCAACAGAGGCCTTGTTTCGGCCAACGCCGCCGCTAATTCCAACCGGAACAACAACGGCAGCCACCACAAGAAGCCGGAGTGGCTGCAGCAGTACGATCTAATTGGGAAGATCGGAGAGGGTACCTATGGCCTTGTGTTCCTTGCTAAAATCAAACCCCCTTCGCCCAGTCGCGGTAAGTCCATTGCCATCAAGAAGTTCAAGCAATCCAAGGACGGTGATGGCGTCTCCCCAACTGCCATCCGCGAAATTATGGTTATTTTCCTTCTCTTTCACTTTTCTTATTCGTATGTCTTCAATTTGATTCGATTATTTTTGTTTTAGGCTGAGAAAGGACAAGAACAAGAACAAGAGTTCAGAACATATAGTTATTGATTTTATTACATTGCCCCTTGTTAATTTCTTTTCTTACGCCAGAAACTGGACATATTTTGGGATTCCTTTTTCCAATAATTCATAAAAAAAAAAAAAAAAAAAAAAAAAATTAGGGCTTTCTCGAACTTGATTCCTTGTTTCTGCTGGAGCTGTTGATCTTGCATTAAGCATGCCTGGTTAATTAAACTTCTCTATCTTTTATGGTTCAGTTACTGCGGGAAATAACACACGAGAATGTCGTCAAGCTTGTAAATGTTCATATCAATCATACAGATATGTCGCTGTATCTAGCTTTCGATTATGCTGAACATGACCTTTATGTAAGTATCTCTTGCTTCAAATTGTTATGTTAAAGGATTGATTTGATTTGATAAGGGTGGTTAAGACTGAAAATTTCACTGCCCTTTTTGAGGAAAGGAGCCTACCGTTTATTTACTAATCAACTCTTCTTGTCATGTGCATATCTGTATAATATGGTGATTTTTGTATATCTTTACAGGAAATCATTAGACATCATCGGGACAAGGCTAACCATCCCCTTAATCAGTACACCGTTAAATCTTTGCTTTGGCAACTTCTCAATGGATTGAACTATCTCCACAGGTAAACTTGCAGTGTGCCACTTTCTTAAATTTAATTTCTCATCACAAGAAGACTTCTAACATAATTTCGCGTTCTGCTGCAGTAATTGGATCATTCATCGTGATTTAAAGCCATCGAATATTTTGGTAAAATTTATATGAAATCTATGTTCTGTTTGCTGAACAACCTCGTTATCTCTCTACTTTAGGTTCTGCGTAAGCTGTTGTCCTCTTATGTGTAGACTTGTCTTTTTGCTTGTGTGTTTGTTCCATTACCAGGTAATGGGTGAAGGAGAAGAACAAGGATTGGTTAAAATAGCTGATTTTGGACTTGCAAGAATATACCAAGCTCCCTTGAAGCCATTATCTGAAAATGGAGTACTGATCTCTTTGTTTATTTCTTTTTTAGTTCAACTAATATTTTGTAGATGACATAATATAACTGGGAATGGGATAACGATAAGTCCAATTTTAAAGAGTTTTAATGCTAAATACAATGTAAAAATTATTTTACATGACAACAAAAAGTCTTCATGGTTAACTATTCTAAGTTTTGAGGGAAGAGAGAAAGCAATGACCCCTGCTGGAATTAGAAAATTTTATACCATCTAAATATGCTAAGTGGATAGAAAATCTATAAGATTAAGTTTTAGGGCTGGAGTTGAAAGATACGGAGTACCTAATAAAATTAAGGCTAAATAGGTGACCAACCTTTAACCTAATGCCTTTTAAGAATACGTACAACATTGAATGATAAAAAATGGAAAAAACTACCATCATTAACATCCTTGATGCCCTGAAATTGAACCTGATTTCCTTCGAGTTTTTGAGGTGTCATTTGTCATTTTCTTGTAGGTTGTCGTCACCATTTGGTATCGTGCACCTGAACTTCTCCTTGGAGCAAAACACTATACTAGTGCTGTTGGTATCCTTGATAAAATCATTTAAACTCTAAAGTGGAGCTATTTTGGGCTGTCATATGATCGATGCATTTTACTTGGAACCTAAATATTTGCTAATACATTGAACTTATGCTTGACTTCATGCCCTAATCTCAATTGGTGCATCAATATGAGAATTCGTTGTTTCAGCTTCAGTTTCAGGACATGAATTTTTTTTTTCCAGTCTTATGTACAAATTATCCTATTTAATACATGGTAAATTATAGTTCTACTGTTCGTTGGTGTAAGGGCATATTTTACAAAGAAAGGATCAATTCTATTAATGTGAAAATGATGAGGAATAGAATTATATCATTTAGGATTCATCTATTCGACACATGATCTGAGAATGAGTAAAGAAACATGGAAATGAGGGTCATTATAAAAGCTTCCCATCACAGGAAGGTATAAACATGCACTGTCTAGATGAGTTTTGCATGAGGGTTGGTTTTCATGTGAAATCTTTATTGCTTATCCGTTGCAAATATCGATGCCCTATGGGTAGTAGACTAGGATATATTCTTATCCTGAGTAAAAACAATCATTCCTTTATTTAGAACATTAGATATGTGGGCTGTTGGATGTATTTTTGCTGAGCTCTTGACACTGAAGCCATTGTTTCAAGGGCAAGAAGTCAAAGGGAATCCAAATCCTTTCCAGGTATAAAAGTTTTCTTGCATCCCATTCACCCTGTTGTTAGTGTTTGATTCTCTTTACACTGGGTCTGCTAATTAATAATGTTTTATCATTGTAATGTTTGTGCTGCATTACAATGAAACCTTTTGTTTGAGCAGCTTGATCAACTCGACAAGATATTTAAGGTTTTAGGTAATGAATTGCTTATTTGTCTCCATTTCTCCTGTATATACAACAAATTGTTTCTTAATGTCATTAATTTACTAGGCCATCCCACGGTAGAGAAGTGGCCAACACTTGCTAATCTTCCACATTGGCAACAAGATTTACAGCATATACAGGGACATAAATAGTAAGTTTTTTTTTTCTTTTTCATATCGAACCAAAAATAAGCTTCCCTGTGGAAACTCTTACTTAAAACCCTCTTTTATAGCATGTTGTGCACATGTTATGATCATGTTTTCATTGGCCTTTGTTTTTGACAGTGACACTGCTGGATTGTTTAATGTTGTGCACCTTTCTCCAAAAAGTCCTGCGTATGATCTTCTATCCAAAATGCTTGAGTATGTCTACCATTTTTAGAACTTGATTTTCTACCATAGAGTTTTTATCAATATATCAATACAGTTCAGACTGTGCTTTTGCAGCCTGTAGATTAGTATCGTCCGTTTATATATTTATAGAAAAGAATGATTCGTTATTGTTAATGCTAATGATATATATCTAGTATTTATATACTGTTCTAGAGAAAAAATAAATAAGTTTGTGGATATGAAATATCAACAGATTTAAGGTATGGTAAAACGGTAAAGCATATTGATAGAGTTTAGGCTGTTGTTATGAAGACATAATCTCTCTCCATTCTTGTATTTTGTGGAGATTTCATTGTGTTAATTTTTCTTCCCTGTTGGTATAGCTGTACAATGTTCTTTTGCAGTGTCGACAGGCTTAATGTTGCATACATATATTCTAGGAGAAAAATGTTGATATTGATGGAAACTTTGGTATTACTAGAAATATTTGGAAACACCATGGAATTCATAGGACAAATGAAAATAGTTGGAATAATTAATGATGCTCTAATATTTACCTAAGTTCACTTGGTCAAATGCCATGCTTGCATGTCAAGACCTCACAAATTTATACCACCTATCTTATTGACACTTCTTGAATTGTTGAAGAAACTTTCTTAGTTGATAGGATGTTTGTGAAATGTTCATTTTGAAGTTTCATTTCATTTGGGCTGTTTGTGTGTTCGAAGAAACTTGTCACTAAACTTAGTTTTATATATTTGTGCTCTTTGTTTTTTTAAAATGTTATTTTGAAGTTCTGTTTTCTATTGCAGTTGTTGTCCTTTACGAAACTTGTCATTAGTTTGAGCACAGATTCTCTTATCAAGTCTGTATGCACTCCACTGCATCATTCATGTGACCATGCTAGTATATTCACTTGTGTGCTATTAATAGTTAACCTTCTGCATCATTCACGTGCCCACATCAGTTTGATCGGGAGTTGCATCTATTTCATGCCCTCAAGTTAGAGTAACCATAATTCTGTGTTTTCAAAAAGTTACACCTGAACGATTTTAAGTTTGCTTGGAATAACTAGTTTTATCTGTTAATTTAGTACAGCGTGGACTTTTTAGTCTTTTTATGCATGGTAAAATTTTCCTGAGATAGTTCTATTACTTCATTGGAATTTTAAGTTGCTAACTTCCTTTTTGGTCAGGTATGATCCTCGAAAGCGTATAACAGCAGCCCAAGCTCTTGAGCATGAGTATGATTTTTCTCTACACCACTTTCCAATCCTTATTGTGTGCTTTTTTGGTATTATTATTATATTGGAATTTCTGATGTGATATTTTAACCCTTCTTTTCAGCTATCACCCGAATGTGTACATGTAATGTGGAATTTTGTTATTATCATTAAATTGTCTTAAATATAATTGCACATTCTTATGTCAATGCATGTGGAATTTTTAGTTTTGCTTATTTTATAGAGAAACAAAGTTTAATTTGAATTAGATGTCAATACTGAAATGTTCACAAACAGAGCATATGATTAATTTTATATTAATGTTTTTTACCTTTTTTAAATGGAAACAAATATGTCAAGGATGGTATGGAATTTATAAAAAATAATAATAAAGAGAGGAGAACCTAGCCCAGAGTCAAGGAAGGTCACATAAAGGCCTTCCTATTAGCTAAAATAATGTTGAGATAATAATCTAGTAAGGGGTAACATTTACACCAAGAAGGGGCCTGTTAAGAAGCTGAATTAAGAACTGTGAGACTATATTCTATGAAGGGAGTTTCATGTACTTCAAGAGGATCTATTAAATGATGAATTCGAACACATCAAAAGATCTAAGGTGTTGTTGGATTATCGGGAAATCTTCCAGAGGAAAGTCTTGTTGAAATGCAACCAAAGTATCCTCTTTCCTCTCATGGACTGGGGACCAGCCAAAGTTGAAGCGAGAAGATCTATGCTGTGTGGGGGAGCAGACTACCAGTATCTATAGGCGAATGGGCTTGTTATGAATAAATGGCATTGTAAATAGGTGAGAGAAACCCAGTTTACTCTTCTTCTGGAAGAAAAGTTTTTGTGGGAAAGGGAGATGAACCAGGGGTATCTTTGGCTTAAAGGTCCAAGTCCCAGCCAACTGTCAAGCTAAAAAGATGCCTAAGCATCTATTTGCAGAAGAGATTGGTTTGGGGAGGAAAGGAGAGAGAGAGTGCCTTAGGAGAAGCAGTGCAATAACCATTTTGTTACTGGAAGGGTGGTTCAGCTGTCTCCGCCATAAAGAATTCTTCTGAAAAAATATTTCCAAATCTACTTTTCTATAAGAGATTGGTCTCACGTAATTGATATGCCGTGTTGGTCTTGCATGATTTTTGGCAGTTGGACATGGTGTAATATTGAAGATAGTTTTTTTTCCTTGTTTTTCAGGTATTTTCGATTAGAACCACTGCCAGGATACAAGTATGGTTTTGTTTCTACTTATTTGTTGGATATTTCCCTTTTAAGTTGGAATATTTAGCATTTAGTTTCATCACTTTAACGGGGGTATATGTATCGCAATTTTAGTGCTCTAGTACCAATTCAACCTGGAGAGAAGGTCATTAATTATCCAACTCGCCCTGTGGACACAACCACGGATTTTGAGGGAACAACTAGCCTTCAGCCCCCACAAACGGTAAGCTGTATTATGTAAAGTTTTTTTCTTCTTCTCTTTTAAGATACAAAATTATAGTAATCATATATGAATAAGTGGGCATGTGGAATTTTTTGTTAAACAAAATTATGAGTGCTCCCAGGCTGCTATTATTCAATTTGTTTACCTATGCATTAACCATTTTCCCATTCCCATGACATCCAATAGGGAATGGCTGTCTATTGTGAAAAATTTCTTTTCCGTTTCATTCATCATGATATTTAGATAGCTGCAAATGAGTTGCCATCAAACATGAATCATGAATAATGAGATTTGATTTGATCAAATATTGAAAGCCCTTGCTCACTCTATTCTAGATAAAGGACAGCTTTTCATCAAGATGTTCTTGCCTCTTGATTTAGGCACTTAGCTTTTAAGACCTAAGAAGCATGGATACGAATACGAAATACGTATACAATACGACATAGACACTGTGACACGTCACTTTAAAAATTTAGGACACATACATAGCAAGGACATCTTTATATGTTCGCAAAATATTTATCTTTTTTATGCAATGAAATTCAATATCTGTAAGTTTCTGCATCTATATGCTTAAAAATAGGACTTTGATGTATTTCACCCTCAAAATTTATTATTATGTCAATTGAGTATACTCAACACGTGTTCGATACGTGTTTAACAAATGTTGAACATATATTGACTTTGTAGAACTAGTGTCTAACCCATTTTTTGTGCTAATGAGTATCCTATACGTGTCCAATAAGTGTTGGAGCATCCAAACTAAAGTGTCGGTGATTCATTGCTCAAGACCTTTATGTGTTTATGGGCTTTTGATTCAATCAAATAGGCTACCTATCATGTCAGTAAAGAGAGTTTTTTGGTTCCTCAAGGACATTCCAGGTTTAGAGGCAGGTGTGTTAGTTCAGAAAAAAAAATTTAAACAGAAAATAATCAATTATTGAAAACTTTAAACTTCAATAACTAAGAAATGATTGGACCATGGGTACTAGAATGCTACAAACAAGCATGGTTGAAAGTCTTTTTTGAGCACGTTGTTTCTCTGCCAATACAGCTTTCCTGGATCCCCAAGGGGTCATCCAGTAACATGTCTTTCATTTCTTGTTTCTTGTTTTCCTTGTTTTAAGAAACGTAAGTATTGAATAAGGTTCTCTGTTTTTCGTTTCTCATTGCATAGAAACGTTTGCAATGTCGTATATAAATTTTGAAAACATCAAAATCTGGTTTCTCGTTTCTCTTTCTTGTTCTCATTTCTAAATTTTCAGAAAAAACATAAATAAGATCAATATTTTATCATTTTATACTCATATATGCATAATAAATGATTTCAAAATAAACATATCATCATGATTTCGATTATTTATTTTAAAAGTTACTTTTCATATGAAGTTTTGGTTTCTTTTAAACAAATAGAATTTAAGAGAACAAGCAACAAAAAAGTGTTTTGTTTTATTGTTTAATAAAACTGTGAAGAGAAACTTTGCCAAGTATAGTTTTTTTTCCTTGAAAAATGACAACATAGGAAATGAGGAACATTACCATCCCTAAAATTTTTTTATCTTGCAACATATAATTTGTATTTGTTATAGTACCACCCAGTGGTCCAAGGTAGATGTAAAATGACGTTCTAACTCACATTTTTTCACTAAATAAGCTATGAATTCTATCTTCTATTGCAAACTAGATATCTTTGGACGACTTCATAGTTTAACTCCTAAGTTTCCTGTCTTTAGTAGAGCATGTCAAGCACCTTGCTTTCTTATCACCACAACATCCAATAAAGCACTTCAAAACTTCGAGGGTAAGTTTTAAAGGGTAAAATACATGATATATCATGGCTATGATGATAACATCATCAATATATGCAATTAGCAATGTAATACCACTTTCTGCCATCAGTAGAAAGCTGAGTGATTTGACTGTTTTCTTTACCCCAAATACTAGACTTAACTGTCTAGCGAACAATATTTCTCTATTTGCAAGGTATTGAGAATTCCACCTTATCCACTATTTTAATAAACATGCCTCAGTGCTAGGTTCCTCTAGAAGCGTGGTGCATCGCTAATAAAATGAGAAAGCGAGTTGCCTATAATCCTGTACAGATATCTGAAAGTCTCTCATTTCTCTCATTGTCAAACTTTTGTCTTATCTTCAATTGTCAACAGGCGTCTGGAAATGCTGTAAACATGCAAGGTGCTCATGCTGTGGCAGGCAGATCTGTCCCTCGGCCGATGATAGGAGTTGGCATGCCAAGGATGCCGCCTCAGGGCATGGGTCCTTATAACCTTGCATCTCAGGCTGGGATGGGCATGAATCCTGGTGGCATCCCTATGCAGCGTGGTGTTTCTGCTCAAGCTCATCAGCAACAACAGGTTGGTTATTTATGCCAATTCTATTAGTTCTTAAAATTGTTTTGTACATCTGTAGATGAATGTCACTAATCATAATGGCCTTCGTTTTCTCCCTTAATATTTCAAAATAGTTAAGGAGAAAAGATCCAGGAATGGGAATGCCAGGCTATCCTCCACAGCAGAAACAACAAAGACGCTACTGAGGTAATAGATCTCAACGACTCTGTTAGTTGCATATAAGCTTTAATGGCCTTCGTTTGCCACGGTAGTATGTTTAGTTGCATACAAGCTTGGAGTATCTTTATGATCCGTACCTCAATTTGCCATGGTAGTATGTAGGTTGTGAATGGTTGATTTTCTTGTTTACTGGAAATATGGTGGAAATGACACGTTATGTTCAACTGTTAACCATGTTCAAAACAGTCCAAACATTACTGAGAAGCTTCAATATTTCCATGTTGGAGGAGGTACTCTAGACGTCTTGACACAGACTATATTGTACTGATGGCTGGGCTCTATTTTTTATCCATGAAGTTCCTGTTTTCATGTTAAGGAAAAAAAAAAAAAATGTTTAGGTTCTATTCTTTAGGGTGTCTCCTTCTTGAAATGCCTTTGTTATTCTAGTTTGTCAGAAAATATAGAATTATGGAGAAGATTTGAACGAAGAAAATTTAGTTAGCTTAAAAGAAAAATGAGGAAAGTCTCAGTTTCCTCGTTAAAGCAAGCACAAAAAAATAGGGAGATATTGTCCAAGCAAGTGAATTGTAATAGGCAAGCAAGTAAATTGTAAATTGTAATAGTCCAAGTCCACTGCTAGTAGATATTGTCCGCTTTGGCTTGTTATGTATTGCTGTCAGCCTTACGATTTTAAAACCCGTCTGTTAGGGAGAGAGGTTTCTACACCCTTGTAAGGAATGCTTCGTTTCCCTCTCCAATTGATGTGGGATCTCACAATCTACCCTCCTTAGGGCCAGCGTTTTCGTTGGCACCCCGTCCGGTGTCTGGCTATGATATCATTTTTAACAGCCCAAGCCCAACGCTAGTAGATATTGTCCGTTTTGGCCCGTGAGATCTCACATAAATCCTGGTCTATAGTCTTTTCGGTGTTCAATTTTGTCAAGATCTATAAGTTCTTTTGAATTTATTCATCTTTTACTCAAATGTTCATCGTGAATTTCAATTAAACTTCCGCAACAAACCCATTAACGAAATACTACACGGTCATCAGACTTGGGTTATTCTTGAACTACGCTAAATTTTGTTCTTGCAGTGGTATCAGGAAGATCAGAAATTACTTGTACGCTTCGTCAAAATTTGTCCACGCCATCTTACAAAGCCAAGGTGTTGCTTGTTGATTTATTTGCTAGCTGAGGTTCATCAACTCGTCTGAATAAGTTAACGACCAAGCATGTTTCTTGACACAGTATCGATTGATGTTAATACATCTCTCAACTTGCTTGCCTGCTCGGTTGCTGCACAGATCAAATGGGAGAAGGCAAGAATTGCTCCCGGGCATCAGTTTTCTTGATACTAAGCTCCTTCATCTTGATATAAGGTAACTTGGCCTACAAAGAAAGTAGGTCCTCTTGTATGATAATACTCCAAGTTAAGTAGGGTTGTGTTTATTCGGGTAACACGAAACGGTTGCGTGTACTTTATCTATAAGGTTAGAGAAGTTGGAAAGGGAAAAAGAAGATAGGATTATTGAACCCCCATCCCCAAAGAGTAGATCAGTCTCTACTTCCGTAGCCATGTTTGGATCTTTTGTGAAGTTTGCGTAGCTACTGTAATGTATTATGGACTTTATTTATGACTTGAACGACTAATTCTTTTTCATCTTTTCGTTCTAATTTCAGAATACAGGGGGATTTATAAGATATTGCCTTGTTTAAAGCTAGGCTTCACTTAATAAGCACACCATTTTGTTTTTTTTTAATATGTTTTTCATAATTTTTTGGTCGAGCTTTTTGTCTTAAAAAGACATGAATTCTAGAAAAAAATTTTAAAAACATAATCAAATTTTTATAATTAATTATTATTATTTTTTAAAAAAAAGTGGTTGATAAAGCAAGAACATCGTAGGTGCAAGTACTGCTTTTATATGTAATAATGTTTCTTAGAAAAATTATCAAGCTTTAGAACTAACGCTTGCTAATCCAAGCCTAATCTACTTGCATGAGTCAAAGCCTAGCCCACCTTAGGTTGTTTGAGTGCCTAATCTACTTGACACCTATCGTGATGATGCCTCGTGATGATGCCTCAGCTGCATACCTCACTGCACTTCCACTTGACACCTATCGTGATGATGCCTCANAACAATGAAAATAGATGGCGAGTGCCTAATCGAATTGATCGGGTCATGTAGGAACAAGGTTCAAGTCTACCGGTCTGTTAGGATGCCTCAGCTGCATACATCACTGCACTTCCACTTGACACCTATCGTGATGATAAACGGCTCATCTCGCCGTGACCTTCTCTTGAATTCTCAAAACTTCTGTCGCTCCATCCCCGCAGGGGCAGAGAACCCATCGCTGTCTCGGCTGTGCTACCGGAGGCTCTGGGGAAGTCGGAATAGGAGAGCACTCATCTTGGGGTGGGCTTACTACTTAGATGCTTTCAGCAGTTATCCGCTCCGCACTTGGCTACCCAGCGTTTACCGTGGGCACGATAACTGGTACACCAGAGGTGCGTCCTTCCCGGTCCTCTCGTACTAGGGAAAGGTCCTCTCAATGCTCTAACGCCCACACCGGATATGGACCACGAGTTTTACCCATTTTTTCATGGTTACATCATTTATTAGTCAAATTCATATTTTGTTAGTACTTCAATTCTTTGGGATCCTTCCTTTCTTCAAATGAATGAAACGAATAGAGATAGAATCAGATCGATTCTCTAAATATTTTTTTTGGATATTTCTCAATATCTCGACTATTCACGGAACGTGAGAAGCAGATGAATAATCATCCGCTTCCGAAAGAAATCGAAGAATTTCTTGGGAATCCTACAAGATAGGGTAAAAACTAGTCAATTACTAGTGTTGAGTCAAACGATTGATATAATCTTGATAGTGGTAAATATGGTAGCTTTTGACGATATACTAGGCTGACTTGATTATTTAGGCAAGGAGGTGGTAATCAATCCACCATCACAAGTTAGCTTTTAAGTTGAGAGGCGTTAATGTTGAACTTACCTTCAAGGTAGTGTCCATGATGATGAACGAATATAAAGAACTCCAACCCAACAAACTACTTACAATGAGAGACAATACAAAAAAGAATATCAATATAGAGAGCATAATGATCACAATGCTCCCTCTTTCTAACAAAATTACAAATAACTCTTGATCACCACCTACTACAATCCACATTTTTTGCCTCATAACACATCAAATATATACTCTCTCAGTCACAACTCGTCGACTTCTCTACTTCCTCGATGGTTGCATCATTGTTAAACGTGATCCCCTGGGTAACCATTGATCTGAAGCTCCTCATCCTTCACTCGCTTCCTCGATGCATATAAAATAAAACAGCATCTCAAGAGACGAGCACACGAACGCCTGCCCGAAGAGAACTTGGTCAATGAAGTCTAAAACAGGACTTTACATACATTGCCAATTGGGGAGCCTTTATGTAATCCCTTGGCTCTTTGGAGATATTTCATCTCCCATCTTTTGTATAAGGCTTTTTAAACAGAGTCTAGAACAGGCTACTACTTAAACTTACACATAATCTACAAATATGAGATAGTGAATGGATAGATGGTTGGATACAGACTTGGAAAGCCATAAAAACACTACTAATTCATTCATCCAAATGTGTAATGGCTCAAGCCCACCGTTAGCAGATATTGTCCTCTTGGGGCTTTCCCTTTCGGGCTTCCCCTCAAGGTTTTTAAAACGCGTCTGCTAGGGAGAGGTTTCCACTCCCTTATAAATAATGCTTCGTTCTCCTCCCCAACCAATGTAGGATCTCACAATCTACCCCTCTCCCGCCCCCCCTTCGGGGCCTAACATCCTTGCTGGCACACCGCCTTGTGTCCACCCCATTTGTAGTTCAACCTTCTCGATGGCACATCGCCTGATGTCTAGCTCTGATACCATTTGTAATGACCCAAGCCCACTGCTAGAAGATATTGTCCTCTTTGGACTTTCCCTCAATGTTTTTAAAATGCGTCTGCTAGGGACTTTCCCTCAAGGTCTTTGGACTTTCCCTCAAGGTTTTTAAAATGCGTCTGCTAGGGACTTGCTGGCACACCGCCTCGTGTCCACCCCCATTTGCAGTTCAACCTCCTCGATGGCACATCGCCTGATGTCTAGCTCTGATACCATTTGTAATGACCCAAGCCCACTGCTAGCAGATATTGTCCTTTTTGGACTTTCCCTCAAGGTTTTTAAAACGCGTCTGCTAGGGAGAAATTTTCACCCCCTTATAAAGAACGTTTCGTTCTCCTCCCCAATTGATGTGGAATCTCACAATCCACCCCCCTTAGGGGCCCAACATCCTTGCTAGTTCACTGCCTCGTGTCCAATCCCATTAAGGGTCAACCTCCTCGTTGGCACATCGCCCGGTGTCTGGCTCTGATACCACTTGAAACAGCTTAAACCCATCACTAGCAGATATTGTCTTTTTTGGGCTTTCCCTTTCGGGCTTCCTCTCAAGGTTTTTAAAACGCGTCGGTAAGGGAGAGGTTTCCACACCCTTATAAAGAATGTTTCGTTCTCTTCCCCAACCGATATGGGATCTCACAAAATGAGACAACAAATACACCACTAACAAATTCACACTAAAGTGAACTGCAGACTTCTGTGCTAACTATAATCAGTAAACACCATTTGTATACATTAAAGAACAAAATGATCAAAATTTTGGAACTACTTCAGAAGATCTCAGAATGGCACATAAATGTCACAACAATCTCTGCAGCAAACTATAAATAAAAGAATAACTCCATACCTGAAATTACAGCCAGGCAAAGAAATTTTCAATGGTTGATCCCTGTGCTTGGCAGCTACGACATATGAGGTATATATCTGACATCCAATCTACACATGAGGTTGTAACTGGCTGTAAAATTCGGTAAAGTCGAGGCGGAAAAGAAGAAACTTCAAATCAACATGCTGTTGCAAAGGCAGCTGAGAAATGAACCCCTCGAGCAATGACGAATACTGTTTGGCTAATGCAGCTAGATCTTGCTCAACATTCCGAAGAAATTCACCAGCACGTCGTGTTATAGCATTCTTTCCATCAGCTATCCACGACGGCGTGTCGAAAGATTTTTCTGTTGAACGATTTTTCTTACTCTTGTCTCTGGAGGGTAAAGATGATTCTATTGTTCTACATAAGAACAAGAGACATATTGAATCCAAGAACAAAGGAATAGAACATAGATCAACATTAAAATAAACAAATAAAAATGTCGTATTACCTGCATTGTAATTCATGTATTCCCTCGTATAATCTGTCGGCGTGACTTCGAAATCGTAATATTAGATCAAATAAGCCAAAAAGCGACTTGCGAAGTGTTTGAGATTGTTCTCCAAGAAGAGACTTCTCAAATATTGAATGAAGATACTTTTCATGAGCTGCAAGTAAATCATCAAGATCCATTGCTGCTTCTATTTCATTTGAAAAATCAGACCATGATACTTCCAAGACTTCAAACATTATGTAGTACTGCAAGTTCGTAACAAAATGATTCATCTCAACCCAAAGGACCTGGCATCGCCTTAATGTCGAGAGCAATTGCTTCTTGACCCCATGGTGCAGCTTAGTCAATGAACACGATGTGATGCCGTTCGGCTTCATTGTCTTCCAAGTACCCATAAGCGCATGCTCGACTCGTCTAAGCTTCCATAGGAAATTAAAGATCCTTAAATATTTCGACATGACCGACTCTGTAAATACAGTATCTAATGGAACTCTTGCCTCATATTCCAATGAAAATACATCCCAACCCCGATCTCCGGTTCCATGAGGCATCATCTTAACCTTTAATCTATCCAAGATGTCGGGATCATCATACTGGGCATTAGAAGAGCGAATTGCGGTTTCGAGGAGACCGGATAACTTAAACGAGCTAATAGCATTGGCATGCTCAGAAAGCTCTGGCCCAACAATATCCATCAGATATTGAACAAAATCACCTTGTCCTAGTAGCAAATAGCGCTTAATTGCTAGACAATGGTCTTTGAACTTATACCGCTTGTGTATCACATCCAACAAGTGTTGGTCTATTCTTTTTGCTGCTCCATCTACCAAAGATTCAAGAGCATCGGTTTCGCCATATCCGAGACCTCCCCTTTTGGTCGAGGTCCCAGCGGCTACTGCTGCTTCTGTTGCAGCATCAGCCCATCCCATATCCTCGCAACAAACACGAAGGAAATTAATCGATTTCCCAGTCCTCAATATACGTCGGGCTAGAGATTGCAAAATGAAAGATGGAAGCATGCTCGTACGAAGCCTATAACCTTCCCTCCAGAGAGATTCGGCCTTCACTTGCTGCCCAACAACGAAAAACTCAGCAAAAACGTCTTCTAGCTCCCCTTCCAAAACCCAACTCCTCACCATCTCAAAAAGTGGAGAGCATACACGCCGTAGCAAACGACGCATAAATTCAAGCACCAATGGGTCACCATGCTGAGCATGTAAATGGATAGCCCCAGCCATCGCCCCACCCTTCAAGACTCTACACTTATCGACCAATACAGCCATCAACCTCATTTTCACCATTGGCTCAGAAAGCCAGACTATCAATCTCCTTAGTGAGAGATAGTTTCCTGAACTTGCTGTCTCCGAAATCATAGGTATCGGATTCATCGACTGAGCTTCGAGAACTGCCAACAGTTTATAGTATTCCGAAAGCTCATCCTGCAATGTAGCACAAAAAGCATGTCCAACAGTTCCAACATCTTCAGCTGGAAAGCGTTCCATACTTTCCGAGATATAACCTTTAACCTTCCTAAACAGCCACCCGATTTCACCGAGCTTGCGAACCGTCGTCCTAGTTGCCCTGGGAGCCTTAACTAAACTAGACAAAACATACCCATCAGCATTGTTGTCAAATTTCACATACTTCCCATCAATTCCTTGACAAGCATACAATACATCCCTCACCAAAGCCTCTTCAGTCACTTCATTTTCCTCCTTTTGCAAATTAGCGAACTCCTTGAAAGCAATATCGCGAAGATTTTCAGGGTCTTTTGAGACCAACAAAACCCCCTTCTGCCACTCCTTCTCACACGGCCGTAAACCCCCAGAATTCTTTCCTAACACAGGATCACTCGCTACTAAATTAGGCAAAAGCATTGAAGATTCAAACTGGGTCCGTTTACATTTCCGATCCTCCGCCACAATTTTAATCAAATAAAGCACAGCCCATTTGTTATTTACACTCCCAGGGCCGGTTTTGGATGCAAATTTAGTATAAAGATCAGCAAAAGTGAGGGCCTGAGAAGACTTACCCTCGGTGGCGAGCCTGCGTTTGATGGACTCAGCAATGGCGGCAGCATCAGGGGCAATGGAGGGAGTCATTCGACTAGTGAGAATGCGAATTGCATAGCGAAGGGATTTGTCGAAATGGGAGGAGGTAGAGATGGAATCGGAGGTGGGATTGTGAGAAAGAAGACGAAGAACAAGCTCTTTGATGAGATCAAGAACCTTGCTGGGGTCACCTTCTTCCATTTTAGAGGGAGAAATGAAGAAGGTACGAGAGAGAAAGAGAGAATGGGAGCAAGGGAGGGGAAAGGCATGGGTGTAACGGATTTCAACAAAATACAACTGTTTGGTATTGGCTGCCTTCAAAACCAATGTTCAAAGATTTCATCATGTGATCATCGTATGAATGAATCCAGCTGCATTTTGTGGCAAATCTTTTTATGGGTAAGAAAGTGATACTCACTAGCGTATGAAAGTGATGTTCACCTAATGGATTCCGTATACATGAAATAAATGTACTCGTACCCAAGTGCAAGAAAGTGATACTCACGTATGAAAGTGATGCTCACCTAATGGGTTCCATATACATGAAATTGATGTACTCGTAACCATGAGTAAGAAAGTGATACTTACTCATTTACATATGAAAGTGATGCTCACCTAATGAGTTTTGTAACATGAAATTGATGGACTGGAACCATGTATACGAAGGTGATGCATGTCCCGAGTAAGAAAGGAACTGAGATCAAAAGTTAGGTTTTATGTCCCAATACAGCCATGATAGTTTGCATGTGTATGTATTTTCCGACCTCGAGAATGAAGTGGCTAGGTTGATTAAAAGGAAAGCAACCCACATAAGGGGTTACAATTTACCAAAACACCAAGCCATGAACAAGCCATAAGAAACCCATCAATTATACCAAAAAAAGAGACATGGAGAAACTTCCCTTAAATACATAAAACATGAGGCAGCAAAATGCTTTTCTAATTCATTTGGTAAGAGATTACACTTTTTATATTAGCTTGGAAGTTTCACCAAAAGCTTCTTCAGCACTTGGAGCAAACCCCTGCTCTGCTGGCCTAACAAGCTTGTTTTGACTGTACAACAATACATTTACCTCAACACCGCGGCATCGTCCTCGTCCTCGTTCTTATTCTTCCTTCCATATTCGGCCTGTGATTCTCAGCTTCAGCTCTTGCCTTTCCCCTCCTGAAAAATACAGTGCCAGGTTTCTTTGAATGATGAGACCGTCTTGACTGTCACGAACTTTTCGGTGACTGTCGCGGATGCCCCTTGGAATTCCTTGCCATATCAGTTTTCGCCCGTTGCCACCGACTTCCAAACTGTAGCTGAACTTCTTCGCTTCATTATCGTCACCCATGAATCGTAAGAACGCCATGTAAACAGGTGCCATTCCTAGCTGGAATGCCTCAAAATGCAAGCAGAACTGCCTTCCAAAGCAGTTGAAAACCTGCCAATGCAAGGTATTATAAAACATTCAATGTTCAGAAATGGAAGAAAACTGGGTTTATCAGATCGTTATCTAAAAGTTACACATGAAAATTCGAGGTAGAACATTGGTACAAATGTAGCCGTTTATCATAGTTCAGATTTTGCATCTTATCAAAAAGAAATATATATATAGTCAATAGATTTACCACTTGACTCTACTACATATAGTTAATGCTATATGAAGTCGTCACGGCGAGAGAGTAGATTAAAATGCTATATAGAGCAAGCACCTACCGTTAGCATCCATGTGGCGTTTTCGACTTCATGTGGATTTGATTTCACATAGCGATGATTGAAGGTACACCCATCATGCATGTCAACCTTGTGATCATCTTTGAGATGAGCAACAAGAGACTGGATGTCACCCGTGACCGAGCACTCTGATCCAGCATAAGGGCAGTTGTAAGGACGGAATCGACAGTGTTGTTCGTGCTTAAGCTTACTGTAGTAAGGAAAAATGTCTTGACAACCCAAGTTCTGGTATCTGCAAGGGATTTCCAGCGACTCAGCTACCTTCTCCAATGCCAAGCACCTTATATTTCCGAGTTCGTGACGACAGGTTGGGCAAGAGTTGCTAACTCTGATCTTGCAGTTTGAGCACAATGTGTGGCCATTCGGGCACTAAAGTTCAAAAGCCAGTCAAGGAAGTCCGAAACAAAGCAGAAGCAGAAAGTATACACATCTCCATAAGAAAAGAACTTAAGAACCAGCAATAGGGAGAATTTTCCACAGTAGAGTCCAAACCAACCCTCTAATGAATCTATTAGGCTATACGAATTCGAAGTCTATGCCTTCAAAACAGCAGAAATGCACTTACACAAGTAATAATTCTTCAATTCATATGAAAATTCAAGTAAAGATTGAGTTAAAGTAATTGAAGAACAAAAAGACTAAAAAAGTTAAGATCCCTCCAATAACATTTTTTTCTTTTTTGGTTTTCTGTTTTTGAAAATGCTCACTTAATAGATTCTTTCTTTGGTTTGCACACACTAGGAAAACATTTTTAAATTATAAGGCAAATTTCAAAAAACTAAAAACAAGGTTTCTCATTTTTTAAGAAACACCCCAAAATTGTATGGAAATTCAAAATTTAAAAAGAAAAAAAAGATCCTATTTCTTGGATCTTCAGTTTTTCAAAAACATATATTTTTCCATTATGTTACTTATAAAATTCCTGATAAATGTAAAAACAACCTAATAATTTTGAATGATTTATTTTTAAAAATGAAAAGTTGAAGAAAAACTTTGGTTTAAAAAAAAAAAAAAAAAAATATATATATATATATATATATATATTTAGGAACAAGAATTGAAAAAAAATCTTTCTGAACATGTTTCATTTGTTTTCTTTCATGAAAAGAAAGTTCAAGCAATCATATCAAACATGGAAGGTGAAAAACATCAATTCCGATATGCATGAACCTCACGTTACTAAGGAAAACATTCTAAAAAACTCTGCAAAAGAATGAAATTATCAACTTATAAAGATTCTTAATAAATTCTGCACACTACATTCAACCTTAAAACAAACATTTTTGAAGGAGAAACAATTTCCTTAAAGAAAATAACGCCAGCTTTCATCGATTGGATCCAATCATTTAACTTACTCTAAAGCACATTGCATAGTATGGAAGACGCTTTACAGATGAATGCAATTTTAGAAAAGCATGTCTCCATTTGCAAATCTTATGCAACTCACAACAGCATTGCTTAAGCTTAACAAGGCCAGTTTAACCTCAATTGAAAGGTGTGTTTGAGAGCTCTTATAAAAAAAAGTATGGTTAGGAAAAATACTTCTTTACAAGCAATAAAAAGTACTTGAGATCAAATTGCTTTGATGCTTGTTTCTACACTCCTAAAAAGGCTTCCTAAACAAGAACTGAAGCCAAAAACACCCAACAAGTGCATTCTCACACAACCTTTTAAGGTTCATTTGAATTTTTTTCCAAAAGCATTTATGTTGCTCCCAAACACAGTTATTTTGAGTGAAAAGTGCTTTTACCCACGGAATAAGTACTTTTTGTCATGCCAAAAACACTTCCGAGCATAGAATAAATTACATGAGAAAAAGTAAAAGAGAAAAAACAGGGTATACAGACCATACCTGGTAAATTGGAGGGTACATCAGATTTGTGCAGACAGGGCACTCTAGCAATTCTTGCACACCATTGGTTGAATAAACTCCAAGTTTCCCACCCAAACCAAGTGAGGCTTTTGATGTTGTAGGATTATTCTCTGATTTAGATATTGCTATGTCATGACCAGAAACTGAAGGGTGAGAATCTACTTTTTTGCAGGTACTGCTTCCAGGAGCCATGGCTTATTTAAATTTTAATAGAATTCTTTGAGCTATTAACAAAAACTCCTAACTATATGCCAACAATCACCCATCCACAAGTTCAATCCTGTTAAACCACACAAAAAAAAAATGGTATATCAGTAAAGATATTAGGTAGAACGCTTCATGTTGTCTGGAGACTTGCTTACGTAATTTGGGCGAATGTCAAGCGATAATGAAAACTAAATACGATCAACAATGCTTAATAATGTATAGGACTTAGCAACAATCTCATTTTTTTGAAATCCAAACTGATAAATAGTGCCGTGCTATAAGTTCACTAATGCTACAAATTACACAAATCAGAGTTTGAAACCAATCTTTTATAGTACATATGAAATTTATAAAATTACAAATATACAAAGCAAACTCTAATTGTAAAAACATCAAGTTTATACAGCCCACTATTTTGTGCAATCCAAGCTCCGACTTCCAACCCCAAACTTAACCAGTCCAAGCTTATCGAAACTATGAATTTAACATCTTAGCTTAACTTTCGATTGTGCCAAAACACATCCCGGCTTTTATTGGCAAAAAAACTGCTTCAAAACACAGAAAAATTAACTTCATAATATTATTATAAATCGAAATATTAATCATCTCTGGGGACTAAGTTATTCTATAAACTTTCCTGACGCGCAAACAAATGCAGATAACATTTTTCTATTCAATCTTTCTACCCTCCAAACTGCCACCATCACCTGAATCATTATCTTTCTGGATAATGAAAGAACCAGAGGCAAAGTCGAGGACAAAGGAAGATCCAATCTTAAATTCAAATAATTATACAAAAATTATTATTTAAAAAAGCCCTCTAATTTTCTCCATCTTTAATTTTAAAATTGAAAGTGTACATTAAAAATAATAGAAAAAGAGTTAAATGTAAAATTTGACCCCTCATGATTTTCTCCCCAAGAAAAAATAAACAAGAAAAAACGATACAATACCCATTAAAATCAAAGTTTAGCAAGTATAAAGGCGTCCAATCGTGGACACAAAAAGAAACATCCTAAAGTGATTTAACATTATCATTTCGTTTTGGGATGAAAAATAGAAAGGAAAAGTAATAAAGCATGAATGGAAAAATGTATGATGGCATCACCTTCTATAGAAACGGGAAAGTAAAATAACATAAACATACAACAAATTGCAGTTCACATCAAATGCTCGGAAAATTAGAGTGATAAAATCACCTAATGAAATCATTGGCTCATTTGAATCCATCCAGACCAACATAGTAAAACAAACAAACATCAATTTAGAGAATCATACGCCAATCAGATCAAATTTCTCTCAAATTCCAAAGTGATGTGATTAAAACTAACTTACCAACCGAGAAGTCCTCAAAAGAGTCTTGAAATCGAAAAGAAATTAGGCCAGGCAGAGCAAATCCAAGTACCTGTTCCTCCCCTTTAACAAATTACAAATTGATAAACCATTTCCCTATTAGAAAATCAATATCCAAGAACGAAACAAGAATTGCACGAAACCTGAGGAACGAAATAAAACAAGACCTCCATTTACAAGTCTCCAGAAAGAAAAACAGAATACCACGAAAACCAACAACAACAACAGAAGAAAATCTAGAAAATAAAACAAAAACACACATATCCCCAGTTGACAATTCCAAGCGCAATTGCAGAAACAGACGATCAATTCAAATAATAAATTCTGGAGTGGCTCGAAAGTGAAAAAATCGATACGCAAATTAAAAACAAAAAACAGAAATGGAATTCAAAAAGGGATTAAAGAAAAAACAAACCTCCATCCCACGAGAACCGGAACTTGGCTGTGCCTGTATCTTCTCGGATTTGGAATTTGAACAAAAAGCTATGCAATTAATGATTGTTTATGGATGAATCGTTGGAATTGTTCTCACCACCGCTGCGGGTCCGCCATTATAATGGTTTCTCTCTCCCTCTCTCTCTCTCTCTCTCTCTCTCTCATTCTCTTCGGCTTTTTGCCTTTCTTTTTTGTGGGGATGGAGAAAAAACTCCGCTGCCCAAAACGAGGGAGGGAGGAGATAGCTTTTTTTAATAAATAAATTACTTAATTAATTAATTAATTAATTATATCCCTAAATGACTCGACCTCGACCCGAGACGCTTCATGCTTTGATAATATACGTATAGATGGATGTCCAAGATCTCCCGATAATAAAGTCAACTCATGGGTCGATTCTCGATAACCGTGCCCAAACAAGCAGTGAAGACCTACGGTATTTCATGACTTGGGATGACATAACGATGTGTGGGTTCTGTTGTCAAAAACCACGATAATATACGTATTATGAGTCGAGCCAGATTGGAACCTATAACTCGATGGTACAATTTGAACCGTGTTTGTTATTGATTTAAGTATCCATAATTCTAACTTTATCATCGGTTTAAAAAAATATTCTTATTATTTTAAAAGTTGTAATATTGTATTTAATCCTTAAAAATGTTTCAAAACTATTATCAGAGCTGAAAAGTCATTAGAACGTTGAATAAAAGATCTGACACATTTGAATGTCGTTCTTGCATTGCACTCAATTTAAGTAACTATTCTAGTTATCGTCATGTCATTTTAAGTTATCGTGATATCAATTCTATGTCGAACAAATATTCGTAGGTCGTTTATGACATATAGGAAAGCTCGTGCAGCTGCTGCATGGTATGAAAAAATAGATTTATACACTAATGATAGTTTTGAAACGTTTACGAAATATCGAACATATTTTTTTAAACTACAACGATTTCTTATAATTTAGGCGAGCTTTCATGTTCCACCATCTCGAACCCTTATTTTAAGCATGTTTTTATGTTTGGGCCATGAACTCGAACAATAAACTACATATTATATATTTTAAAATGTTTTTGTATCTATTTGTCAAGTGATGATGTTTTTTTATTTATTTTATTTTTGTTTGAATTTATTTATAATAAAAAAACATGTTTGGTAAATTTTTTAAGGCTAAATTATTATAAATTCTTTTAAACAATTTTTTTGGTTCTAAAAAAATATTATAAAAAAAAACATACTCTTATCATTAATTTTGGACGGACGGAAATAATTAATATTTTGTTTCAAAATTATGTAATGAAAAATATCTGATTAAACTAACCTTTCTATTTACTCTCTATAGATCGAAGAAATAGATCTATACGAGAGATAAATTTTTGATTGGTTTCTTTGTTGGGCTCGACTGAGAATCGAATAAAAACGGATCTTTCTTTTGTAGGGTCTGGTTCTTTGTTGTTGGGCTCGATCGATTAAAAATTTATCATTTTATTTTGAGTTTATTCTTTTCGATCCAAAAATAAAATGATATAAAATCGACAATTATTGTAGCTTTAGTCTAAAGATTGAATTTTTTTTTTTGTTAAAAAAAAAAAATACAAACAAGAATCTAAATCCAAGATTTTTCTATGTTGTCAAATCATAAAATGAATAAAAAAAAATAATACTATTTGGTAAATGAAAATAAAATAAAATAATTCTATTTTTTAATCATAAAATATTTATCCATTTTTTTTAAGACAAAAAAAAAAAAAGTATTTATGAATTACGATTCACGTAACGATTTTGATACTTCTGAAGGATATTCTATTTTCTCGTAGCATGCACTCGGTACCCGACAAGTAAATTTTGATTTTCGTTTCTCTTGTACTGATAGGTTAGGAAAAGGGGTACATGTCATGTAAAAGCCCGATATTATCCTCTCTAGACTTTTCCCAAGACTTTTAAAACGCGTCTGATAGGAAAAGGTTTTCACACATTTATAAAGAATGTTTCGTTTCTCTCTCCAATCGATGTGGCATTTGAAACAACTCAAGCCCACCGCTAACAGATATTGTCCTCTTTGGCCTTTCCCATCCGGGCTTTCCCTCAAATTTTTTAAAACGTGTCTACTAGGGAGAGGTTTCCACATGCTTATAATGAATGCTTCGTTTCCTTCTCCAACCGATGAGGGATCTTACAATCCATCTCTCTTCGAGGCCTAGCGTTCTCACTGACACTCGTTCCCCTCTCAAATCGACGTAGAATCTCACATGTCAAGTATTCATTTGAGATCATATCTTGTTAAGATTATTTTGGATGTACAATTCAATTCCGACAGTAATATTTCATTTCAGTTGGAAAATACACTCAGACAAGTTTATAGTAGTAAACTAATATATATGTATGTATGTCTATATATATATATATTATATAAATAAATAAATGGGAAGGAAAGGAGTCGGACATGTCTTCTCCCATGTCAGCTGGCACCGACTATGATGAGCTGAATAAAAGATAATAAATTCTTGTCTTTTTATTATTTTTTTCTTAATATAACAAATCATTTTAATTTATTATTGTTATTATTATTAGTACAATATTAAATGATAATTAATATGTATTAAGCTATTAAAAACTTCAATTTATTACCAACAATGTAAAAATAAATGGAATATTTGGCTAAATATATGGTATATTTGGAAAAAATGAAAATAATTTGTTTTTTTTTTCTTAAATTTAATTTTTCACCATTAATAACATAAACTTATATGGTATAATATTTAGTGAATTGGAGGTTAGACTTTTTTTTTTCTCTTTTAATTTTTTAGATGTTCGGTTGTAATTTTAAAAATATTAATTAATTTATTAAAATTTTTCATATAATCAAAGATGATTTTGAATTATTAACGTGTTTAGGAATTATTTTAGAATAAGTGTAAGACCATGTCGGAATAAACGTAAAGATACTAAAAAAGTTCTTAACACCAAACGATGTACTAAACACACGTAACAATACATAATAGGCATAGAGAATTACTGAGAATGAAGAAGTAAAAACTTATCTTGATTGTCGAAGCTTTGAATAAGAACTTATTCATCCAAAGTCGAGACCATTTTCTGATGTAATTAATGTCAGAAAATGTTAGTATGATTGGTGTTTTAGGCAATTAAAAATATTTGACACTGTTTTTGACTGATTTTACGATAATTAGGAGATGTTGGCTCTTCGGGTAGATTCTAAGCTCAATTTTCTAAATAGATGAAATATCGTTAGTAAATTAGATCACGTAAAGCTAAACATAGGAATGTCCGCCCACAGCAAACTTAGGAGCAGCAAGTTGAGCTTGAAAATTGTAAGCGAACTTATTGGTGGAACTGTTACGAGCTAGGTTAGATGAAATTATTTGATGCATGAATAACACGTATCCTACGACTCTATTTGTGTTATTGTTTATGTCATGATATCTCAATCAATCATGTGATGCATGCACTTTCTTGTACGTTTGAAGTTTTGTGCTATGTTGATATGACCATGTTTATGCCTTGCGATACACCATAATATACCAGTATAGATGAGCGTGAATGAAATACCACAAATATGTATATGTATGTACATCTGGTAAGAAACTTGGTCATGATAAGTATAAAAGTATTATGTGCATTGTCTTATGGACCTCATGCATGTTGTATATCATATAATCATAGATTACTTCTTCAACACGTTATGTGTAGACATGTCCACCACCGTGTATGGATATGTTACTTCTTCAAGCTTAGATGGATATGTTAACGAGCCGAGACCTCTAAAATAACTCATACTTACCAAGGAGATGAAGAAATGGGCTGGTCAGAAATGTAAGCCACAAGAATTTCAAACCAAAAATAAAGTTTTGATCAAGCTAAAACAAAGTTTTGGTCGGGCTAAAACCATAATACTTTCGGTTTCAAAGTAACAAGAATCAATAACCAGTGTAGATTATGAAGAACCAATCAAAGTCATTCAGATAGTTCGAAAGACCTCATGTATTTCTTCTATGAATGAATACTTACCCCGAAACCCTACAATCCCAATCAAGAAGACATCGGATGCAATGAGGTGACATGACCACCTGCCACGATGAAGAATCCTATTGAGAATGATGTGGAAGAGATCCTGGTTGAGGAGACACATTGAATCAGTAAATCAAAGGGAGTTGTATAAGAGTTCACTGTTAATCGAAAAAGAATCCCTAATACTAAGATCGATAAAAAACACATCAAGAAACTAGAAATCAGTCGCAATCCACGATTTTGAGTCCGTTCAAAGTCAAGATGATAGGAATGTGAACCAATTAAGTGCAAAAATATGTCACAATCATGTACCATTCCAAGCAAATATGGGCAACAAAATGTTCATATAAACACATTCTTCATCTATAAGAAGACTCATCTCATTTAGAAAACTTTCAAACATCATACCACTCCTTCATCCAATTTTGCTTTTTTTTTTCTTTTTTTCTTTTTTTCTTGTGTGTTCTCTACATCTCGAAAATAATGAGACAAATTTTTGTTAATCGAAAAAGAATCCCTAATACTAAGATCGATAAAAAACACATCAAGAAACTAGAAATCAGTCGCAATCCACGATTTTGAGTCCGTTCAAAGTCAAGATGATAGGAATGTGAACCAATTAAGTGCAAAAATATGTCACAATCATGTACCATTCCAAGCAAATATGGGCAACAAAATGTTCATATAAACACATTCTTCATCTATAAGAAGACTCATCTCATTTAGAAAACTTTCAAACATCATACCACTCCTTCATCCAATTTTGCTTTTTTTTTTCTTTTTTTCTTTTTTTCTTGTGTGTTCTCTACATCTCGAAAATAATGAGACAAATTTTGGGAGCAATCAACTACATTAAAAAAAAAAAAATAATAATAAAAAAAATAAAAAAAAAATAAAAGAAAAGAAAATTTATTATGTAAGAAGTACTGTAAAATTCCATTAAAAAAAAAAAAAATTAATATGAAGATAGGGACTAGAAACTCGAAAACAGTCCCCTCATATATCATCTTGCTCCCATTCAGAAGAACGAGAACCTCATGCCATTGCTTGCTGCAAACAAGTTGTATTCTTCAATGGCAGTTTCCTTCTTATTGAAAGCATGGACATCGTCAACAACATCCGCTGCTTCGTTATTTCTCGAAAAATCCCCGACAATATCGTCTTCCTTGGAAGGCATGGGGTTTAAGTTACCTCCTGTTGAAAATGCAACAGGCCCTCCAAAATGGAACAATGAAAAGCTTGAGCTATCCTTTGGGAATATGGAAGTGTCGTTTTGCTTGCGATCTCTGCCTGGTGGTGAACTGATTGCGTATGGGAGTCCAGTGGTACCGATGATGTCGGGATTAGCTACAACATCTGAGCTTTCTGATATGGGGACCTGACTTCGTTCTTCAGTATATACACCATTGTTGGCTTTGGAAGCTGGCTGATAAATAGGAACCGGGCTCGGGTTGAAGACGGGAGCAGCTAGATGATGCAAATGGCCATACTGCATACAGAAGCGTGGGTTATCACTTAAACCATACCCAAGAGGATTGGCATACAGACAGGGATTTGAATAGGAGAAAGGTATTATCCCATTAGTAGCATGAGCTGCTGCTGCAGGCCATGAAACTGAGTTTTGATGGTAATAACCCATCGCTGGAGAAACCTGAAACACTGGAAAGTGAATATTTTGAGTTTGATTCTGAGTTGGAGGAAGTGTCACTTGACATGGGGAGGAGTCCAAACTAACAGCAGAGAATCCTGCTTCGAAGTCCCGGGGAACTCGGTTCGGTGCATTTCCTTGAACTTTACATCCCTCGATCTCTTGCGAAAGACCGGAATGGTTCCTGATCCCCAAGGCATCAACTTCAACTACTTTATCCATCCTTGTCTCACGATGTTCAGAGAAGCCATTCTGAATGGATGCTGAAGATTCTTTTCCTTCTGAGTGATGACTAGCATCTTCGGAGTCCGATGTGGACAACGATTCCAGATTTCCATGGTTCAAGCAGATATTATTACTGTCTCCTTCACTCGGGCATGATGAGCAGCTATCAGAATTTAAAGACCTAGTTCCTACTCGGTTATTAGTCCCACTCGATGTCAATGTCGTGTCTGTTGAATTTACCGAACGCTTTGTTACCTCGCATGCATCTTCTTCTATGTTTTTATGATCCTTCCATTCGAGTCCATTTTGGGAGACTTCATCTGATTCAACACCAGAGGTCGACTCAGTCGAATTACTCTCTTCTTGATCAACTGTACTCGAAGTAACAGCAACTTCACCCCTACAGGCATCATGCCCCGACTTCACAAGGTCAAAATCGGGTTCAACATTAAACTTACAAGTTGAAGACTTCATTGCTACATTTGAATCTGAGTTACTTCTAGGATATTTCTTCTGTGATTCCATGGGCTCCCAAACTTTCTTTGAATAAACGTAATCTTTACCAGGAGAATTGTTTTTGTTTTTCAGTCTTCCACCATCACGAGAATGATCTCCATAGCTGTACCTGCTAGAATGAGAACACTGCTTGGACATATCAAATGACGATTCTGATGTGCTCGCAGATTTGACATCTCGATTAACTCTAACTGAAGAAACAAACGCCTCCGCCTTTTTGTTTAATTCATTATTTTGGTTACAGATGCAGGAACGGTAGTCGTAAGATACCCGGTTGTTGGAAGAGTGCGACTTTTCATTGAACTTAGAGATGTGTCGACCATATGCCTTTAATGAATTTGTTCTTAGTTTCCTGTTTGATCCATTCATGGTCCTCGAAGGAGTCTCCAAACTATCACCATAATATCTTTGCTCAGATCTGCTAGCCCCTGCCCCATTTTCGGAAACTGAAAATCGTCGCCTCTCAGACCACTTGGAAGAATGATCTTGAACTTCCTTTGGAAATTTTAATCTCCAGCGAGAAAACTTTGATGAATCAACCATGAAAGGTTCATTTCCATCATTCCCATCAGTAGGTTTCCCGGCAAGGCCATCATCATATGAACTTTGCACTTCTGAAACAATGGATTCATTTAAAAATTGCTCGTCCAGAGTATCAGAGGATTCAGGAATGCTGGCATCACATGTTTCATCGACAGAGATGGAATTTTGCTCCAAAACACATGGGGATAAGTCCTCTAAGATATCAGAATGAGAACATACTTCAGCTGATTCAGAACTTATCTTATCTTTATCCTTTTCCTTCCCTTTTAATCTTTCTTTTCTTCGGAGCTTCTTCTCTCGTTCTTTTGTCCTTTTCCGCTCTTTGCGTTCCTTTTCTTCACGCTTTTCCTTCTCTTCTTCTTCAAGAAGTTTCATCTGAAGCAAAATTCACATAGGTTAGAAGTAAAGAGAAATCTCGATTCTTGTAAATGGATTTGTGAGTAATGACATAGCCTCGCTTGAAACCTGCTTTTCTAGAGTAATGATTTCTTTGCATGCTATGTGAACTCGTTCTTCCAATAATTTTAGTGCAAGACAAACAAAAATGCTATGAGCATTTTGGCGAGCTGTTCCTTCTCTGAATGCTTTTTCAACCTGACAAAGACCACAAAGTATAAGAATAAAAACAATCCACAATTCCCTAGGGAAAACTTGGATCAGTTCTGGTATCAAATTTTGCAATGCAATCTAAATAAACTATCATTGGGGAAGTTCCTTGGACTGTGAGGAGAAGACAAAACAAAAGAACTTTGAGCTTTCAATCAGATTTTAATAAGCAGATGGGCAAATCCAACAAGCAAAAATTCAAAAGGTCCTTTTTTTTTTTTTTCTTTTTTCTTATAAGAACATCGAGTAACGCACAACCGAAAGGGCAGAGACAACAACTTAAAGGCTTGGGGGATGAGGGAGCCCCCACCCAAGGAACTACTTACAATTACCTAGCCAGTCCGAAATAATCATGGATAGAGGTAGATGATAAAAGAATTTTTTATAGCTATGACACCACCAAGAGGTATTTAACTGTACACAATCCCAAAAAAACTCAAAAAGACGAAGACTTATCTTCAAAAGGCCTTCTATTACTCTCCAGCCATAAACTCCACAAAAGAGCTCTAGAAGCAAACCCCGAAAGGATCCCAGCTTTGTCTTTCAGCTTCCAACCACCCAATGATTCCCACAACCAACCATCCACCTTATTGGGAAGAGAAGGTACGAAGAAAAAAAATCCAGCAGCTTAAGTCAACCACGTCTAGCAAAAGGGCAAAGCAGAAAAAGACGGTCTGCAAATTCCTCACTGCACCAGGACAGGGTACAAACCAAAAACCCAAGAACAAGAGAAAAACTCCTCCTTTAGAGACTTTCGTGCATACTCAGACTTCTATGTGCCAACGACAGAAGGAAGATCTTCACCTTCTTGGGGAGAAATCCCAAATTAACTTCGACAAAGAGCCACATTAAGGCCGGTCTTCGGTTCTCAATCTAAAGAAGAGGGATTTGGTTGAAAAACAGCCCAAGGGATCAAGAGAAATTCGGTCGAAAAAGAACCCGAGGGATCAAGAGAAATTTCTTTCAAATAAGAGATGTATCAATCATTTAGGAAACAACAGAATAACTCTCCACTGCACTTATCCATTGTTCTACACCCGCAATTGATTGCTTGATGGCCTTCAAGTAATAGATATTTATATATTACTTCATAACAAAATATTTTTTTTTATTAAACTGTATAATATCCCAAATTACATAGATATATAATTAAATTTCTAAATAAATAGATCAGTATACTTTAAACTTTAATGTAGTTAAATACAAAATTTAAACTCTAGAGTGTTGAATGCTCATTTCCATGTATTACAAATGAATACAACAACCAAATATCTCTAAACATAAAAAATGTTAAGTGTAATTCAAAAACAGCTACATAATGATGCTGAACATTTATATTTCATTCTGGATGCTAAATATCCAAAGATGTTGGATTTTTTAGAATCCCAACAAACTAATTGACTTACTAGTATACCACAGCAAAGTTCAACGTTGAAGTTAGTTTAAATGTTTTGAGAATTTCTCCTATCTTTCTTCTCCCTAATCCTCTCCAATTCTCCGTGTCTTGCACTGACTCATTTCTTGAATCCACTCTATCTCGGGTAAAACAAACTATTTGAACTGACTAACATAATCTTCACTATTTTCTGAAAGTCTTGGAAGAAATTAACTGCAAATTAGACATCTTTTCTACATCTCATTAAATAAAATCGAAAAGATTTGGAAAACCAAAAACAAAAACAAAAGAAAAAATACAATCACACACACACACACACACGTATAAAGAATCTCATTTAAAAATAATGGAAAACGTTTCATCTGATTCTATAGATGCAGACATTTAACTTTTAGCTGGTTTTTCCTTGTACCAATGTGCCTATCTGGTAATTATATCCCTGGTGCTTAATGAAATTTCTTACAACAAGAACATGAGATCTGTACTATAGAAAGAACAATATCTCAAATGCAAATTAGCTAGAAGCACAGGCCGAAAAGGTTGCAAACAACATACCTGTTCTTTAAAGATAACAGTTGCAGCATCCAAAAGAAACTCCCGAGCAAGTTCTGGACTCTTCGCATGCTTTTGAGGACGAGAGCAATCTCCATCCAAATCATTTGCGTCCTTATCCATCGAATCATCCTCCTAAAAGCCAAAAAATTCAGAGAACCAATTAGAGTTGCCAAGATTTAGAAGAGGAAACTTTTTCTTTTTTTACAACAGAAAAGGAAATATTTGTCACCTCACAAAGAATTTTAAGTTCGTGAAATATAATATTGCATACGAATATCGGGCAAAATTCTAAGCAGGCATAAAATCCTAGAGAGACAATTACAAGAAAGAGAACAACCTCCTCCTCTTCAGCCTCTTCAGCATGCTCAAAAAACCTCCTAATATTTTCCCCTCTAGTGATTGTAACAAATCCATCACCAACTATAAGTCTTCGATGAACACATTGTTGACCTTTTAATGCATGAGCTTTCACTGATAGCTCTGTGCAGCGTCCATCTAATTTCCAAGCTCTGAGGGTGATAAAGCATGAATTCAAACCACCAAGATCTAGGCCATTCATTTTGACACTTCCGTTCATGCCAACATTTTCAAATTCCAGAATGTCAGATTTTCCTTCTCCTGATCCAACAGCCCACTCAAAATAATGATATGTCTCCACGGAGTCAGCAAAGGTTTGATGCCAATCGGCCTGGATTGTATCATCTGAGACCTGAGACAATAGCAAATATAATTTCGTTCATGCCAATTGCAACAAGCACGCGTTCTTGAAAAACCTCACAGGGTCTACATAGTCATCATGTCTCGATTCATATTCATCCAAAAGTTAAAATTATAATCCATGATGGTAGAAGAGCGCTTAAAGTTGAAGATAAGTGCAAGGATGCACCTCGTAATGAAAAGCCATATCTGCAACACAAAACCAACTAGTGCAGCAAGGCTCTCTCCTCATGCGCTTCAGTTCCTTCAGCTCCTTGAACTCACGGATCACATTTCTTCTGCAATCTCTACAAAACCTCTTGCTGTCAAACCTGAAAGAATCAATATAATGTAAGAAGCAAAAAACTAATAATTACAAGGCAAGAAAAATGCAGACAAGAGAACTTAACATAAGGATAGATACACAAAGTATTGCTTGCCTTATTAGAATAAATCAGGCATGTTTCCAATATTCCTCAATTACTATGATAATCTGAAATAATATTTAAATTTGTTCAACTAAGTGAAAAACGTAGTAAGTAGAACGATTTTTACAAGACTTTTGAGGTTTCACCTTGAGGCACACTTCAAAATTAGGCTCATATTTTTAGGTTCGATTCTTATGCATCATTGGATTAGAGGAGGCTATGTCCTGTAAAGAAAAGGCTTATGGTTCCATGAGTTGCACCAAGCAGGCAGAAAGACTAAAATGATTAGTAAAATAATATTAATTTGTTATATCCTCCATTTCACATTTATATAAATGAACAACTTGGCAGAATTATTATAGTAGACCATCTATTTTGAATTCTTTACCAAAGCGACTTTTAATACTAGAAGAAGAAAAAAAAAACCTCCAAAAGAGATTGAAACCACAACCGTTCATTACATAGATGCTACAAACTATATCCTTCTACAGTTCCCCTTTCTCCAAAGGAAATCTCCAGTGCAATTTATCAGGCAAAGTCTCGTAATTTCTTTTCCTCCATCCAAATGAAGTCCATCAAAATTATTTCAGGTTACTACTTTCTTTGGATAAAAAATGTAGATCTATAACGTTGGGAGTTTAGAAAGCACCAGCATCATCCAAAGTCAGGCATCCTCCCTTTCAAGGATTGAAATTCTTCCACATTTCTTTGCCCCGTTTGCTTCCTCTCACAGGTCCATCCAACCTTTTCAGAACTCTTAACATCAGCTGGGTGTTTCATAAGCCCTTTTTTGGGAAAATTCTAGTATTTTGTAGTAGAATTAGGTGGTAGCACTTTTGTGAAGATTGTGGTATGAAAGAAACAAAAGGACTTTGTAGGCAAGTGACTCTACTATTCTTGATGGTTTTGGGGATCAAGTTAAATTGTTTTTGTCTGTTTGGTGGATTTCTAAAAGGTGGATTTCAAGAATTACAAGACTAAAATTTAATATGATGCCTATCCATTTCGCAAGAAGAGCTGAATTCCTTTGTGATATATTATCAACTCCCAAACTTCCTAATGCGAAGGATTTTACAGTTTTCCTCAAATTGATGTTGTGCATTCCTCCATTAAGTTGAGATCCTTCCCAAAGAAAATCTCTTAAAATATTTTCCATGATTTGAACCAATTTTTATGGCATCAAATAAGATAGATAATAAATAGGCATCATATTAGATAGAGTTGCTTCAATGAGAGTATCCATCCTCTAGATATATATGAATGCAGCCAATTGTTTAGCTTCTGTCGAATTCTCTCTAATGTGGGCTCCCAGAAGAGAAATTCTAGGATTACTCCCAAAGGAAGATCCAAGTATGAAGCAGGCCACAACCCCTTTTTGCAACCAAAAGTGATGGTTAATTCATCCAAAACCGCATCTTCAACATTGACCCACAAAACTTCAGTTTTTTCTATAATCAATGTTTAGACAAGTTGCCCGTTCAGGGATAGTGACAATATCAAACAATTGCAACGGGATCCATAGAGAAGAAAAGTAGTGTGTAGAAATTGGAGGTGATTCATGAGAAGATAGAATTGACCTATTCCATTCACCTAGATCAGACCCATTGCTGCCCCATGGCATAAAAGCCTACTTAGAAAACCAGCCACAATGATGAAAGAGGAAAGGTGAGAGCGGATCTCCATGCCTTGAACCTCGTGGGAATTATTTTACCATTGGGTCTCCCCTTGATGATGATTGAGTAATTAGCACTTGATATACAACCTCAAATCCATTTTCTCCACTGTGCACCAGATCCTTTCTCTCTAGGGATCACATCAAGGAAGACCCAGCCAACCTGATCAAACGCAATAAGACCAAGAAGGTAGTTCCAAAAATCTTTAGCTTATAGAAACACCAGTGCACAAAGAGAAACATTAAACTTGGCAAAAGCTCACACCTCTTCCCACAACCTCTCTAACTCTCAAAAAATTTCTCACTCCTCACTAACCAAAATGGTCCATAAATTAGCAAAGNGAAAAAAAAAAAAAAAAAAAAAAAAACCAGCGTGCCAAAGAGTATGGCCCTTAACTCAAAAGGTTAGGTGGAACAAAACGTCCTCCATCATAAGACAAGACAACAATCCTTGTTTCAAGCCATGCACATACCAAATGTCTCCAAAAGGAGTCCTAAACCATGAGAGAAACATGCATCTTTAAAGGATATGGCATAAATCTTCATATGCCTTGCTACATAGAGTCTACCACTGTGACCCTAATGAAGGAAAAAAGAAGAACCACTGAATACGATCCATAGTGTTGATTCTCCCATGTAAGACCTGCGATGCAAAAAGTTTAACCTTTTTGGAAATGATTAGCTTCCACACCGAGGAAAATAAAAAGGAAAAAAATTGTGCATAGTGGTTTCTAGAAGGGTAAGAAATGAACGACAAGAAACTCTTTAAAGGGATTGGGAAGCCAAACACCAATATCACTACTACCCAAGGTAAGACTAAGTTTCCCAACAGAGAGAGGAATGCAAACACATCCCACACCTCCCTATCTAATGACAGCAGCAAAAACTTTAATTAAACGCATAAGAATTTTCGAAGTACGAAATGATTGATGCCACAAGACAAATCCTCAAAGAGGAGAGGTAGAGGTAGTACAAACAAGATGAAAAATACTTATGGGACTATCAAACCATTGAGCTTTCCTAGAAATAAGTTCTTAAGTTGTTCCCCACAAAGCATTTTAACAAATTTACAGAAGGGACCATCTAAAGAGAGAACTTTCTAGGGGTTTTTGAACGTCTTTAAAATCCCCAACTGAGTTCCATTCAAAAAGATGAGGACTACACTAACTAGCTATGACCTTATAACATAAAGCGTTCAACTCCAAAGATAAACATCACAACCATTTAGTCAAAAAGCCTCTCATTACAAAATCCCATATTGCCTATGCCCAGCACTCCAAGGTCAACCGGCCTTGGCATTACCTCCCAACCAATCAAATCGAGACTTCCACCCTCCTCATCCCCCTCCAACAAGAAATCATTCAACAACTTCACTTAGCTTTTATGATCAAAAATAGGAATTCTAAACACAAACAAGTAGTTTATTAATTACATAACCCATGGTTGTTTATTCTAGATTCACCTTCAATCCTAATGCCATCTCAAAAGTCTTAACCACTTTTAAAGAGATTGTCAATCACACTTCAATCATCCTCACCTAAAAAAAATGTATTATCAACAAACTGCAAATGAGTTAGGAATGTTCTCCCCTTCCTACACAAAAGCCCTACGAGATTCTTATCCTCCTCACTTGAAGAAATAACTAGTTTAAGACATGGTGCTCAGTGAACCGTACAACGATTATTACTAATGAACTATCTCTCTAGGGATTGTGAAAGATGTTCCACAAGAAATATTTTTATTATTGTTTTTCTTAACAAGAAACAAAACTAATCATTAAGGGAATGAAAAGAGACTAATGCTCAAAGATACAAACTCCACTAGGCTAAGGAGTGAAAATAAGAAAACAATAAAAGAAAGGGAATAAAAGGAAACAAACAAGTAAGCAAAATAACCTAAAATGGATATACAAAGGCATTCCAATCGAGGCAAATATCCTAAGTGAAAAACCAACAAAAATCTTTGATAAAGAATTCCAACAGGTTTCGAGATGAGCGTAATCAATCTTTCGAACCAAGAAAGATTCTTGCCACGAAAAATTCTTTGATTCTTTCCATCCATGATTCCCAAAAAAATAGCTTTCGCCACATTGACCCAAATTAGATTGGCCTTAGTATTCAAAGAAGGGTCAATAAGTAATAAGTTATTGATTGATCCAAATTCTCCAAAAAGTGGATCCCGCTCAAATAGCTCCAAATAAATTAAATATATACATCAATGTACAAAAGCATCTTATTCCACTACAATAAAGCACTTTTTCACAGTGAAATGTAAATGTTCTATATTAATGGATTTGGTTCCATAACCATGGGTAAGTCAAAATACAAACAGTCAGCTATAAGTTAGAAGTACTCAAATTTGTACAATTCTTTCTAGGTTGCGAACCTCCAAATTATGACGTTCAATACTTGCAAAAAAAACTCCAATTGCTTTTAGTGCAAATCCAAACTTATTGTGGATTCGTACCTTTTAATTCTCTCAAGCAATATCCTTGCTCAAATAAAGACCTTTCTTCTGTCCATCGAGGAGAATATTAGAAGCTATGTTATTCTTTTATGTCCAAGAATCTCCCAAATCTACCCTCTTGGCATCTAACTCGACAATTTTCTTTTGAGATCATCAAGGGGTGGAGATTCAAGCATGTGACCTTTAGGAAAAATGTATTAATGTCTTAACCAGTTGAACTATGTTTAGGTTGGCATAAAATCTACAATTCTTGATAGTTAGAAAACTTAAGATTTTTAATATCTTAGGGAGCAAGGAGTTTTTAACCAATGAGAGCAAAATACACAACCTGGATGTTGCTTGGCTTGTAAACCATATAATTTACTTGAGCTATAGGTTCTCTAACTGAAAATTATATCTATTCAACAAATCTAGACAGCAGAATTCTAGACTAGCTTGAATCTTCAAAATGCAGATAAAAGATTACTAAAAAAGATGCAAACAAAAATCAGATTCATCCTTACCAAGAAATCAACCTTTTATTTGTTTATGTTAGTTTACTCCAAAATGTGTTCATGATACTTCATATCTCTAAAGGTCACATTATCTTCTCAAATCTCCATCAAGCCTCAACTATCATATTTTCCTTCCATTTATTTAAATGCAATGCATGAAACAAGGGATGAGCATTTGCTAGAGACCTGTACATTAGTCTCTCAATAAAATCTTCTTCTTTCATCCTTAGAAGAGATTGTCGAGTTTCTTCTCCTAATGCTGACCAGAAATCCACCAATGTATCACAAGAAAGCCTAGCAGTGTGCAGGGCGCATGTTTCCCTTGTACCATGTCCCCTGCCATAGCCCGCTGTTCCTTGACTTATCCAGCCTCGACCTCCCCCACCACAAGCATCAGGATAAAGCAATTCACGCTCTCGCTCCCTAGCTCGTGCACTGTCAAATACCTGTTCCAAAGAAAACCTTAACCATTAAATATGACTTAATATGTTGTGCTTAACAGCTAAGAAAACTAAAAATAAGCACTTACATTTTGGAGACCCAGGAAAGACTTTGAATACAAATAGCAGCCCAAAAGTGTCAGCAACCCCTCGCGCGTTGTGGTCAAACCACCCCAAGGATGGACAGATGGGTCTTGAATTTCATCATGAAACCCATTAACTGCCAATGACCCATCGCAAGTTTGACTTTTTGAACCCCCTAATCTGTTGCAAGTGTGATTCACACATGTGTTTCCTTGTTGTAAAGACTTCCCATACATGACAATCTGCAAAAATCCTTCAAGCAGCAAACCATTACATCGAGAGCAGTACATATTCTTACGAGCTTGCTCAAAGAGAGTTTGCTTGTCAATTCTCAGGAGTTTCTGCCTAGCTTGGGGCAGCAGTTCACTCCAAAACTACATTGAGAGTAAACACATCTTTATCAGTCAATGGTCAGTTCATGACATAAGTTCTAAGAAATGCGGGAATTAGATCATACTTATTCCAACTAACGACTCAAATGTCATAATTAAACAATGTGATACTTTAGTTCCCTACAAAGCAGATTTGCTGGTCACAGGGAGCAACATGTAGAGGAAAAATACGAAAATTCGGTAACTGTATTTTGAGTAAAAGATGAAAGGTCTAAAGTGTTGAACTCGCACATCTAAAATGCTAGACACTCCTTCCCTAGATTACATCGGCAGCAGTAGTAAATCCAGAGTTCTATGAAGTATAATTCGGGAAAAAATACAGAGCAGGAAAGTGATCTAATCTAGTGCCAATTATTCCTATAAAAAAAATGATGAAACGAAAACTGGAATTAAATCGTCTGGCAACGAAAGAAATGAATACCTTCTGGAGCTGAACGTAGCTAACATCGTCGCGATGCTGGGACCAAAAGCCATTGGCGGAGAGCGAGTATACAGCCGATGACCCACCATTTAAATGGTCATTTTTTTGCGTTAACCCAGGCATCTTTCAAACTCTCATAGTTACATTTCTCAATTCTTCCATTGTCTCACAACCCGAAATCAACCCAATCTGATCGGGAGGCAAAAAGCAAGCCAAGATGGAATAGCAGCTAAGAATTACAATCGCAACAGGTAATTAGAAGAAAAAAACAAATACTAACAGATCGTCGGCGGATCGAAATAACGCCGTCCTCCTGAAGCAAATCTGGTGAAGAGTAGGAGAGGATTGATTATATCGAATAGGATTGGATTCGATTGGACTGGAATGAAATAGCATAATATAAACGGAATTGAAGGGACATCAAGATTCAAGAAGAGAAAACGGATGTAGGGGTTTCTGGTTGATGACGATGGATTTGGGTGCTACGATTATATTGCAGNAAAAAAAAAAAAAAAAAAAAAAAAAAAAAAATGAGGCCTGCGTAGAAATAAGAAAGAAACTGTTATATCACTAATTAGCCGAATTATATATATATATATTGTTAAATTTAACTTAACTTTACAAAAATTATATATTTAATTTATTAACCTTTAAAAAATTTTAATTCAACTTTATTTTTAATAAGTTGTTCGAGTAAATTTAAAGTTGACGTGGATTGTTATAGGTTAATATAGCCCGTATATATGGCAGGAGCATATACTAATTGAGTTAGGTCGAGTTGAGAATTTTTTAATCAATATGTAGGGAGTATATGATTTAGTTGAGTCTAGAATTTTTAGATCGGTTGCGTTGGAAACCCAAATAACTCCAAATTTGTTTCACAACCTAGGGCGGCCCAACCCAACCCAACCCTCTATTTTTGGGTTAGGTTAGGTTTATGGTTGTGGGTGAGGCGAGGAGATGCATTTGCAAAGTGTGTTTGCGTCTAGTAGTGATCGTAAGGAGTTGCGTCTATGAGGGGTATCTTATTTGCATATGGCGGCGATGGCGAGGGCGAGGAGTGTGGCTGACAGCATGGGCAAAGGCGAGGTGATGAGCTGTGTCTGGTTTATGAGGGCGAGGAGTTGCATGCATGTGTGTGTGGGCGTGCTTTGTTTTAAATATATATATTTTGGACCAGGTCGGAAAATTGACCAAAACCTTTGGCTAATGAACTTCTAACTTGAACTTAACTAGTTTGGTTCTAGAAAATTAACCCAATGAAACTCAACCCTTATTATTCAAGTTGGGTTGATTGAGTTTTTTCGAGTTTTTTAGTTCGACGTACACCCTTAACAATATAACGAAAATCGACTCAAAACCTTTCTAGTTTTCATATACCACGAGTTTCATAGCACAAAATGCTGAAATCGTCTTATAGCATTTTATCCACGGATTTAGAATAAGTGAGAACCTAAGTTTATTTGAAAAGAAACTGTTGAGATATGATTCAAAGTATTCAAAATGAAGATATGATTTGAAGTAGTTGAGATATGATTCAAATATTCAAACTACCAAGATTTTAGGAGATCGTTAGTAGATTTGAATTTATTTAGATTTGCATGATTTACTATTTCTAGTATAGTGTATTAGCTATAAATACTGTAATTGTGTAACCCTCTAAGCATCAAGTCAGTAGACGTTTAGATTTGCATGATTTACTATTTCTAGTATAGTGTATTAGCTATAAATACTGTAATTGTGTAACCCTCTAAGCATCAAGTCAGTAGACGTTAATAGAGCATTGCAGCTTCTATCTATTCTCATCTATTCCTGTCTATTCCTATATCCCTTTTTTCCAACCAATGTGGTATCAGAGCCAAGTTCGTTCAACATGAGGCGAGTGATTATTTTCTTTTCCAAAACAAAAATGGCAGTAGTTGGTTTTTCTTTCTTTACACCGTTGTTGCCAATCTTTAATGGTGAGAAGTATGAGTGGTGGAGCATCAAGATGAAGACCTTGCTCAGATCGCAGGAGCTATGGGACTTGGTGGAGTACGGGTTCGTTGATATATCAGAACCCACAATTGAAGAAAAGGAGACACTAAGCGAAACCAAGAAAAATGATGTCAACGCTCTATTCATTATTCAGCAAGCAGTTCATGAGACTATCTTTTCACGAATTACAGTAGCAACCACATCAAAGTAAGCATGGTCAATTCTACAGAAGGAGTTTCAGGGAGATTCAAAAGTCATAACAGTGAAATTTCAATCTTTAAGACGTGATTTTGAAACTCTGCTCATGATGAATAGCGAAACAATTGCTGATTTTTTGTCCAGAACAATGGCAATAGTCAGTCAGATGCGTACCTATGGAGAGAAAATTTCAGACGAAACAATTGTTGCAAAGGTGTTGAGAAGCTTGACTTCAAAGTTTGACCATGTGGTGACTACCATAGAAGAAGCTACTAAGGATCTATCAATACTCTCCGTTGATGAACTGACGGGTTTGCTTCAGGCTCATGAGTCAAGAATCAATAAATCATCAAAAAGGAATATAGAAAAGGCACTACAAGTGGAGAAAACCTACAACGAAGGCAACGAAAAAGAAAATGTTTGTTTAGCAAGTAGAAGTTTTGGAAGAGGAGGATTTCGCAGCTTCCATGGCGATCGTGATAACAGGGGTAGATGGAGAAGTGATGGACAGAGACAATTCAATGAACAAAATGTCATACAATGTTACCATTGCAGAAGGTATGGGCACACAAAATCTGATTCTTGGTATAAAAATCAACTAATGAATTTTGCAGCAGAGAATGGAGAAAAAGAAAAGTTGTTTATGGCATGCATGGATACGAATCCAAAAGAAGGTAATTTATGGTTTGTTGATAGCAGATGCTCGAACCATTTGACAGACATCAAATCTTTATTCCGAGAGCTTGATGAGACGCAAAGAATCAAGGTGCAACTTGGAAATAAAAAAGAGATGCAAGTTGAGGAAAAAGACACGGTGAACGTCAAAACCAGTCATGGTAAGATAAAACTCTTTGATAGTGATATAAAAGAGATTACAGTTGAAGTTTCTACCGATGAAGAGACAAGAGTCAACTCCAATGCATCTCCCAGTGGATCCACTGCAACACAAAGTGTGTCAAATTCATCATCTTCAGCATCACTTAATAGCAATTCTTCTCTTGAAGAACTTTCGGATGAGACATCTCCAAGGAAGTATAAATCTTTAGCTGACATATATGCATCATGTCAGTTTGCTCTTACTATTTCAGACCCTATGACTTATGAAGAAGCAACTGAAAAAGAAGACGGGAAGAAAGCCATGGCAGTAGAGATGCAGTCCGTTAAGAAAGATGAAACATGGGATATGGTTGACCTATCAAACGAAAAGTTTTATGGAGATTTAAAAGAAGAGGTTTATGTAACACCGCCAGAGAGATTCATAAAGGAAGACAAAGAAACAAAGGTATACAAGTTGAGACAGACATTGTACGGGTTAAAGCAGACATACTTACGAAGGCCTTGTCAGAAGAAAAGCTCTGTACTTACATCTGCAATTTTGAATCATGAGGCAGTGTTGAGATATGATTCAAAGTATTCAGAATGAAGATATGATTTGAAGTAGTTGAGATATGATTCAAATATTCAAACTACCAAGATTTTAAGAGATTTTAGGAGATTATCAGTAGATTTGAATTTATCTAGATTTGCATGATTTACTATTTCTAGTCCAGTGTATTAGCTATAAATACTGGAATTATGTAACCCTCTAAGCATCAAGTCAATAGACGTTAATAGAGCACTGCAGCTTCTATCTATTCTCATCTATTCCTGTCTATTCCTATATCCTTTTTTCCAACAGAAACTAGTATATATATCTCGAATCATAAAATTAAGTAAAATAGACAGATATTGAGCCAAACATGCTTAATTTTATTGCGCCTTTGATCATTTATACGATCCTGAAATTGTAAGAACCTTCGATAGAACGAGAGCCCATCGACATAGAACGTCTGCACACTATGAATCATATGTGTTTGAGAAAAGTTCATGCACAATGAAGGAAATGGCTTGCATTGAAGCATAGATGCTCTACCCGAGTTGTTGTGCATACTTTGCTTTATGTTTTAAATTCTCTTAACTTATTTATTTTTCGTTTAAATACAACAAGAAACGAAATTCAAAACAACTAACAAAATCGACACAAAAACTAGACTTCCGTTGCATTTGTTCTAAATCTACTTTCCTCATCGATAAGCTTCTAGTTATCACTTGAAAAACGTGTAAGAACTAAAGTGAGTATGAAACTTAGTACGTAACCTACTTTGCTCTTAATTGTGTCCATGGTGGATGCTAAGGTATTATACTCTATAACCTGACCAAAGGCTTTACACGGTTTCTGTTTTAAGGACCTTGGTCCTAAGTCATCGGTCTTTGTTCATAATACTTGGTTAGTCTGGTCCCTAGTGTCACAATCCACGGAGCGATTTTGTCCTTGAGAAAGTTATGGGGGATGATGACTAGTTTAAGTGGAGGAGAATGTCACAACTGTTGGTGTTAATATAACACATGCGGAAGCAATTTGGATCTTAAGCACTTTTAGAACATCAATTATTGTAAATAACTAGCATGTTCATAAGTATTAAAACTTAATGAGTTTAAATACTAACCTTTTGTAGTTCAAACTCCTTTTGCCTCACGAACCGATTTCGAACCACCACTAGTGTCTTCTCCACTATTCTCCGGCCTTAGAACGGGATTGTGGAATCCGGTGAGTGACTAAACTTGGGAGGGATTTTGTATACGTGAAAGAGAGTGCTTGTGAGAGGTTTTTCATCAAGATGAAGAATCCCTTCCAAGTATCATGATCACTCTATTTAAAGAGTCAAGTTTGCATGTTCATGCAAACTTGAGATCACCAAATCTTGACACTTAAAATTCCACTCAAATGTTTGAGATTATGTGGCAAGCATGCATGTTTGAGTTAACCAAATTTTGACACTCAAAATTCCACTCAAACTTGTGGGGTTTATTTGGCAAACATGCAAGTTTGGTTAAACCAAATTTTGACACCTCAAAATTCCACTAACATGATTTTTCCATTAGATGAAAGTCAACATTTTGACTTTCTTCATTTTAATTAGATGAAAGTCAACATTTTGACTTTCTTCATTTTAATTCAACAATTAATTTGAATAATGAATTTCAAATTAAAGTAACATTAAATAATTAATTAAACTATTTAATTAATATTTAATATTAATTCAAATGCCAATCCCAGTCAATTCCGACACATAATTGATTAAGATATTTAAATCTTATTTAAATATCTCAGATTCTCTCTTTTCGTTTAATTCGTAAATAAAATAAAATTGCGGTTAAATATATCGTATATATGTAACGCATATTCCCTAATTTGAATTCGAACACTTCGAACTCACTCGTCACACTGTTCTATGGTTTAGTCCGATATGAGCTAGCAGAGGGACCTAATGGACCTATAGATCATGGGCTCCAACGATTCAAGATTAACCGATTAAACTCATTAACCTGGTTAACCAACATTCGTTAACTACTAGGACACTCCACTATAGCCTAGTAGTTGCACTCCCCTCACTATAGATATATTTCTGTCCATCTGATATAACCATGATTAGTAAGTCGATCCTTCACAGGTTGTTCGTAACTAGAGCTGGGTCAATTTACCGTTTTACCCCTGAAGTTACTTCTTGTTCCTTATGTCTCACTGATCCTCTAATAAACAATTGGTTTGTGGTCCAACCAGTAAACCGAATCCCTCTCAGGCCAATGAGAGGGTGGGGCCCCTTGTTCAAGACCTGGAGTCAGTGCTTAAGGGAACTACCTTTCTTCTATCCCTAAAAGTGGGTAGGAGTGAATTCCGTCTTGCACCCCACGTCCCCAGCCATTCACCCAGTCTTACCCCTGAAATGGGAGGCCTGTTGAGTCGGCGAACTAGAGCCACTCTCACCCATGCAAATCTAAGGATAATTCCGAATAAACAGGAGTTCATGGTTAGCTCAGGATTAAAACCGAGTTACCTAGGTTATCGAATGAAAAGAAAATCAGTCTCAACAGTAAACGACTTTATAAAGTGAGAGTGGTTTTCTTCATGGTCCGATCTTATGCAATACTCATTGCATAGGACGCCCCCACTCACATGTCTCCACATGCACAATTTAGTGATCGCATTGTTTATATCATATACAAAAGTGGGCCGCATCCATAGTGTCCCCAGAATAAGGTACTCAGCCTTATCCTTATACTATAGATCATTTTGACTATATACTTGAACTTGATCCACTCTTATGTCTCTACATATAGTTCAAGTAATCATACTATAGCCAGAGTGTTCTTAGTTTATTGGATTTAGATTAATGATCGTAAAGTTCACTTTATTCAATAACAATTTTTTACTGAATAAACATCAATAATAACTTTATTGAAAATACAATATATCTTTGTTTACAAACTATGAGTTTTAGGACATAAAACCCAACAACAACCATATTAGGAAGAAAGTAGGTTGTGACCCTCAAGTGGTGCCCATCCGATCACACAACGGGCAAGGTAGATGAGTGCCTTGATGTCACCGAGGAGGAAAGTACATCATCTAACACACCAAAGAGATGTACATTAAAGCCAAACTGAGGCATAATCAAAGAGGCAAATATCGACGCGAGGGACAAAGATAGACTTGATAAAAGGCCAAGTAGGGCCTCGAGCCTTAAACTCGAAAATCAGAGTTCTGGAGGAAATTTAGGCATGCAGCTCTGGAGTCAAGTTCGTCCATATAAAATATGAAAGCTCGCCAAATTTGGTGTCAAACGGACAATGAACGGACGCTCCATGATACCGTATAATCGTTAACCAAAATCATGTCTACACCTGCCAGATTGGAAATACCTCAAAATGTACTCAGGAAGACATAGTGTCGAACTCTCCACCATCTCTAGGCCTTGTGGCCCAAATGAGCTACCATGTGACACATGTGTGTGTCACAGTGAGGGGGAGTTTTGCGTAATGAGTGTCTCAGATGAATTCCTTTGAAATAGGTCTTTTAAGGAAAGTGTCTGACAGCACGGGTGTTCCGGCATTGCGCCCCAACTCATGTATCAGAGATTTGTATATGCATCCACTATCTGGTACGGAGTCTGTAAATGATATGGCATGGACACCGGAGGTTCAGTTGCCTCGATAGAACCCAGATCAATGGATGTTCAAGATATTCCGATGGGCATGAACGAGGGAGCTGTGATGACTGATGACATCTCAGGACTTGGGATGGTTTCAAGACATGTGAGCCATGTTGATTAGAAATTGAGATGACATGATGAGATATGACATCGCATGTGAGAGACCTTGGCACCAAGTAGAGGCAAGGTCAAGTCAGATGACTTGGCCTAGTGTAGAGGCAAGTCGGATTGAGCCGTAAATGATTGAACAAATATGCACAGGAGGTGTGTGTGGCCAAACAAGCTTGGATTCCGAATAAGTTATGTTCGATTGGTGAAGACAAAACCACAAAAATGGATGAAAATGTATATGAGGCTTGAGTTTTCCTTAAGGTTTGTCAAGAGCGTGTCAAAATCATGACACTGCACAATTGAAAATATACAATCATGACCGTTGGTATCAGAGTCACACTTTGTGTATCTAGTCAGACAAGATAGTCAAAGAAATGAACTTTAGGGTTGAAAGAAGACATCACAAATGCGTCAAGAATATCAATATCGACAAGACAGTTGTTTTTCAAGATCAGAGACAGTTGTGGATTGAAGCCAAGACTCTCCCAAGCTCAAGAATGTTGGATGTGACACATCAACAAGGGGAGTTCTACCTATCAAAAGTAAGAACCAAACTCATTTGCTAAGGGCTTCGGGTTCCAATGTGGGCAACAGATGAATCAGATGGCACAGTAGGTCAATGTCTTCCTAAGAGTTATGCGCATGAGATGAATAATGTCAATGGTTGTAAGAATAGAAGCCGAAACAGTGATATAAGCATCAACCAAGGGCCAAATGGAGCACGAGGAAATCCTTATGGGGGGACGACATTGCTGCAGAGAGGCAACTGAGTTCAATGGGGGAGGGCCCAAACGAATGGGTTGCTCACCCCGTGGGAGTGCTCCAAGAAGCGAGCACCTGTGTATTTTTTTAGTCATTGCCTCATGCCTAAGGTGGATGGTTTCACAAGAGTTGTCAAGACTAGCATCTGCTCGAAAAGAGAGCATCACACTAAACGTGGGCATAGAAAGTGAAGTTTGCAGTAAGACCAAAAAAGTGTCAAGACAGTGATTGTCGCACGAAGGTGGCCAGTTGAGAAGTTAGTTGAAGTGCAGCGTCAACATGGGGCTATGTTACAAGCTTTCAGACTTTTTTACCGTATGGGTTGGTACCACAATGAGCAAATGTCTACCATAATGAGCAAATGTCTTGGTTGGCTTACGAGCGTCGCCCCAAGGGGTGCACTGTTGTGTGCAACTCAGAGAATACGAGTGTTGAGGCCAAGGTAGCCATCTTGGGGCGCACTCTCCCTAGCTTAGGCGAGGATATGCCGAAGCTAGTTAGTTTGTCATGGTTTGTCTGGTGAGTGTCAGGTCGAGTCTAAGAGAAGGACGGAGGAGGCCCCAAATAAGATAGCCCGCAACCATTGGACATTATTTTGTTGTGTTTATATTATGAGTCTCGGAGACCGAGGGAAGGTCAGTCAATGGGATAGCTCATAACTAGTGCACAATTTTCGTATTTGTTCAAAGGCACCTTAAAGGGAACGCATGATGTCAACTCTTCATCACCCTGGACCCTATGGCCTAAGCGAGCTACACTGTGGCACATGCATGTGTCACAATAAGGGCAAGTATTGCGAGACAAGTGTCCCGAGTGACTTCCTTTAAAATGGGTCTTTTAAGGATAGTGTCAGACACCACAGGTGCGCTAGCATTACACCCCAACCCATGTGTCGGAGGTTCTTATATGTACTCGTTATCTGTACGAAGTCCGTAAATGATATGGCATGAAAACAAAAGGTCCAATGCCTTGATAGAACCCAAATTGATAGATATTTGGGATGTTCTGATGTTATGAACGACACATGAGCCCGTTTGCGATGGGCATCCCAATACTTAGGATGACATCAAGATATGTGGGTCATGTTGATTGAGAACCGAGATGACATGATGAGATGCGACATTGCATGTGAGAGACCTTAGCTCTGAGTACAGACAAGATCGAGTCGAATAACTTGGTCTAATGTGAAAGCAAGTCGAACTGAGTCGTAGATAATTGAACATGCATGCACAGACACTGTGTGGCCGAACGAGATTGGATTTCCATTATTTAAAATACTTGCAATAAATTAAAACTACAAAATTCCAATATTTATAAAGTGAAAGAGTGGACCCATAATTATTCCTTTCAATGGGAACAATCATTCATTATTTGAGTTAATTGAACCAATTTTTGTCTTTTTAATACTTCAATTATTAAAAATCCACTATTTTATAATTCACGACGTTAAAAAAAATTATTATTTAATGCAAAAGGATGGGACTAAGTATTATTTATTTTTTTATTTTTTTGACAATATAGTCATAATTTTATATCAAAGAGATCAAATTTGTGTTAAAATAAAAATAAATAAATAAATTAAAGTATATGAACGACAAATATGTCTCGCATTTTCATTTATATATAAAAATATATATATTCATTTTATTAATTTTTAATATATAATTTTTTCTTTGATGAAATTTCTAAAAATCAAATTTTAATAAATTCATATATATATATATATATATATATATATAAATGAGACAGCCAGATATTTGGGGAGAGACCAGAAATATAATTCCTTTCTCGACTCAATTTAACTAGCGGGTGTAAGTTTCTCTTCACTTTCTCTCCATTCTCGTAGACTTTAGGCTCGTAGGTTAACTTTCTCTCCACTCTCTCCCAATTCTCGTGTAGCTTAGCCTCGCATGTTAAATTTCTCTCCACTCCCTCCCAATTCTCGTGCAGCTTAGCCTCGCACGTTAAATTTCTCTCTACTTCCTCTCAGTTCTCGTAGATCCTAGACTTGTTGGTTAAATTTCTCTCCAATCCCTCCCCATTTTCGTGGAGCTTAGCTTCGTAGGTTAAATTTCTCTCTACTCCCTCCTTATTTTCGTGGAGCTTAGCTCCGTAGGTTAATATTCTCTGTACTCGCTCCATGAAATTTCTCTCCACTTTGTCCCTATTTTTGTGGAGTCTAATCGGGTCGATTAAATGGACATACATTATTATTATTATTATTATTATTATTATTATTATTATTATTATTATTATTATTATTAGGACAAAGATGCCAGGTCATTTACCATATAAGTTCTAGGGGTGAAAACGGTTTTTTATTAGTGCAAGGGTAAAAAATGCATAGGTTAAAAGAGAATGGAAGGTCGGTCCTTTTTACTGAAGTAACAGAGTCGGTCGCCTTGTTTTTTAGTAATTGACAGCACAGAATTTGGTCGGTGTGTTGGAAAAATAAAATATTATTGTTCTACTTTTNTCTTTTAATGCAAATTGGACTCTTCTTTCCATTTCTTTTCCCTTTTTTTTTTTGACAAATATACCAAATATTCCTTCCTATTTTATATACTTAAAAATTTGTTATATTTAACCCGCTCAAACACATACATACAGTGAAAATTTGTACCTACGATCAGATGAGAATGTAACGTCTTAAATAGTTAAACGATACCCAAGTCGATGATTAATACTCAAATTGGCTGGCAACTTTTATGGATAGTTAAACGACATCCAAATTGACGATTAATACTCAAATTGGTAACCTTCGTAGATAGTTAAACGATATTCAAATTAAACCCAAATCGACGCCTAATACTCAAATTGACAACGCTTGTGGATGGTTAAAAGATACCCAAATCGACGGTTAATACTCAAATTGGCAACTCTTATGGATAGTAAACGATACTCAAATTGACAGTTAGTACTCAAATTGGCAATACTTATACACAAATTGACAGTTAGTACTCAAATTGGCAATACTTATACACAAATTGACAGTTAGTACTCAAATTGGCAATACAGGATAGTAAACAATACCCAAATCAACCGTTAATATTCAACTTGACAACCCTTATGGACGATAAACGATACCCAAATCAACAATTAATACTCAAATTGACAACCTTTATGGATTAAACAATACCCAAATCGACAGTTAATATACAAATTGGCAACTTTTATGGATGGTAGTAAACGATATTCAAATCGACAATTAATACTCAAATTGACAATCTCCATTTCCATTTCGATGATATGCTATTAGTACACATAATAAGGTCTAGTCATTCATATGATACAAAGATCCATTATGTACATAATAGATTGATTCAAAAGCAAAATGGAGTTCTAATCATGATCTAACGTGAAGAAGAACAGCTCACGAACACTTAATGCCAAGAAATTCTATTGAAATGATACTGAACATAACACAAATCCATAAATAAAATCTACCATCAACAACTTCTGGGGAATGCCCGAAAAATGCCCCTAAACAAGAATATAACACAGCAAACAAAGGCTTTTCTTTCATGATGCTTTCCCCTTCATTTTACCAATAGAGCAAGAGAGAAAAGTTCATTCATCATAGCATGCAGTCTGTTCTGGCTGGCAGCCTCCGGAAGAAGTTGAGTGGAACGGACGGGAGCTTGTACCGAAACCTTGGATGTCTTAGCACGTAAATCCCCGAAAGGAATGCCACGACTTGGAATGGTGTAACGTACAGAACTATAGCAGAAACCAGGCAGAAGAGCACAAACAATGCTGAAGCTCTCGGGTCGCGCCAACTGAGTAGAGATTGCAGCCTCTCGCCCTGTGTAGCTAAGTCCCCGACTACTGTCTGGATCCTCCCAGCAATGCTCCTCAGCCGATCGTATCTCATCCTCACGACGTCAGGAGGGGAGGAAGTTGGGAAGGTGTCGAATTCCTCGTTCAGTTCGTCGGGGTGAGCGGAGTCCGCATGGGAGAGGCGGGTGTCCATGTGAGGCGGGTGCCTTGGCCTCCATCTATAATGCCAAACTCCAATAAGGAACAGATAGAGGAAGATTGTAGGAAGAATGAGCTCAGGGTACATCACAAGGATGATGAACAAAATGTGTATAAGAACAGTTGTAATGGGGTTTCTCCAATGGCAAATCTGATCAAACCATTTTCCAACTGCAATCAAGCCACTGAAAACTCCCATGATTCTGAAGAAATTAGCCTTGCTTCTTCTCATGCTCCACATGTGGGAGCCTACATCGAGCATATACTCGACAACCTCTTTTCTCAATGGTGGTTCAGCACGGGTCAGCCTCATCGACACAATCTGAGTCGCTTGGTGCCGAAGGCTATCGAGCTGGCTCACTGTTAACGGGTGAATATAGTGCATTTTGGGGAGGAGGGGATGTGAGTACATGTGTAACATGTTTAGCAAGGAAGAACATGTAAATCTCACAGCCAAATGAATCTCACCCATCTTCTTCACCCCATTTGGGTGCAGAACCAGCAGAGGATATGAATGAGTATAAACTCGATCAGTTTCGAGCGTGGAAAGGCGAATTCTTACCTTCCCTATCCGTGCATCTTTTGATCCTCCAGCCTTATCCCCACCGTGCAAATGGCAGTTGTCAAAAACCCCAATTGTAATGACAGTACAGGGATCGAAAACCTCCCAAGTGTACTGCTCATTCCACCTGGGTATGAAACTGTCGATGATCGTCCTCGTTCGAATCCACTTCTGCCCATACTTAGCAACACAGTATGCATCGGTCGTTCCACGCCCATCTTTCGTCTTCATCGGCATTAACCCCTGAGCATTCAGAATACCCAATTCTAAAACCCCAATGTTGTTCTTCCAGAGCTGTTTAGCCGTCGGCCGAAGATCGCTACTGTAATGTGTTGATTCATCCAAAACATGATAGCCACCTTCCAAACATATCCTCATGTGAATCCTACTCGAAAACTTGATTTCCTTCTTCTTCTCCCCTTCAACGACAACAACGTGTTTCTCGAGGTTGAACCATCTTGTGTTCACAGGTCTATGGTCCAATCTCCTGTCTATATACTGCAGCGGAATCGCACACCGTCCTAGAACCTCGTCCTTGTTTGGTGCAACCCGATCTTCCACACTTAGAATCAAAGGCTCCTCAAATGGTTCAGCTGCAACAAACATCAAGTCCTCATTCCACATTGGATTGATAGTTCTAGACTGGGAAATTCTAGTCCTCAAAGCCTGATTTCCAAGTATAGCCTTAACGAAAACCTCTGGATACCGACCCTTATCACTCGGCTGCAGATCCTGAGCTTCAATGATATTCACCCTCAAATACCAAAGCTTAGGAGAAAGATAGACCTTAGACCGCATATTTGCAAGCCCATCAGCTCCACTCACAGTTGCAGCATCTGAATTCCAAGCCTCAGGAAACGCTTCATCCGCTTGTGTTCCCATCCAAACAGCCAACATCAGCTCTCCTTTCGCCCTCTCTCCCTTCTTATCATCCAACCGATACCATTGTGGTGCCAAAGGACTATCCGGTGGTACCCTTCTCGGAACCTCATTCAAGTCAAAAAGAACTCTCCCAATGAAATCATCCTTAAGAGAATCCTTATCCTTCACAGTCACCTCAAGCACCGAAGCCTGAATCCGATCCTTCGAAAACGCAAACACTTGGCTCCATTCAGGATTCGACTTCTTCTCAAAATGCCGAGTCGTACCCTTGTAATTTCCAAGCTTAACCTCCACGTACGGGTCGCAGCTACCGGTGACATCTTTCGCAGGCAAGTCTTTCGCCTTGACAACCCGAACATAGAGGTAATACATTTGCTCAACGAGGTCATAGGTGCTTGCTAGTTTGTCACCAGTGACCTTCCCCCCACCAAGGTGGGGATTGGTCTCTTTCAGCAAGAAATCTTCTGGTGGAGGCTTTTGCATCATCTTCACAGTTCAAACGATTTCACAAACACACCTAAAAAAAACCCCAAAAACAAACCCCATTTTAATGAACTTCACTTAACAAAAATTCAAAATCTCGCCCTAAAAAAACTCATACATAGGAAAACAGAGCCATAGTCCAGTCGTTACCACAAAAATAGGCAACAGAAAATCACCCAAAAACAAAAATCTCCGAATGTTACCGTTTGCAGAACCCAAAAACAACGTTGGAATTTAAACAAACACCTCATAGGCAGAACACTTGTGTTATCTATAAATGACTAAAAACTTAAGAAAGAGAATCCCAAAGTGTCCAAAGGTTAAAAGGGGTCTGAAAGTTCACCTGAGAAAGCAAAAAACCTTCAAAAGCTTCAGATCTAAAACGTTCTCACACCCTGAAGAGAAAATGAAAATGCAAAGAAAGTCAGTTCATGAACGCCCACAGATCCAAAGAAAACAGAACAAAAACACACAAAAACAGAGCAATGTTGTTTGGCGGCTGAGAAAAACGTCACAACAAGAACAACAGAACAAATTTCCCTTCATTTTCCTTCATTTTCCAGGGAACCAAACAGATCAAAAACAAGAAAAACAGAGATCAAACATGAAAACCATCTCTACAAACACCAGGAAATGAACCTTCCAAACCCCTTTCAATGGCATTCTTCAAGAGAGGACCAAAAACGAAACCCCATTGCAGAAGAGCCAAACGCAGGTGGGTTTGAAGAGAGAGAGAAAAGCGGTTTTTAGGGAGTGGGGTTTTTGGGTGTGAAAGAATCTGATGAGTGAAGACGAGTATATACAAAGTGAAGTGAACTGTCTATTTCTTTTTCTTTATTTATTATTTGTTAATTATTATTATTATTATTTATTTATTTATCTTTTTTTAGATCTAATCCACCTTTTGATCTAAGCTTTTGTTTAAAATATTTAAAAATAAATAATATAATATCAAATTAATATAAATAAATAATATTTGTGTTTATATAATTAATTATTGTCAAAATTATTAAAATAATTATAATTAATTAAATTTTTTATTTTTATTCTTAGAATTTAGATTTTTAAGTTATTGAGTGATTAATATTAATAATTATTTTAATAAATAATTAATATAGTCATCCAATTGAATAATTAAATCATAGGAAAATTTTATATCTTAAATAAAAAATAAGCATTTTATGAATAAAACTATAACGTTTTTTAATGACGTCCAATGAATGACACTCGTTCAAGAAAATTAATATAATAATATTTCTACTCATGGGTGTTCATATGACCTAATAATACTCTGACTAACTTGAATTACCCAGTTAGATATTTTCGGTTTGACTTGGGTTGAATTTTTTAAAATTTGAAAATTCAGATCAATGGGTTGACATTTTTTTACCCGACCAACTTGAAAATAATGTTACAACTCAACCCTATCCTATCCTCGAAGACTAAGAATATTTAGGTAACCAATATTAATGATGTGTTGTGACTTGTGAATGTTTGATATCTGAGTTTTATAAAATTATGAGATTTAGTTATTAATGTAACATATATGATAGAAGAATAATATTTTTTAAAATAATTTAAAAAAAAAACAATTTGACTGACCGGGTTGGTTGGGTTGTTTCTTGAACTCGCTCATGTTGGGTTGTTTCTTGAACTCGCTCATGTCACCGACCTAATCAACTCGAAATTTTATTTTTTCAACCTATCTCAAAAATTATAAAAAAAAAATATTTATTTATTTATTTTAATTATTTATTTATTTTATTTTATTGAGATACTCTTTTTCACATGATAGAATTAAGGAGAAGGCATGAGGAGCGAGCGTTGGAAGTGGTTTTTTGAGGTGGGAATTGGACTCATTGGCACGTGCGATTAACGGTGTTGGTGTTTGCACGTGTGGAAAGTGATTTTGGGGTTTGAGCCGGCGTATGCACGTACGGATACTGCTGCTGTTATTTTTCAAAATTTTAAATTATTGGTTTTCACTTTTAATTTATTTTATTAGTTTTTATTGGACCAACGGTCAATATTAAAATATACTATTTTATATATATATATATATATATATATATATATATATATATATATTTAATACTAACGAATTCTGTTGGAATAATTTATTTGATACTGAAAAATAATACATTTGTACAAAAAAAAAATAATAATAATTATCTAAATAAAATTTTGTGTTGAGTATGTCGGTAAGCTTTTAAAACGTCTCGATCACAAATTATTTGTTGGTTTGTTTGAATTTTTGCTTGATAACGAGTGGTTTAAGATAGAATTTAATTGTAAGTTACCTTTACGATGATCAGTTAGAGTCACTTGTGAATAAAAGTGTTGTGAATAAGGGCTCCAGACATGGATGTGTGAAAGTTAGGGTTCGTCCCTTAATAAAGAAAAACTCAAGAGCTTAACCTCGTTTTAAAGGATCCTAATGACATATTAAGAGAGACTCGTTAGATTAAAACTTGAACAACGAGGGATTCATATTTGGTACCTAGAGTCTTAAAAAGACACTTCAGTCTTCAAAGTTTGCAAATAAAGCCACTGAAAAGATTGCTGATCTCGGGGGGGAAAGTTACCACAATCTTTCAGCGACATTTGAACCAGTGCTCGTCATTTATGAACTCTTTCCACTTGGGCTTGTAATCATCGGTCGAAACGTAAAGTCGATCAATATTGTTGGCAACGCTAGAATGGAAGTGGGAATGTTCGTGTCATTTGTTTGCCTCAACGAGGAGCTAGATGTCATCGATAAGAGGGTTGAGCAAATTGTTCATTAACGATCTAGTTTGTTATCAATATATAGAGTTGCCAGATGTTCTTGATATTAGAGAAAGGAGAATCGAAGATATCAAGAACATTGAAGATAAAGATCTTCTCAAAAGTATGATAATTACTGCTACTCTTGACTAGAGAACATTGGAAGTATCCAGAATGAAATAAAATTGTGAGAAGAATGAAGTATTTTTTATTAGGGTGTTGTAGATGCGTTTTAAAATTGTGAGGCTTATAGTCATATGTAATGGGCCAAAGCGGATAATATCTGCTAACAGTAGGGTTGAGCTGTTATAAATGGTATAAGAACCCAACACCGAGTGGTGTGCTAGTGAGGACGCTAGACCCCCAAAAGGGGTGGATTATGAGCTCCCACATCGCACGTGGTATGCCAACGAGGACCTTGGTTCCTCAAAGAGGGTGAATTATGAGATCTCACATCAGTTGAAGGGGGAACAAATCATTCTTTATAAGGGTGTAGAAACTTCTCCTTAATAAATGTGTTTTAAAACAGTGAAATTGATGACAATATATAACGATTAAATGCAGAGAATGTCTGCTAGCAATGGACTTGAACAGGTACAAAAAGAGATTGATGACGATACACAACGACCCAACGTGAACAATAGCAATAAATTTGAAAGACAGAGGTGCCCTTTGTTGGATGATGAAAGTCCCATATAGGCTAATTTAGAGAACAATCATGAGTTTATAATCAAGGAATACTCTCTTCATTGAAAGTTCCATAGCAATAAATGGGACATATTGAGTCAAACCTTTGAGTCACAAAAATGTTTTCTTGGAGATAAAGAAATGATAATAAATTTTTTAAATAATTGAAATGATAAGCTTCGTTCCACCAAATTCTCCTTCCAATTCTCCTCTTCAATTTGGATAAACACTTCTCTCCTCTCTTACCCCTTCTTCTTTGCGCAATCCTTGTATTTAATCGAATCCTTCATCTTCTCGATCCTCACTTGATTCTCTCAAATTCTTCTCGGTTTTTTTGGATTTCGGATCCAACCAACTTCCAATGCTTCAGCTGTTCTTCGCCGTCGCTTTCTCCGCAGTGCCATTGACGCTCTATGTGTCGCCAATTCGGAGCCTCAATTTGTTCGTCGAAACCCTAGAGGAACTTCTCCGTGACTCCGCCGCTCATACGCTCACACTTTATCCTCGCTTTCGCCAAGCCTTCTCTCGCCTCTTCGCCTCTATATTCCGCGTTTCTAATTCCAGGTAGATTCGTTTCCATTCGATTCGGTTCTTCTTTAATCTCAGCGACTTACTTGAGGCTTTTTGTTTCGCCGATTGCTGGTGTTGGTGGTGTTTGATTTTGGACATTCGATTGATTCGTGCTGTTTGATTTGGATTAGGATTTTTGTTTAGAAATCATTCGCGATGATGGATTTTCGTTTCGTTTAGTTCTTCTCTGATTCTGTTTCCGATCTGTTTCGAGCTTTGGAATTTTCAAATTCTCTGTTTCCTCTCTGTTCTCGTGTAAGTATGTGATTGGAATGCGATTTCTTGAGCAGATTAATGAAATGGNTTTTTTTTTTTTTTTTTTTTTTTTTTTTTTTTTTTTTTTTTTTTTTTTTTTTATAATTTTTTCTTTAAAACAAACGCACACACAGACAAAGGTCAAACCATTTTTCTTATGCATATTTAAATAGGTCCTTAATTAATTATTTATTTATTAATAAAAAATATACATGTTTATATATATATATATTTTTTTTTTAATTTCAATGACTTTGAACTTCATGATTTATTACATTTTTATTTCTAAATTTTGAAAATATCTTTTTGTTTCAAACTTATATATATATATAGTTATTTATTTATTTATTTATTATTATTATTATTATTATTATTTAATCCATGGCGGAATTAGTTTGTATGCGTTTAAAAGAGCTATTTTGGTTAATTATATTATTTTCTTTTAGAGTAAGAATATGAATATTTGAATTTTCAAATTTATAGTTTAAACAAAATTATTATTTTTGAGAATTAGATTAAACAAAATAGGATTTAAACTAAAATATAAAATAATAGTTTGTTATTATTTTTGAGATTATAAGTTTAGATATAAAAAAGAACATATTTGAGAAATAAAATAAGAAAAAAAAAGCAACCACATGTTATGTTAGTGTGACATTCATATTTGGAGACAAACCCTTAAAATGATAAGGATTATCCCCATCTTTATCACTTAGGGTATGACATGTCCCCTAATGACCCTTCTAAAAATATCTTCACAAAAATATCTTCTCATTTACTCTCCAATGAATTCGACTTAGTCCACGAGCTTACACGTGTTAGATTGGTTAGTTTAGGTTGGTGACTCGAGCAACTTAACTGTACCCCCAACGACCCAATTCTCTATTTTAAATCTACCATTAATAAACTAAAAAACTTCATTTATTGCCCCGACCGCTTTTAAACGTTGCATTCACAAAAATTAAAATAATTAAAATAGACACGTGTGTTTTTTATATGCTATATAGTGAGATGTACCAGTAAGGACGTTAGGTCCCGAATGGGGGTAGATTTGGTGGCGGTCCCACATCAATTGGAAAAAAAAAAAAAACGAGTGCCAGCAAGAACGTCGGGCCCCAAAGAGGAGTGAATTGTGAGATTTCACATCGATTGGGGAGGAGAACCACACCATTTATAAAGGTGTGAAAACATCTCACTAGCAGACGTGTTTTAAAAACCTTGAGGGGAAATTTGAAAGGAAAAGCCGAAAAAGGACAATATCTATTACTAGATTGAGATCGCTACCCTATGTGAATAACCGTTCTAAATTTAATCAATTTGAATATAATTAACATTAAAATAGGCTTCCACGTGAATTTGGATATAATTAACATTAAACCGTCAGCTGCTTAGGATGCCCTCACCTTTACTCGTTTTTTTTTTTCTGATGAAAAATGATGAGTATCAAAACATACGGTAAGTGATCCCAATATTCAGATTACGAGATGCAATCATGTCACAACCACTCTTAAATTATTTTTGGAAAAGATTGTACGTTCATGTATGAGTTGTAAGCCTAATGGGTAGCTAGATAAAGACACACCATCTAACACCATAATCAAAGGAATAAGCCAACGTTAGAAGAGTTATAACATCATGTTTGTGTTCGTAAAACTATCGGAAACTAAAGGACTCCAAGCTGAAGCTGAGATTCTATATCGGGTGGAGAGGGGAACGATACATTCTTTATAAAGATGTAGAAACCTCTCTCTAGTAGACGCGTTTTAAAATCGTGAAGTTAACGGTGATACGTAACGGACTGAAACGAAACTTACTTTTTCGGGTGCATGCTAACTTTTATAAGTCAGTATCATCGCACAAACCCTCATTTTGTTTGGGCTTTAAGGTTGGCCCAAGCTGCAACCGACAAGGGGATAAATCTTCTTACTTTGAAGTAGATGCTGACAGCTTTTGGTGAAATTGGAGGCTGAATCCAATCCAATCCACCTGTTCCGGGTCCGGCATCCTTGTTGGCACACCGCCTTGTGTCCATCCCTTCAGGGTTCAGCCGTCTTGCTGACATTTCACCCGGTATCTAGTTTTGATACCATTTGTAACGGCCCAAGTTCACGCTAGCAGATATTGTCCTTTTTTAGCTTTTATTTTCGACTTTTCCTAAAGATTTTTAAAACGCTTTGGTTAGGGAGAGGTTTTTACATCCTTGTAAGAATGCGTCATTCTCCTCCTCAATCAATATGGGGATCTCGTAGTAATTCTTAAACCGACATGATTGGAAGGTGTTTGAACATTTGAATTGATTGCCCAAGGAACCTGTGGATTATGAACTTATAACATCACTTGCCACTTCTTGCACAATATTCTTCACAAGGTTTCATAGTAAGACCCACTTCTTGCACAATATACTTACTAGTGCTACGTCAATGGTGCTACCACAATACGTCGTGTCACGATACTAGTGCTACCACAATACTAGTGATACTAGTGCTACCACGATCGTGTGGGTACTTATTAGTGCTACCACAATACGCTGTGTCAAGTTAGCTATTTAGTGCTACTTTTCCTTTCTTGTGGATGAGACCTAAGCATTGGCAGACGACGATGGTGCGAGGGAGCTGACTAGTTGACTATGGAACTTGTTAGAGTTTTCGTTGTGTTTTAGTATGTTTCAACAGTTTTAACGATCTTTAAAAATGTTTGTCTTTTTTAAAACTTTATTTCTTTTTCATTTATTTTTACAAGTAATAATATTTCTCTCCACGAGAGGTTGAGTCGTTGCAACTATGCACTCAACCCTATTTGAGAAAGAAAATAGAGGCTAAGATAGAGTCATGAAAGTAGATTCCTCCCGTACATTCTATGTTTGGTATTTTCTTTTTCTTCGGGCAAAGGTAAGGGTCCTATGCATGGATGACGGTGTTATTTCAGGAGATTATGAAATGAAGTCACGATAGATAGTTTCTTCTTAAATGTTANTTTTTTTTTTTTTTTTTTTTTTTTTTTTTTTTTTTTTTTTTTTTTTTTTTTTTTTTTTTTTTTGCATAAAAACATCATGCAATGTGTCACGGTCCTACATTTTTTATCTCGCGGCGTCGTGATCTTGACACGTTCACGACCCGCCTTAAGGGGAATTAAGCCCCATATATATTTTTCGCCCCGACTTTGTGGCTTCGTCGGACCTTAGGCGAGCTTTGTCTTTACCAATCGAATATCGCTTGTGCAGAATCCAAGTTTGTTCAACCACACACGCTACCTGTACTTGCATGTTCAATCGTCTGCGACACAACCTACTCTCTTCATAGTTAGGTTGTGACACAATGCATGTAGTAGCGGTCTTATTCCTAAGAGAAAAAATAGGTCTGTCATTTAATATTATGAGGCACTAAGTCGAGTGAGACCCGAGTTCGTTACTATCATCAGCATTGTTTGTGAAAGGCTGTAACCACCAAGAGTTATACATACAAAGTGTTGAAAAAAGGGTTTGGGAAAGCTATGTTTATGTTACCATAAAGTACCCAAAAAAAGCACTTCTTTTCTCATTCTTCACTTCAAGTCATCAACAAAAACCAAGTGGTTTCCTTTCTTATCCTTCCATTGTGTCCTTTCGTATCGATATGTTATAAACGTTTAGCAGCTAAGTTCGTATAGCCCGAGATTAAAATCAAGATTATATCTAGTGTTACGAGATCCCACATTGGTTAGAGAGATGATCAAAATATTACTTATAAGGGTGTGAGGGTGACATCGATATGTAACGGGTCAAAGCGAACAATGTCTGTTAGTGGTGGGTTTGAGCTGTACAAGTACGTAGGTTTGTGATTGTTGGGAGGAGAGTCCCACGTTCGCTAATTTAAGGAAGTTGGGTACGAGGCATTTTGGGGAAACTAAAAGCAAACCCACGAGAGCTTATACTCAAAGTGGACAATATCATAACATTGTGAAGATTTGTGATTTCTAACATGGTATCAATAGAATGTCAATAGAATCCTCAAATGTCGAACAAGGAAGTCACAAGTCTCGAAGATGTAGTCAAAAGTGACTCGTGTCGAACAAATGGTGTACTTTGTTCGAAGGCTCCAAAGAAAGGAGTCGAGTCTCAGATTAAGGGGAGGTTGTTCGAGGGCTCCATAGGCCTCTCGAGTTGAAAAATTTACAATTCAAATAATTGGGTTGAGTCTAAAAAAATATCTCAATCCGACCAAACCCAACCCACGAACACCTCTAATGTGACATACTATTCTACCCCGTTAAATTTGTATCTAATTGTTATTACAAACATGCAAATCCTTGAATCCACATCTAATTATTATTGCGAGCTTAAATGACGAGAAATAAATAAAATAATTATTAAATGGATGTTATTTACTCACTTTTTTATTTTTTTTCTTTTAGTTTAAATATTTCAATTAGTTTTTATTTAAATTTGAGAAAGAAAATTAAAAAATAAAAATAAAAATAAAGTTTTGCAGCTTTTATTTTAAAATTAAATAGTGATTATATATAAAAAGAAAAGAAAAAAGGGGAAAAGTATTTGAAAGTAATAATTGATAATAAATTTTAAATATATATATATATATATATATATATATATATATAATATTTTAAAAGTACATTAATGATTGAATCCATTTGAAATGACACCAAAAAAAATTTGACCTTTTATGCCATTGGGGAGCGTACTTCAATTACGACACACATTTATTTATTTATTTATTTAATACTTATAATTAATTATTGATTTAATTATAAATTTGATATAACCTTAATTATTATTTAAATTATGTATGGTTTAATTTAGACTATTTAATTATTTTCTAATTTTTTTTAACTTTTATTATATAACTTTTTAAAATATTCATTTTGGTTACAAAATTTAAAAATATTTATTTCAAAAAATTTGATCAACTCAATAACGGTCTTAGTGTTGGAACTTGAATGAGGTCGCGCCTGACCATGACACGTGTGCTGATTATATAGACAATAATAACGAATGGTTCCAAATTACCCTAGGATTCTATGCTGAATTTGATGGATTGATGTGCTTAAATGAGTTGAGTGATGATATATCACGATCAGAGGATGTCCCGGTTGGGCCAACCACGAGAAACTAAAAGAACAGACCTATGTGAGCACCACAAAAATCCGGAAAAGATTAGAGCTCCGAGGCCCACACAAAACTCATATGGGTAGACGAGCTCTAATGAACAGTGTTATGAAGTAGCATGACACAATATGGGTCCCGATTTTGCCAGACCAATACAAAACTATGGGCCACAGACTAGGTGGATTAATACAATCTCGATATTGTCAAAACTAGGAAACTCAACGGATAAAAAAAACTTGGGAACTTTCAAAATCACGGATAAGCTAATCAAGTTGACATATAATCTATATATGCTCATACTTAAATCTATTATGATTATAATGCATATTAAAAGCTTTATAGCGTGTCGTGCTCATCAGGTGTTCATCTCTAATCATCACCATTATTGATTTCATAAACGGTTTTCAAGTTACCTTTTATTCTTGCTGGTTAAGGTTATTTTTTTTTTCACCACCACGTATATCTCTTTCTTAATACGCTCCCTTTTTTAATCGTTCGTTTAAATGGATTAAAATGTAAATCTTAACCAAAGTGTGCTCGTGCTCGTCCTCGAGCAAATTGAAAATTCTACTAAAAAAAATACTTTTAGCCATATTTACGAAACCTAATACATTTATCTATTTTCTTCGAGTTGTGCCATCTAGAAATTAGTCATTTCTCTTTTTTATCCAATTTAGAATTGGACCGAAAAAGGTTACACGGGGCCCAGATGGTCTTCTTGGGCCGGTATGGCTCGAGCCATTTCACATTGAGCTCTTTTCATTTCGACTTTTTCCTAATCCGGGAGTATTTGTTAGGACCAGTTCAACCCATAACAAAGTGTAGAATTAAAAAGAAAAAGGACTATACAAAACGATTACATACTTCATGACTGCAAAATACAAATATGGGAATGAAAAATCGAACCTTTTTGACTCGAAAGGTTATAGATGATTAAAACAACATAGCCCATTTACGTGTAAATAATATTCATTCTACTTTCATTATTGTTTCCAAATTTCAAATTTCAAAATTTTAATGTGATCCTCAAATTCATCAACCCAATGCAATATGAACACAAAAAATTAAAAAAAGGTATGATTTTGACTTGATTACACTCTTTGTCGTAGAATCATGGACCAAACAAAACTATGTTCGTAAGATAAGTAGCAAACCCTAAACGAATATCACATCAAAATAGAAAATTTTGAAGTCGAAAAACGGGAAGAGGAACACTTTTTCATGGTGTATAATGCATTTGAAACATCTTTTCCATGCTTGGTTTGACACAATGATTAAATATTGCTTTAGGTTACTTGTCTTTTACATTATAAAATGATAGGTAGGACTTAGATTTCCTTTCTCTTTTTCTCCCTTTTGAAATTCTCTCATATAAATTTTTAAGGAATATTATGACCCATTTTGGGAAGTTGGGGACACCAATACTTTGGAATAAGAGAAAAAAAATAAAGAGAGTGCCCTTGTAATATGAAATTTGTTATTGTTCGCGTTGATTCGTTACGTATTGCCGTCAGTCTCACGGTTTTAAAACGCATCTACTCGGGAGAGGTTTCCACACCCTTATGAGAGATGATCCGTTCCCCTCTCCAACCAATGTGGCATCTCACAATCCACTCCTCTTTGGGGCTCACTGTCCTCGGTAGAACACCGCCCAGTGCTTGGTTCTGATACCATTCATAACAGTCTGCGCCCATCGTTAGTAGATCTTGTTTGCTTTGGTCCGTTATGTACCACCATTAGACTCACGATTTTAAAACGCGTCTACTAGGGATAGGTTTTCACACCCTTATGAGAGATGATCTGTTCCCTCTCCAACCAATGTGGGATCTCACAATCCACTCCTCTTTGGGGCTCACTGTCCTCGGTAGAACACCGCCCAGTGCTTGGTTCTGATACCATTCATAACAGTCTGCGCCCATCGTTAGTAGATCTTGTTTGCTTTGATCTATTATGTACCACCATTAGACTCACGGTTTTAAAATGCGTCTACTAGGGAGAGGTTTTCGCACCCTTATGAGAGATGATCTGTTCCCCTCTCCAACCTGTGGCATCTCACAATCCACTCCTCTTTGGGGCTCACTGTCCTCGGTAGAACACCGCCCAGTGCTTGATTCTGATACCATTCATAACAGTCTGCGCCCATCGTTAGTAGATCTTGTTTGCTTTGATCCGTTATGTACCACCATTAGACTCACGGTTTTAAAACGCGTCTACTAGGGAGGGGTCTTCACACCCTTATGAGAGATGATCCGTTCCCCTCTCCAACCAATGTGGCATCTCACAATCCACTCCTCTTTGGGGCTCACTGTCCTCGGTAGAACACCGCCCAGTGCTTGGTTCTGATACCATTCATAACAGTCTGCGCCCATCGTTAGTAGATCTTGTTTGCTTTGATCCGTTATGTACCACCATTAGACTCACGGTTTTAAAACGCGTCTACTAGGGAGGGGTCTTCACACCCTTATGAGAGATGATCCGTTCCCCTCTCCAACCAATGTGGGATCTCACAATCCACTCCTCTTTGGGGCTCACTGTTTTCGATAGAACACTGCCCAATGCTTGGTTCTGATACCATTTATAACAGCCTGCGCCCACCGTTAGTAGATATTGTTTGCTTTGGTCCGTTATGTATCACCATTAGACTCACGGTTTTAAAACGCGTCTACTATGGAGAGATTTTTGCACCCTTATGAGAGATGATCCATTCCCCTCTCCAACCAATGTGGGATCTCACAATCCGCCCCTCTTTGGGGCTCACTGTTTTCGATAGAACACCGCCCAGTGCTTGGTTCTGATACCATTCATAACAGTCTGCGCCCATCGTTAGTAGATGTTGTTTGCTTTGGTCCGTTATGTATCACCATTAGACTCACGGTTTTAAAACGCGTCTATTAGAGAGAGATTTTCGCACCCTTATGAGAGATGATTCGTTCCATTCTCTAACTAATATGGGATCTTACATTATGTTTAGTTAGACCCTTAGTATTTCATTTGATTGATGAATTTAAGGTTAGATCTTATTTAGGGGTTAGTTCATCCGTTCTCTTAAAACTAGATCGAGTGAGCTGAACTAACTCGAATTTGTTGTTAATTTTAAAATATATATTTTTATTTATGATACAATTATATATATAATCTATTTTTTTTTATTTAATTCCGTAATTTTTTATTTTACTATATAGCTCTTAAAAATAATTTCTAACTATTTAGAACTTAATTTTTCTAACTATTTAAAAATAAATAAATTAATGTTTTACAATTAACATTTTGATTTTATTAAAAACAAAAAAATTTAAATAAACGATCTCAACAATTCGAACCAACCCAACTACAAATTTTATGGTTCGATTGGATTGGATTCACTATTTAATAAAAATTGTTTAGGTTGAAAAATTTACGACTTAAATGACTGGGTTGAGTTTAAAAATGTCCTAACTCGACCCAACAAAATCCACAAACACCCCTGAGACGGTTAAGTAGCACATAATTTAATATTTTTCAACCTAATATTTGAAAACGATAGTACTAACTATGACATACGTATTAGGTTAAAAAATATTTTTAGTTCCTAAAGTAATAATTTAGTATTTAAACTTCTGATTTAATCACTATATCTATAATTTTAGCTCGAGAAGAATCGGTGATTTTGAGCATCTAGAGATGCATGTCTAAATCATATAAACTATATTTAAAGTACTCGGAACATTATAGACCAAGACAAATATGTCATTTTTAATATACTTAAATCTTATAATTACATCGACAACCAAATATTCTCGATCAAATGGGTATTCCATAAGATCAATCGAATTAGGGTAAAGTGGGTCCGAGAGAGAAGGAAGGAGGGGTTAATCAAGACGAACCAAGTAGTTTCAATCAAACTAAATGGGTCGATCTCCAAACCCTAAAAGGTAGAAACAAAGAGCCAAAAACCGAGTGGTTCCAAGAGCTGTGTTTCGTTGGTTGACATCATCATTTCATCGTTATTTCATTAACATTTTGATAAAGTTTAAATCACGAACATTTCTATAGGGACCGATGCGTAAATTTTGAAACAGCAAAAGAATCATATATCTAGACGACTTGCGTAATGCAATTGAGAACAAATCCCCGTGTTGCTTGGAGCTCGATAGATTAATTGAACCCTAATTCCTAAGAATTTTCATTGAGAAGATACAAGTTTTTTATTTAAAAAAAAAAAAAAAAAGGAAAAGAAACAAAAGAAAAAAGCATTTTCATTGAAGAGAATGTAGTGGGAATAATGTAGAGAATGTCGGAATCTAGGCTCTTGATGGGTTTTGCCCTTGACCTAAGAGAAAGTGTAGAAAGGAATTTTTAGGGATTATACGTACAATAATTATCGTAACGACTCGGCTTTCTATGTAACGATCTACGTCGATGTTCTGATTATAATTCAAACTTTAGATTTACAATTTGGATTCGGTACCTGATGACCTCTATTGTTAAGCGTATTTTGCTCGAAGCAATTCTAGAATGCTAGATGGACTCGTATTAGCACTTGATGTCACTGATCACGTGACTTACTTCTCGCTTCTAAAAATGAAAACTATCTCCACAGAATCAACACGAATCTCTCGTGTATGCTCTGTCCTCACTCACACGCATCCTAGAAAAATTCCCAGAAGTCACCTAACATAGAATTGCTCCAAAACCAGAGCCACCGAAAAGAAAAGTGCACCTTATTGATATAAGTAATAACTTTCAATTCTTTTAAGTTCTCATTCGAATGTAGCCTCAATTCATTCATGTATCCTTCCTTTACTCGTGTGTCACGTTCTAAAACCCTAAACTGACTCGAATTCATTATCATATACATGTACGTCGCAAACTCATACGTTTTCATAGAAAAACAGGGAAGATCTGTTTATAAACTCGAAACCCTAATATAATAGATTCGAATCGAGACACCGAGGGTAGGAAGCATGGTGTAGCTAGGGTAGGGAGAGCATTAATAAAGCAAAATGGCTTTAGCATAGTGGATGGATATGTTTATTCATAATTATTACAAACCCCATAGCCCTCCACTCTATAGGGTATATATCCAAAAAGAAGGATTTTGTTTCCTTTTGTTCCTTTAATTATTTTCTTTTTCTTTCCTTTCAAATTAAAAGTGATTCTGGTCAATATTATTCCCTTTACTTTTGGGGTTGGGACCCTACAAAACAAAGGCCATCTCTCCTTTGCATTTGAATCCTAAAGTAGACATCACAACAATTCATCTCTTTCTATATTTCTTTTTTTTTTTCTTCTTATAAATAATTGTTGTGAAAAGTTTGAATTTTGATGGGTTCTTTGAATAAACAAACCTTAGTTTAGATTTGTGAAAACAAGGACGAAAAAAATTGATTTTTTTTTTAAATGAGACAAATCGTAACAGTTTAAGCTCATCGCTAGTAAATATTGTCTGTTTTTATCCGTTACTATCTCCATCAGCCTCACGGTCCCTTGGAGCCTAACGTTCTCGCTAGCATGGCTCAAGCCCATTGATAGCATATGTTATCTGCTTTAACTCGTGAGGTTTCCACACCTTTATAAGATATGTTTTGTTTTCCTCTTTAATCAATAAAAGAGTTACTGAATGAACCAATTTACCTCGTGTTTGAAGGTGAAGATGCATCAGCCTTTGCCGTAGAGAAATATAGAAACAAATTAAAGATTCGAGAACGAGTGAAAGAAGGGACAGAAGCTTGCTTTTTCCCAATTCGAACCCGTGGAATAGGCCTCACCTTTGACTCTAAAGTACTATTGTGCTTATTAATAATTTAACTAAATAAAATTGATCTTTTGTTTGGTTTATACTGACTTTTTAAATCTTTATACTAAAAAAAAATTAAAGAGAGAAGATTGTTCGATCAAATTAAAACCAGAGGTAAATAATTTAATATATATATTATTAAGATATATATTATTCGATAAAGGAGTCAAAAATTCAAGTCTCCTATCTCCCGTATTGTTGAACTCTCTTGTAACATCGGGTAATTAAAAAATATAAATAGACTATTATAGGGACGTGCTTTAATTGTTGTCAGGTCACTCCTTGTAAGCCTATAATCTGATTATTATAGGGTCACGGTGCATTGTTACAAGGTCACTCCTTACTTATATATGATGTGAATCTATTAAGGTGGTTTTCAAACGATACGAGTTTGCATGCAAGGTCACTCCTTGTATGCATGTGATACAAGATCTTATTACGATCCTACACTAAATGATATCAATTATATCAGACGATTAGTCTCCTATATTTATGATCGTAAATTTAAAATCAAGAGACAAAACAACTACGAAATAGTACCTCACTTTTATGAGGATAGAGGAACACATATATGTTTGAGGACCCGATTATATGTATATATATATATATATTTATTTATTTTATTCATTAAATAATTTCCCGACAACTTTGAAGCTTTTTCCACCATTTTAATGTTTTGTTACTTTCGGTTCTGAATATGATGTTTTCTTTTTAGTTTTAGTAATTTGCTAAGAACAATTTTTAATGTTTTTTTTTTTTAAAAAAGACAACTTTATTTTGTTTGATATGTCTATTTTGGTAACAAGTAACCATTCAAACTAGTTGTTGTCTTGGAATTCCAAATTTCGGTTCGTTTTCAAATTTAAATTTATGTTTTTTTTTTAGTTTAAAAATACCTATATTTTTTAGGTCTAATGAAATTTTAGAATTTTTTTAATCTGTTATGTATAAATGATTCAGTATATTCTATTAGAGAACTTCGTCTCATAAACAAATCATCGAAACATTATGGGATAGATGGCTCTTGATTTTGCGGTAGGTTTGTAAAAACCCATCTTTTATACATGGCTATCAAAAATCGTTACTAAAACGTGTGGAATAAAGACTTGTCTATCCTCGTCTCTAGAGATGAGCGGGTGACCCTCCAGTATCCCTATTCTAGTAATCTCATAACATCATAAACATGAGGAGAGTGACTCTATGTTTGAACCAACTAAGATATCCGACTTCTTGCTATTTGAGGTTAGTTGGCAACCATCGAATAGCTATAACTTAATAATCTGATAACATGAAAAAGCATATATACAATAATAAACATGGGAGAGCAATCCCGTACTTGAACCAATTAAGATACGTAAATGAGCTAATCATAATAGACTCCTCATTACAATAGATTAGTTGACGACCTCTAGTACCTCCATCATTGAATTACTTGACGATCTCTAGATATTTGTACAGTCAATTAATCCAGTTGCATCCATAAATGTAATCATTACAGACAAGTCAACCATGACAAAGAATTGTTCGAAACTATAGTTGGGTTAATAATTCGTTTACCCTACAATTAGATCTTTCACCTTAAGGATAGTTGATTACCTAACGAACATTTTGTTTATGATTCAACCATAAACTAAGTCTATCTCGAGCCAATGAGAGGGTAAGACACCATTGTTCAAGTCTTGAAATCAACACTAGAGAGAACTATTCATCGACTTTCTTTATATGAGTATGAGTGAATTCCATCTTACAAATGAAAGTCATTTTCACCGATACAAGTCAAAGGACAAGTCTTTATAAGCAAAAGTTCATAACTCACTTAATATTAAGATTGACTCGACATATGATCTTCATGTGAAATATTAATTTTTTCGATTAACAGATTATAATGAGAGATCAAGTATTTAGTAGCTTAGTTTTATACAAACTCATTCTATACGATACACCCACTAATATATATCTACATAAACGATTTGGATCAAGTCACCCGCACGTTTGCCATACTTATGGACCTTAGTGGATGGTCATGGGCTTGAACTTCTAGGTGCGATCTAATATTTCTTTGGGTTTGTCATGTTCTTGGTTGACACTATTGGAATCATATTCAATTGCATCTATTGTTGGGCATGGTGATCTTGACGTTGGCAACATTGGGTAGAAATTCATAACATAAAGAATGAGACTTGTAAGAAAAATTCGAAGAAATAGAATAGATATGATTAAAAAAAAGCTACTCGTAGCAAATCACGGACTTACATACTAGATGATCAGAGTATTTGTTCTATTTAGTCAAGTTTTAGGTTTCATATGTCACTCCCGAGTAAATAAGAGGTACATGAATGAATCGAGACCACATTCGAACGAGAGTGATCCTAAGGATATGATGGTTAAGAAAGACTTACAAGAATTGAAAATCACTATCTATACCAATAAAATATACTTTCATTTTCAGTGATCCAATACTCCAAAATTAAGCGTGTTTAGCTTCGAACAACTATATGTTAGGTAATCTTTTAAGAATTTTTTTTAGAAATTATGTAAGGGAGGACAAAACATACTGAAACGATCCATAATTTTCGTTCGTGGGGATAAGTTTCACTCTTAGAAGTGACAAGTAGGCAACGTGGTCATGTCGCGGGATGTAAGGAAATGTCGAGAACATCAGGTATTGAACCCAAATTTTAAATTTTGATTGAATTCTGGACGTGAGATGTTACACCATGAATCAAGCATGTCTTTTTTCTTTTTATTATTATTATTGAAATACAACTCTTTTAAACGTACTTCTCACTCATCTAACGGTCGAAAATCGCTAGTTGTGTATTGTTTCATCCCTCGAATAAGTTCTCGAGAGGAGAGATGATAGATTCTCACAAGCGAATCAAAAGTGGGAGTGGAAAGAGAGAGAAGAATCGAACTGATGTATCAATGGTTTAGAAGGTAAAGAAGCGAGAACTGATGGCTATATAGAGTTAGTTAAAATGTCTCGATACTCCTAATAATCGTTCAATTCATGTCCAAAATAATATCTCTTTATCGTACAACTTTTCAATTCTCTCATATATCGAACCACTTAAAATCACCCAACGATACTTATTTCTTTCATGTCTTAAATAACTTTTCTAAAGGTGAGAAGATAAATCCTCACATGCAAATAGAAAGGAGGAAACAGAGAAAAAAAGAATTGAAAGGACGTGTCGATAGAAAAAGGGTGAAGTAGTGAGATTTGACGAGCTTACCCTTAATAAAAATGTGTTAACGCAGCTACCTCTAATAACTATTCAACCTAGGTTCAAAACCCGACTTTTAAATTCCCTCGCCCATCCATTGAATAATTTGCATAGAGGAGAGAGAAGAAACCCTAAAAAGAATGGAAAAGATGCATCGATGATGGAGGGTAAAGTAGTGAGAAATTAACTCGTATACACTTAATGAAAATGCATTAACGGAGCTACCTCTAATAATTATTCGACCCATGTTTAAAACCTATCTGTCTTCTAACCGTACATCTTCAAAACCCGACGTTTAAATTCTCTCGTCCATCCATCAAATAATTTGCATAAAGGAAAGAGAAGAAACTCTAAAAAGAACGGAAAAGATGTATCGATGATAGATGGTGAAGTAGTGAGAATTAACGAGTATACACTTAACGGAAATGCGTTAAAGCGACTACCTCTAATAACTATTCAATCCCGGTTCAAAACCTATCCGTCTTCTAATTGTACATCTTCAAAACCCGACTTTTAAATTCTCTCGTCCATCCATCGAATAATTTGCATAGAGGAGAGAGAAGAAACCCTAAAAAGAATGGAAAAGATACATTGATGATGAAGGGTAAAGTAGTGAGAATTAACCAGTACACACTTAATGAAATGCATTAACGCAGCTACCTCTAATAACTATTCAACCCAAGTTCAATATCTAACGTACATCTTCAAAACCCGACTTTTAAATTTTATCGTCCATCCCTCGAATAATTTGCATAGAGGAGAGAGAAGAAACCCTAAAAAGAAAGGAAAAGATGTATCGATAATAGAGAGTAAAGTAGTGAGAATTAACGAGTATACACTTAATGAAAATACGTTAACGCAGCTACTTCTAATAACTATTCAACTCAGGTTCAATATCTAACGTACATCTTCAAAACCCGACTTTTAAATTCTATCGTCCATCCATCGAATACTTTGCATAGAGGAGAGAGAAAAAACCCTAAAAAGAATGGAAAAGATATATCGAGAATAGAGGGTGAAGTAGCGATAATTGAGGGGTATAGAGTTAATTAAAATGCCACAATTTAAGGCAACAAAGACAGCAACTTGGGGGAGAGGGCAGTGGCAGATGGGTTCCACACAGACACTAAGTGTGGTTTTTGAAAGACTGAAACTGACATAATTTCCCCCATTCCCCATTTCTATCTCTCTTTTTAAACAAAAAAAACAAAGCTTTAAAGTCCATTCCCACACAGCAAATCTCTCTCCTTTTATACACCTCGTAGAGTGTACAAAACAGTTTGATTTGAATACAATATTGTTTTCTTATGCATGCACTAATCATCATCATTAAACCAACACAACAAATTATAATTTACAATAATCATACCCCTCTCTCTCTTCAAAAAGAAAATCTCGTGGTTTTATTAGGAGTGTTCGTAGATTGAATTTAGTTAGATTAGAGCGTTTTTTAGACTCATGCTAATTGTTCGAGTTCTGGGTTGAGTTTAGTCAGATTGTAACGTGTTTTAGACTCAACCTAATTGTTCGGGTTCTGGGTTGAGTTTAGTCAGATTGGAACGTGTTTTAGATTCAACCTAATTATTCGGGTTCTGGGTTGAGTTTAGTTAGATTGAAACGTGTTTTAGACTCAACCTAATTGTTTGGGCTCTGGGTTGAGTTTAGACAGATTGGAACGTGTTTTAGACTCAAGCTAATTGTTCAGGTTCTGAGTTGAGTTTAGTTATATTGGAACGTGTTTTAGACTCAAGNATTAACTCGTATACACTTAATGAAAATGCATTAACGGAGCTACCTCTAATAATTATTCGACCCATGTTTAAAACCTATCTGTCTTCTAACCGTACATCTTCAAAACCCGACGTTTAAATTCTCTCGTCCATCCATCAAATAATTTGCATAAAGGAAAGAGAAGAAACTCTAAAAAGAACGGAAAAGATGTATCGATGATAGATGGTGAAGTAGTGAGAATTAACGAGTATACACTTAACGGAAATGCGTTAAAGCGACTACCTCTAATAACTATTCAATCCCGGTTCAAAACCTATCCGTCTTCTAATTGTACATCTTCAAAACCCGACTTTTAAATTCTCTCGTCCATCCATCGAATAATTTGCATAGAGGAGAGAGAAGAAACCCTAAAAAGAATGGAAAAGATACATTGATGATGAAGGGTAAAGTAGTGAGAATTAACCAGTACACACTTAATGAAATGCATTAACGCAGCTACCTCTAATAACTATTCAACCCAAGTTCAATATCTAACGTACATCTTCAAAACCCGACTTTTAAATTTTATCGTCCATCCCTCGAATAATTTGCATAGAGGAGAGAGAAGAAACCCTAAAAAGAAAGGAAAAGATGTATCGATAATAGAGAGTAAAGTAGTGAGAATTAACGAGTATACACTTAATGAAAATACGTTAACGCAGCTACTTCTAATAACTATTCAACTCAGGTTCAATATCTAACGTACATCTTCAAAACCCGACTTTTAAATTCTATCGTCCATCCATCGAATACTTTGCATAGAGGAGAGAGAAAAAACCCTAAAAAGAATGGAAAAGATATATCGAGAATAGAGGGTGAAGTAGCGATAATTGAGGGGTATAGAGTTAATTAAAATGCCACAATTTAAGGCAACAAAGACAGCAACTTGGGGGAGAGGGCAGTGGCAGATGGGTTCCACACAGACACTAAGTGTGGTTTTTGAAAGACTGAAACTGACATAATTTCCCCCATTCCCCATTTCTATCTCTCTTTTTAAACAAAAAAAACAAAGCTTTAAAGTCCATTCCCACACAGCAAATCTCTCTCCTTTTATACACCTCGTAGAGTGTACAAAACAGTTTGATTTGAATACAATATTGTTTTCTTATGCATGCACTAATCATCATCATTAAACCAACACAACAAATTATAATTTACAATAATCATACCCCTCTCTCTCTTCAAAAAGAAAATCTCGTGGTTTTATTAGGAGTGTTCGTAGATTGAATTTAGTTAGATTAGAGCGTTTTTTAGACTCATGCTAATTGTTCGAGTTCTGGGTTGAGTTTAGTCAGATTGGAACGTGTTTTAGACTCAAGCTAATTGTTCGAGTTCTGGGTTGAGTTTAGTCAGATTGGAACGTGTTTTAGACTCAAGCTAATTGTTCGAGTTCTGGGTTGAGTTTAGTCAGATTGGAACGTGTTTTAGACTCAAGCTAATTGTTCGAGTTCTGGGTTGAGTTTAGTCAGATTGGAACGTGTTTTAGACTCAAGCTAATTGTTCGAGTTCTGGGTTGAGTTTAGTCAGATTGGAACGTGTTTTAGACTCAACCTAATTGTTCGAGTTCTGGGTTGAGTTTAGTCAGATTGGAACGTGTTTTAGACTCAACCTAATTGTTCGGGTTCTGGGTTGAGTTTAGTCAGATTGGAACGTGTTTTAGACTCAACCTAATTGTTCGGGTTCTGGGTTGAGTTTAGTCAGATTGTAACGTGTTTTAGACTCAACCTAATTGTTCGGGTTCTGGGTTGAGTTTAGTCAGATTGGAACGTGTTTTAGATTCAACCTAATTATTCGGGTTCTGGGTTGAGTTTAGTTAGATTGAAACGTGTTTTAGACTCAACCTAATTGTTTGGGCTCTGGGTTGAGTTTAGACAGATTGGAACGTGTTTTAGACTCAAGCTAATTGTTCAGGTTCTGAGTTGAGTTTAGTTATATTGGAACGTGTTTTAGACTCAAGCTAATTGTTCGGGTTCTGGGTTGAGTTTAGTCAGATTGGAACGTGTTTTAGACTTAACCTAATTGTTTTGGTCATAAATTTTCTCAACTCCAACTATACTTATTAAATAATGAATCCAGCTCAACCCAACCTAAATTTGGTTCGGATTGTTGAGACGGTTTGTTCAAATTTTTATTTAAAAGCAAATTGTTAGTAAGTAGAATGCTTATTTGTTTGTTGTACAAGAATATACAAATCTCTCTCTGGTAAACGTGTTTTAAAACTGTGAGGTTAACAACGATACGTAACAGGCCAAACGGACAATCTGCTAGTGGTGGGTTTGGGCGGTTACAAATGGTATCAAAGTCAGACTCTGAGCTGTGTGCGAGCGAGGACACTAGCCACCAAGGGGTGGATTGTGAGATCCCACATCGGTTGGAGAAGAGAACGAAGCATTCCTTATAGAAGTGTAGAAACCTCTTCCTAGTAGACATGTGTTAAAACCGTAAGGCTAACAGTGGGTTTGAGTTGTTACATATTTACACTCAATTTGAATATATATTTTAACCCTTCTAACTCGGATGAATTGGATTGATCCGACTTTTAGATTTTTAGATTTATTTTATATTATATGTTTTTAAAGTAACGTAATCTGAGTCCTCAATCTTTACCGATAGTAATGAAAAAGGGAGACTTATCATCGAAATCATCACTTTTGAGCTTTGCCTCTTTGAGTTATCGCTTAAGAAAAAGCAATTAAAACGTCTTTTCTTCGTTAATACTATCATGTTAAATTTACTCCTAGTTCGAGTATTATTTTGATCTCTTTTAGGGTTTCTATTTTTAATTTCTAAAACTATNAAAAAAAAAAAAAAAAAAAAAAAAAAAAAAAAAAAAAAAAAAAAAAAAAACTCGATTTTTTTAAAAAATTAAACTTATAAACATTACTTTAAACCATATTTGTTTTAATATATAATTTTTAAAATTCAAGTAAAATTTTGAAAATTAAAAAAAAAAAATCAATTTTTGGAAAAATAGTATATATTATTTTTTAATACTAATATTTATTTGTTTAAAGTAAAATATTCAGAAAATTAACCTTGATTTGGTTATTAACTATAAATTACTGCAACTAGTTAGTGAAGTAATTACACAATTCCTGTAAAAAAAACACACAAACAGACATAAACCTTAAAATATCCTAAAGATCACAACAGTGAATCCATGTTTGAATCAGCTGAAAATGAAAATATTTTAATTTATATACTTCAAATTTTCTTTTTTCATTTCAATATTTTGATCCATTTGGGATCAAAACAAACATGATTTATAACATCAGAACCAACCAACAACAAAGCTTCCCTAATTAATTACACATATAATGTAATAACATTTGTAAGTAAGTAAGTAAGTTTCATTATATATAACTATAACATCTCGGTGTCGATCCTTTCACTCGTTGTTATCCTGCTCGACTTCCGAAGCGGGGTCGTCCTCCTCCTCGTCTCCGAACCCGTCGACCCCGCCAACACCATAGGCGGCGTGGTCGTTACCGAAGGCCTTGACATGGTCCTTGAGCGAGCGCTTGTGCTTGAAATCCGAGCCACAAATGCAATACCAAAGCTTTCCACAATTCTTCTCATGAGTTCGCCAGTCCCCTCGCACGGCAAACGCCTTACCGCACTTGCGGCACGTGAATGGCTTGAGCCCGTGCTTGCGCTTGTAGTGTGTTTGAAGAGTTCTAAAGTCTTTGAGTGGCTTGGCTCGAGGGTGGTCGATGTTGTTGCGGCACCCTGGCGCGCAGCAGTAGCAAGGCAGCCTTAGCATGCCCGTTGGCTGCGTGCCTCGCAGGGATTCTGGGCCTTTTCTGTACTGAGAGCCGTGCCCCCACATGTGCATCTGCAAAATGCACATAAAAACAACAAATTAGTGTGAGATTATTCAACAAAAACAGCTTAAACTTTATACAAACAAAAAAAGATGTAATTTTTCATTTGGGTAATGTTCTTGGTTTCAAAATCTAATTTTTTTCCTCTCGAAACCAATGAACGTACGAAAACCTATTCGATCATGATTTCTTCTTTGGGTTTCTTTTTATGTTTGGAAAATGATATGAAATTATTGGTTTTGACTCTCGATCGATCAAACCACACCCAACCGAATAATTGAAGCAGAAGAAAATAAACAACCAGATAACTTGAGAAAAGGGTTTTTTCTGAATCTTCTCCTAAAAATGATCTATAAATCGAATCACGAACAANTGATATTCATTTCACTCAGTTTGTATCAGAAACAAAAAAAGACAGTGATGGAGAGAGAAATGTAGAGAGAGAGAGAGAGAAACATTCAAAATCATATGACCATGCAATGAAATTGCTATCAAATTTGTATTATAATATTACAAAAGGATATCTAAAGTGAAGATTCATATCAGGCAACAAAGTCATCACCTTGAAAGAATAGAACACATTTTTTTTTAACTTAATAAACACTAAATAACACCTAAATTCTCACAAGATCAGATCAAATTCATGTTCAAAATCGAAAATTTTCTTAAGAATCTAAAAACCCATCAAGAAAAATTCAATCTTTACATGATTTTTCGATGAACTGATGAACTTATGAACTTATGAACTGAATTTACCTGCATATTGTTGTATCTATTGAAGGTTTTGAAGCAAACAGGGCAAGAGAATTGTGTAGGACCAATGAGGATTTGAGTAGGAGTAGGGATCCAGTACTGCCCCTTTATTAGGGTTTTGGTGGACTGCCCAAAATCATCAAGATTATCATTATTATTACTATGATCAATCTCAGATGAACCCATCTCCACTGTGCTAGGGCTAGGTAGCCCTATGTGGAGTGCCACGGTCACCGACTCATCGTTGCCCTCGTCGTCCCCGCCATAGTCTTCTTCCTCTTGCTCCTGCCGTTGCTCGGGGGGAGATATCAACCCGAGAAGCGGTAGAGCCTCGCGGAGCGGTGGCGACGAAGGCGGAGGCGAACCTGACCCTGACCCTGAACCTGAACCCGAACCCGAACCCGAACCCAGGTAGGGATATGGAAGGCAATTGAGGGACATATTGAGGTGTGAGGGAGATGGGGAAGGTTGTGATTGTGGGAAATGGTGATGGAGGGAGCTGAATTTTAGAAGACTAGCTAATGAATTGGAGTATGGGTCAGCCATGGAAATGGGAATTGAAGAGAGAGAAAATGGTTGGTTGAAGTTTTGGAGGAGAGAGAATGAACCATACACATAAACATACATACAACACACCAAAAGGGAGTACTAATTGGGTTAGCTTTTGTTTTTATGTTTTTTTTTTTAATTTTATGTTTTTTTAATAAAAAAAAATAAGCTAACTTACTTGCAACTCTACTTATTTTCATAGGGCAATGGTCTAATCTTACCATTTAATATTCTTTATAAATGGTATCATAATTCAAGAATCATCCCCAAAAAAAAAAAAGAATATAAAATTATAATCTCAATAACTCGATATTTTCGGGCTGGTTGGGTTGGTGGACCCAAACAAACCGAACAGGGTTCACAACCCAACCCAATCCAACACTCTATTTTCGAATTGTATTGGAGAAATCTTTTGAAGTAACTCGATAATTCAGATTGGTTGGATTAGTGATCTAAATAATCTGATCCTCTATTTTCGAGTTGGGTTGAGTTAGGTNGAGCCGTGCCCCCACATGTGCATCTGCAAAATGCACATAAAAACAACAAATTAGTGTGAGATTATTCAACAAAAACAGCTTAAACTTTATACAAACAAAAAAAGATGTAATTTTTCATTTGGGTAATGTTCTTGGTTTCAAAATCTAATTTTTTTCCTCTCGAAACCAATGAACGTACGAAAACCTATTCGATCATGATTTCTTCTTTGGGTTTCTTTTTATGTTTGGAAAATGATATGAAATTATTGGTTTTGACTCTCGATCGATCAAACCACACCCAACCGAATAATTGAAGCAGAAGAAAATAAACAACCAGATAACTTGAGAAAAGGGTTTTTTCTGAATCTTCTCCTAAAAATGATCTATAAATCGAATCACGAACAAATCAAGCTTAATAGCTACGAGAAATTACTAATTTTTATACTATTCTTATAAACACAGTACCAAATCGAAGCAGAAAGATACAAAATAAACAACACGATAACTTGAGAGAAGGGTTTTTATGCATCAAGGTACTTTTCTAAATAAACAGTAACAATTTTTCTTTTAAAAAATGCTCTATAAATCGTGCAAAAACTAAATCAGGAACAAATCAAATTTATTAGCTACTAAAAATTACTAATTTTTATGAACACACTACCAAAAATTACACAACAAAGTGCAAATCTTTAAAATTTTCCATTTTTGGGATGAATTTTCAATGAAAAAACCCCACTTTGTGTCCAAAAAACTAGAAAGTAGAGGAGATAATTTCATGACAACNAGAAGACTAGCTAATGAATTGGAGTATGGGTCAGCCATGGAAATGGGAATTGAAGAGAGAGAAAATGGTTGGTTGAAGTTTTGGAGGAGAGAGAATGAACCATACACATAAACATACATACAACACACCAAAAGGGAGTACTAATTGGGTTAGCTTTTGTTTTTATGTTTTTTTTTTTAATTTTATGTTTTTTTAATAAAAAAAAATAAGCTAACTTACTTGCAACTCTACTTATTTTCATAGGGCAATGGTCTAATCTTACCATTTAATATTCTTTATAAATGGTATCATAATTCAAGAATCATCCCCAAAAAAAAAAAAGAATATAAAATTATAATCTCAATAACTCGATATTTTCGGGCTGGTTGGGTTGGTGGACCCAAACAAACCGAACAGGGTTCACAACCCAACCCAATCCAACACTCTATTTTCGAATTGTATTGGAGAAATCTTTTGAAGTAACTCGATAATTCAGATTGGTTGGATTAGTGATCTAAATAATCTGATCCTCTATTTTCGAGTTGGGTTGAGTTAGGTTATTGGGTTGTAGTTTAATTCTTTAAAAAAAATCTTGTGTATTCACAGTACATGTTACATTAATAACTAAAATTTCATAAAATTCAAATATCAAACGTTCACAAGTCACAACGTATCACTAACATCAGTTAGAAATGTCAAATATTTTTAATTTTCATAATAATCTAAAAAAATATATATGGTATAGTAGAGATAGGTTTCAACTCTATTTTCGAGTTGGTAAAGTTGACCCGACCAAAAAAAAATGTCAACCCGTGAACCGAGTTAAATTTGTAGACACCCTTTAGTAATATAAGATAGATATGCATGGAGTAACTTTTTGTATGGGCTATGTAACATAGGGTTAAAAAAAAATACAGTTATTGGCCTTTTTATCCTAATGATGAGAGTTTCATTGTATCCTTGACTATATTCCTTATTTTCTGACTATATTCCTTATTTTGACCCAACTAATCATATTTGCAATAAAATATATAAAGAAAAAAAAAATAAAAGCATTAAAATATTTTATTTTAATTTTTAAAATTATTTTCAAATAATATATGCCCTCAACCCTAATTACTCAAATTTAAGCCCATTATAAATTTATTTTTTAGTTCATAAAGCTATGAATATTGAAATTATAGTATATTAATTAATTATATATATTATAATAACCCTAACGTGCCGAAAAGAAAGAAGAAAGGTCTGAAGGACTAAGTTTCACATTTCGGTTTTCCGCCCGAACAACTCTAACGTACAGAAAAGAAAGAAGAAAGGCAAACCAGTTGTGTCACCCCCGATTATAAAACTACTCTCGAGGAAGTCCTCTGTTACACTAGCTTACTAATGTGAACATAAGGAAGCATTAGCCCGTGCCTATAATTCTATTACGTGTTTTAAGTGTTTCTTACTAGTTTGTGGACGTTAAGGTCTTATATTTAGGGCTAAAGATTTTAAAGGGTTAGAATTATAGGTCTAGTTCAGTCTCGATGAAGTAAACTAGGAAATTAGAATGCGAAAAGAACTTTTTTGAACTTGTCAATGGGGCCTCTTTGAGAAACGACGAAAACTAACCAATGGTACCCATTTAAAAATTACGGAAAAAATGCTCGGGAGAAAAAATTTGGGACATGCTTTTTTCTTCTTAAAAGATGGATCAAAATTCATAAATATTTAACATTTCTTAAGACGATGTTTCATATTTTTTCGCCTTAAATGTCGTAAGCGTGCATCTGTTAAAGAGTGTGGGACAGTCTACGATTTTGGAAAATAGGGTCTTACTAATTAAGGTCTAAAGGCAACTAAAAATCTTCTAAACAGTAGCTACAAATTATTTTCTGAGCTAAGGTAAGTGGCTTATTATTGTTGGAACACGATGAGCTAGACTTGGTGTTTTTTGTTATTCGGAATGTTTACGAGATTGTTGTACAATATTAAGTCATGGATGCTATATGATGAGAACGGAAATAAGTAGCTAATGATGATGTTGTTATGTATGAAGATGCATGTCCATGGGCTTTAAACATTTAAAAGTGATGTATCTGGAATCAGTATATATGAAAACGATTTACATCGATATATGAAAGTGATGCACAATATGAATCGGATTCATTGCCTATTCAACCTCGATATCAACTACCTTAGATCGATGTCTAAGGTCAACAACGAAGTCCTATATCCCTTTTACGAAAATCGTTTATTTTCCAACTTCTTCAATATTGAATTAAACATTGCATGCTCGTTTAAGTATGTGCATGTGATTGCATTTCTCGACTTCAACAATCATACCGCAACCTCTTCAAATAAATATATAAACTATGGATAAAAATTTAAAAAAGAAAAAAAAAAACGTTTCCAAATAAGTGGGAGGCAAATTTCAGACGGCAACGGTCTTCGATCACGCAATGCAAAGAAAAAAAAATCAATCTCTTTCAGGCAAATGAATGGCGCCACGAGATCAAGCCAAGAAGCTGCTTGCTGTCTCACGCAACGTAGCGAGCCTCAGAGCCACAAGAATTAGCACGAAGATTCCAATGGGGCCGCACCCTCAGCCACAATTGGTATCAGGGCTCCTTCTTCAAACCTTCCTTCTTCACCTTCACACCCCACCCACCAATCATGGAGGCTCTGATCCGGAGCCTCGACCTGAAACCACCCCATATTTCTCCATTTTCACTCGATCCCTCCAGACCCATTTCGTCTCAGATCGGTTTCTGCCGGTTCTCGAGCTCCGGCCGTCGTGGAAGCCGGAAATGGAGAGTGGTTTCCGCCGCGAGCGAGTTTGGAAGTGAATCTGCTCGGCAGAGACTTGTTGGGTCTGTTGGGAAATCGGTTGTCGGCTTTGCTGCTGCTGCCACTGCTTTGAGCTCTGTTTGCTTTGATTCCCCTGCTTTTGCTGAATCTCTTACTGTTGCTTTTCCAGTTTCGCGCACTCCTGAGGTGACATTTCTTCACGTTTCTTCTTTGATTGTTGCGTTAATTTACTCCATATGTAGTTATGATCAGAGCAATGAATTGATTTTCTTCTAATTTTCATTGTTTTGAAACTTTCTTTTGGCTTTTCCCATTTGTGATCGAATGGATTTTGCAAATTGGTTATCTTTGTTAGGTGAATACAGTTCAAAGAACTCTGATTGAGGCGTGGGGATTGATTAGAGAAACCTTTGTAGACCCAACTTTTAATCATCAAGGTTCGTGATTCCTAACTTGGTATTAGAGTCGTGCTCTTAACTTAGCCACGTCAATAGAATCCCCAAATGTCGAACAAAGAAGTTGTGAGTCTTGAAGATGTTAGTCAAAAGTGACTCAAGTATCGAACAAAGGGTGTACTTTGTTCGAGGTCTCTAGAGAAGGAGTCGAGTCTCGATTAAGGGGAGGCTGTTTGAGGGCTCTATAGCTCTTAGAGGAGGCTCTATGATATACTTTGTTTGAGGGGAGAATTGTTGGTGAGGAGTCTGACATCAGCTAATTAAGGAGACGATCATGGGTTTATAAGTAAGGAATACATCTCTATTGGTATAAGGCCTTTTGGGAAAACCAAAAGCAAAGCCATGAGAGCTTATGCTCAAAGTGGACAATATCATACTATTGTGGAGGTTTGTGATTCCTAACATGATATCAGAGTCATGCTCTTAACTTAGCCATGTTAATAGAATTCTCAAATGTTGAACAAAGAAGTCGTGAGCCTCGAAAATGTTAGTCAAAAGTGACTAAAGTATCGAACAAATGGTGTACTTTGTTCGAGGCCACCAAAGAAGGAGTCGAGCCTCGATTAAGGGGAGGCTGTTCGAGGGCTCTATAGGTCTCAGGGGAGGCTCTATGGTATACTTTGTTCGAGGGGAGTATTATTGGTGGGGAGTCGCACATCGGCTAATTAAGGAGACGATCGTGGGTTTATAAGTAAGGAATACATCTCCATTGGTATGAAGCTTTTTGGAAAAATCAAAAGTAAAGCCACGAGAGCTTATGCTCAAAGTGGACAAAGGATTGTGATTCTTAACCATATTAAATGTTTGTGAAATGAGCCATGAAAAGGTCCATAAGATAGATTTGTTCATATGGTGGTTCTAGTGTGGTTAAATTATCTTAAATCTAACACATAATTGTTCCACTTTTGCAGATTGGGACCTAAAATTACAGCAAACCATGGTGGAAATGTTTCCTTTGAAATCAGGGGATGCAGCATATAAGAAAGTCAGTGCAATGCTGTCAACACTTGGAGATCCATTTACTCGTATAATAAACCCAAAGGTGTTTGTATGCTATTTTGGGTTGGAAAACATTCTTGTTTGGCTTTATCTTCAAAAGAAGATACTCATTTATCTGATGGTTTGTATGTCAGGAGTATCAAAGTTTTCGAATAGGCAGCGATGGCAACTTGCAGGGAGTAGGTCTGTTCATAAACATCGAACCGACAACCGGCCATTTGGTACGAAACATTCTTTGTAATCTAATCTCTTATTATGATTCCAAACGTTTCTTGCTTTCTTCAAATTTCATCTATCGCTAGCAGATATTGTCCTCTTTAAGCTTTTCCTTCCGAGCTTTCCCTCAAAGTTTTACAATGCTTCTGCTAGGGAGAGGTTTCCACATCCTTATAAGGAATGCTTTGTTCACCTCTCCAACCAAGGTGGGATTTCACAATCCATCCCCTTGGGGGCCCAGCATTCTCGCTGGCACTCTGCTCGATGTCTGGCTCTGTTACCATTTTGTAACAGCCAATAGCAATGAGATATTGTCTTCTTTGGACTTTCCCTTTCGAGCTTCCCCTCAAGGTTTTAAAACGTGTCTGGTAGGGAGAGGTTTCCACATATTTATAAGGAATGCTTCATTCTCCTCCCCAACCAACCAAAACCAACCAATGTGAGATCTCACCGATGGTGGTGTGAGAAGCACTCCACATTTTTAGCACAACAAAAAGCATATTAGTTCTATGGTAAAAGAAATTTTTGTTGGATATTCAGTGGATATAACAAGGAAAAAGACAGCATTTGTTATCCAATCACCAATTTACTAAACGTTTTCCCTCTTGGTCCTGCCTGTATTCATTGACATTGCAGATTGTTTTATCCATGATAGATGGTAGCCCTGCTGCACGAGCTGGCATACATGAAGGAGATGAGCTGGTTGAAATTAATGGTAAATTCTTTTTCCATCAGTTTATTCTTCATAGTCTGTGAATCTAATCGTATCTTTTTAGATATAAAGATGAAGTTCTAACTTTCGGGTCCAAGCCCACCACTAGTACATATTGTCTTTTTTGGGCTATCCCTTTCGGGCTTTCCCTCAAAGTTTTTAAAACTTGTCTGATAGGGAGAGGTTTTCACACCCTTATAAAGAATGTTTTGTTCCCTCTCCAACCGATGTGGGATCTCACAATTCACCCCCTTCGTGGCCAACGAGACGCTGGCACTCGTTCCTCTCTTCAATCGATGTGGGATCTTACGGTTAGCGTGCAAGACGCACGGGTATCCATGGTATCCATGAATTCAGACGTATTTTTGTTAACCCCTGTTACTAAAATCATTATTCAGGCTTCGTGATAGCTATTCAACTTCACTGACTTCCATATTACTTTCAATGAAAAACTCGTCTGTGGTTCAATGGTTTGCAAAAGAAGGTTTAAAGACAAGATACAAGCCTATCTGTTTCAGCATTCATGAAGTATTTAACTTCAGATGATAATGTCTGCATTTTTCTACTATCATAATTCATCTTGATCTCACCTCTTTTCTGCGGAAATTTTTCTTTCCCATCTCATTGTGTATGGTTCAACCTAACTTACCATTTTTGTGACTTTAGGAGAAAGACTTGATGGAGTTGATAGTGAAACAGCAGCCCAAAAACTCCGAGGTCGTGTTGGAACAATTGTGACCGTGAAAGTTCATGATGTAAGTACTAAATTGTTGTTAAATGTCCACTTTGAGCATAAGCTCTCATGGCTTTGCTTTTGGCTTCTCCAAAAGGCCTCGTACCAATGGAAATAGTATTCATTACTTATAAACCNTTTATAAGTAAGGAATACATCTCCATTGGTATGAAGCTTTTTGGAAAAATCAAAAGTAAAGCCACGAGAGCTTATGCTCAAAGTGGACAAAGGATTGTGATTCTTAACCATATTAAATGTTTGTGAAATGAGCCATGAAAAGGTCCATAAGATAGATTTGTTCATATGGTGGTTCTAGTGTGGTTAAATTATCTTAAATCTAACACATAATTGTTCCACTTTTGCAGATTGGGACCTAAAATTACAGCAAACCATGGTGGAAATGTTTCCTTTGAAATCAGGGGATGCAGCATATAAGAAAGTCAGTGCAATGCTGTCAACACTTGGAGATCCATTTACTCGTATAATAAACCCAAAGGTGTTTGTATGCTATTTTGGGTTGGAAAACATTCTTGTTTGGCTTTATCTTCAAAAGAAGATACTCATTTATCTGATGGTTTGTATGTCAGGAGTATCAAAGTTTTCGAATAGGCAGCGATGGCAACTTGCAGGGAGTAGGTCTGTTCATAAACATCGAACCGACAACCGGCCATTTGGTACGAAACATTCTTTGTAATCTAATCTCTTATTATGATTCCAAACGTTTCTTGCTTTCTTCAAATTTCATCTATCGCTAGCAGATATTGTCCTCTTTAAGCTTTTCCTTCCGAGCTTTCCCTCAAAGTTTTACAATGCTTCTGCTAGGGAGAGGTTTCCACATCCTTATAAGGAATGCTTTGTTCACCTCTCCAACCAAGGTGGGATTTCACAATCCATCCCCTTGGGGGCCCAGCATTCTCGCTGGCACTCTGCTCGATGTCTGGCTCTGTTACCATTTTGTAACAGCCAATAGCAATGAGATATTGTCTTCTTTGGACTTTCCCTTTCGAGCTTCCCCTCAAGGTTTTAAAACGTGTCTGGTAGGGAGAGGTTTCCACATATTTATAAGGAATGCTTCATTCTCCTCCCCAACCAACCAAAACCAACCAATGTGAGATCTCACCGATGGTGGTGTGAGAAGCACTCCACATTTTTAGCACAACAAAAAGCATATTAGTTCTATGGTAAAAGAAATTTTTGTTGGATATTCAGTGGATATAACAAGGAAAAAGACAGCATTTGTTATCCAATCACCAATTTACTAAACGTTTTCCCTCTTGGTCCTGCCTGTATTCATTGACATTGCAGATTGTTTTATCCATGATAGATGGTAGCCCTGCTGCACGAGCTGGCATACATGAAGGAGATGAGCTGGTTGAAATTAATGGTAAATTCTTTTTCCATCAGTTTATTCTTCATAGTCTGTGAATCTAATCGTATCTTTTTAGATATAAAGATGAAGTTCTAACTTTCGGGTCCAAGCCCACCACTAGTACATATTGTCTTTTTTGGGCTATCCCTTTCGGGCTTTCCCTCAAAGTTTTTAAAACTTGTCTGATAGGGAGAGGTTTTCACACCCTTATAAAGAATGTTTTGTTCCCTCTCCAACCGATGTGGGATCTCACAATTCACCCCCTTCGTGGCCAACGAGACGCTGGCACTCGTTCCTCTCTTCAATCGATGTGGGATCTTACGGTTAGCGTGCAAGACGCACGGGTATCCATGGTATCCATGAATTCAGACGTATTTTTGTTAACCCCTGTTACTAAAATCATTATTCAGGCTTCGTGATAGCTATTCAACTTCACTGACTTCCATATTACTTTCAATGAAAAACTCGTCTGTGGTTCAATGGTTTGCAAAAGAAGGTTTAAAGACAAGATACAAGCCTATCTGTTTCAGCATTCATGAAGTATTTAACTTCAGATGATAATGTCTGCATTTTTCTACTATCATAATTCATCTTGATCTCACCTCTTTTCTGCGGAAATTTTTCTTTCCCATCTCATTGTGTATGGTTCAACCTAACTTACCATTTTTGTGACTTTAGGAGAAAGACTTGATGGAGTTGATAGTGAAACAGCAGCCCAAAAACTCCGAGGTCGTGTTGGAACAATTGTGACCGTGAAAGTTCATGATGTAAGTACTAAATTGTTGTTAAATGTCCACTTTGAGCATAAGCTCTCATGGCTTTGCTTTTGGCTTCTCCAAAAGGCCTCGTACCAATGGAAATAGTATTCATTACTTATAAACCCATGATCATCTCCTTAATTAGCCAACGTGGGACTCCCTCCCAACAATCCTCAACAATCCTCCTCGAACAAAATACACTATAGAGCTTCCCCTGAGGCCTATGGAACCCTCGAATAGCCTCCCCTTAATTGAGCCTCGACTCCTTCTCTGTAGCCCTCAAACAAAGTATACCCTTGTTCGACACTTGAGTCACTTTTGACTACACATTCGAGCCTCGCAACTTATTTATTCGACATTTGAGGATTCTATTAACATGGCTACGTTAAGGGCATGACTTTGATACCATGTTAGGAACACAGACCTCCACAATAGTATGATATTGTCCACTTTGAGCATAAATAGTTACATATTCATTGAGCATTTTACTTTTCAGGTTAAAGATATGAGCAACTCAAGCATAAGAGAGGTACTAAACCACTCAATGGCAAAAGCCTACCCTCTTCTTCGTTTATAAAAATTCTACTTCCTTGACAACTTCACATTTCTTGCAGGTCAAAATACCAAGGGAATACATTAAACTCTCTCCGGTATCCAGTGCAATTATTCCTCATAGAACACAAGATGGCCAATTGTCCAAGACTGGCTATGTTAAGTTGTTAGCATTCTCCCAGGTAAATGCTGACCAACATCTTTCAAGTGTGTTGCTTTTGTCTGGTCATAGTATCTTAGGATCATGACTATTGAAGACATGCTTTGTTTTTGTCTTATATTGTCAGACTGCAGCTTCTGACATGGAAAGCACAATTCATCAAATGGAAAGCCAGGGTGTGCAGTCTTACATTCTTGACTTACGGAACAACCCAGTAATTCTCTAGTTTGCTGAAAGTGATTGTTTTCTTTCAAGTAAAAGCTCAACGTGGGGTTCACTAATTGGTTATTGCTACTCGTTTCAGGGAGGGCTTGTAAAAGCAGGACTTGAAGTTGCCCAAATATGGCTAGATGGGGATGAAACTCTAGTGAATACAATCGATCGAGACGGGAATATGTTGCCTATTAATATGATTGATGGCCACGCTATAACGCACGATCCGCTCGTTGTGCTTGTAAGTTCTTGTTTTTACACTGTTTCTTTAGGTAGAAGTCTGAGTAGTCTGGGATAAATGACTTATGCAAGGAGAATAAGAAAGAATGTGCTAGGTGCAATCTTCTGAATGGGTTAGAGGTAGTCTGGCTCTAATGATATCCATAGTCTGATTGCAATGAAAGTCCTCCTATTTGTTTGGTTAGCTATATTGTAGTAAGGGGAGTGTTGTGTGCATGTACTTTTGGGGCCGACAAGCTAGGNCCTCAAGGTTTTAAAACGTGTCTGGTAGGGAGAGGTTTCCACATATTTATAAGGAATGCTTCATTCTCCTCCCCAACCAACCAAAACCAACCAATGTGAGATCTCACCGATGGTGGTGTGAGAAGCACTCCACATTTTTAGCACAACAAAAAGCATATTAGTTCTATGGTAAAAGAAATTTTTGTTGGATATTCAGTGGATATAACAAGGAAAAAGACAGCATTTGTTATCCAATCACCAATTTACTAAACGTTTTCCCTCTTGGTCCTGCCTGTATTCATTGACATTGCAGATTGTTTTATCCATGATAGATGGTAGCCCTGCTGCACGAGCTGGCATACATGAAGGAGATGAGCTGGTTGAAATTAATGGTAAATTCTTTTTCCATCAGTTTATTCTTCATAGTCTGTGAATCTAATCGTATCTTTTTAGATATAAAGATGAAGTTCTAACTTTCGGGTCCAAGCCCACCACTAGTACATATTGTCTTTTTTGGGCTATCCCTTTCGGGCTTTCCCTCAAAGTTTTTAAAACTTGTCTGATAGGGAGAGGTTTTCACACCCTTATAAAGAATGTTTTGTTCCCTCTCCAACCGATGTGGGATCTCACAATTCACCCCCTTCGTGGCCAACGAGACGCTGGCACTCGTTCCTCTCTTCAATCGATGTGGGATCTTACGGTTAGCGTGCAAGACGCACGGGTATCCATGGTATCCATGAATTCAGACGTATTTTTGTTAACCCCTGTTACTAAAATCATTATTCAGGCTTCGTGATAGCTATTCAACTTCACTGACTTCCATATTACTTTCAATGAAAAACTCGTCTGTGGTTCAATGGTTTGCAAAAGAAGGTTTAAAGACAAGATACAAGCCTATCTGTTTCAGCATTCATGAAGTATTTAACTTCAGATGATAATGTCTGCATTTTTCTACTATCATAATTCATCTTGATCTCACCTCTTTTCTGCGGAAATTTTTCTTTCCCATCTCATTGTGTATGGTTCAACCTAACTTACCATTTTTGTGACTTTAGGAGAAAGACTTGATGGAGTTGATAGTGAAACAGCAGCCCAAAAACTCCGAGGTCGTGTTGGAACAATTGTGACCGTGAAAGTTCATGATGTAAGTACTAAATTGTTGTTAAATGTCCACTTTGAGCATAAGCTCTCATGGCTTTGCTTTTGGCTTCTCCAAAAGGCCTCGTACCAATGGAAATAGTATTCATTACTTATAAACCCATGATCATCTCCTTAATTAGCCAACGTGGGACTCCCTCCCAACAATCCTCAACAATCCTCCTCGAACAAAATACACTATAGAGCTTCCCCTGAGGCCTATGGAACCCTCGAATAGCCTCCCCTTAATTGAGCCTCGACTCCTTCTCTGTAGCCCTCAAACAAAGTATACCCTTGTTCGACACTTGAGTCACTTTTGACTACACATTCGAGCCTCGCAACTTATTTATTCGACATTTGAGGATTCTATTAACATGGCTACGTTAAGGGCATGACTTTGATACCATGTTAGGAACACAGACCTCCACAATAGTATGATATTGTCCACTTTGAGCATAAATAGTTACATATTCATTGAGCATTTTACTTTTCAGGTTAAAGATATGAGCAACTCAAGCATAAGAGAGGTACTAAACCACTCAATGGCAAAAGCCTACCCTCTTCTTCGTTTATAAAAATTCTACTTCCTTGACAACTTCACATTTCTTGCAGGTCAAAATACCAAGGGAATACATTAAACTCTCTCCGGTATCCAGTGCAATTATTCCTCATAGAACACAAGATGGCCAATTGTCCAAGACTGGCTATGTTAAGTTGTTAGCATTCTCCCAGGTAAATGCTGACCAACATCTTTCAAGTGTGTTGCTTTTGTCTGGTCATAGTATCTTAGGATCATGACTATTGAAGACATGCTTTGTTTTTGTCTTATATTGTCAGACTGCAGCTTCTGACATGGAAAGCACAATTCATCAAATGGAAAGCCAGGGTGTGCAGTCTTACATTCTTGACTTACGGAACAACCCAGTAATTCTCTAGTTTGCTGAAAGTGATTGTTTTCTTTCAAGTAAAAGCTCAACGTGGGGTTCACTAATTGGTTATTGCTACTCGTTTCAGGGAGGGCTTGTAAAAGCAGGACTTGAAGTTGCCCAAATATGGCTAGATGGGGATGAAACTCTAGTGAATACAATCGATCGAGACGGGAATATGTTGCCTATTAATATGATTGATGGCCACGCTATAACGCACGATCCGCTCGTTGTGCTTGTAAGTTCTTGTTTTTACACTGTTTCTTTAGGTAGAAGTCTGAGTAGTCTGGGATAAATGACTTATGCAAGGAGAATAAGAAAGAATGTGCTAGGTGCAATCTTCTGAATGGGTTAGAGGTAGTCTGGCTCTAATGATATCCATAGTCTGATTGCAATGAAAGTCCTCCTATTTGTTTGGTTAGCTATATTGTAGTAAGGGGAGTGTTGTGTGCATGTACTTTTGGGGCCGACAAGCTAGGTGTGAGATCCTACATCAGTTGGAGAGGGGAACGAAACATTCCTTATAAGGGTGTGAAAACCTCTCCCTAGTAGACGCGTTTTAAAATCTTGAGGGAAGCTCAAAAGGAAAAGCCCAAAGAGAACAATATCTGATAGCGGTGAGCTTGGGCTGTTACCATAGGGAGACTTCTCCACGCCCTTATAAGGAATGTTTTGTTCCCTTCTTCAACCGACGTGGGATCTCACAATCCACCATCGTTCTCGCTGGCACACTGCCTGGTGTCTGGCTCTAATACCATTTATAACACCCCAAACTCACCACTAGAAGATATTGTTTGCTTTGGTCCGTCACATATTACCGTCAGCCTCACGGTCTTAAAACGTGTCAACTAGGGAAAGTTTTTCTCACCCTTATAAGGAATGTTTCGTTCCCCTCTCCAACCGATGTGGGATCTCACAATCCACCCTCCTTGGTGGCGCAGCGTCCTCATTAGCACACCGCCTAGTGTCTGGCTCTTATACCATTTGTAACAGCCCAAACTCACTGCTAGTAGATATTGTCCGCTTTAGCCCATTACGTATCGTTGTCAGCCTCACGATCTTAAAACATATCTACTAGGGAAAGTTTTCCATACCCTTATGAGAAATGTTTCGTTCCCCTCTCCAACCAAGGTAAAGGGCATAGAGGGAATGAGTTTGAGTCATAGTAACTACCTACTTAGAATCTAATATCCTTCGTGTTTCCTTGCTAGCAGAGTCGGAACTAGCTTAGATACTCACAAATATATTTTGAGTTTTGCAATGGGTTTGTTTCTTCCAATCTGTGTTCTTCGTCTGTTGTAGTCTATGTTCTTCGTTTCTAAATAGGAGAAGTCTAATCTCATTTATTCTTTCACTGTTTGTTTAGTGGAAAGTGTTGGGGGCATCCCAAAATAAAGTAAGAATAAAGCTAAATGCCGCATTTGGTTTCAAAGGAACCAAAGATTCTTTGAAGAAAAATACTTGAATTGGAATGAAAGATGGGATGTAAATCAGAAGTGAAAGATACTGGAGAATTGTTTTCAAGAATCAATCAAAAGGGAATCAATCAAAAGGGAATCAATCAAAAGGGAATCAATCAAGGTTCTATTTGACTCGGAAACAGCTCGGTTCGTTTCTCTAAACTCAAACCGAGACCAAATAGAGAAGTGGAAAACAAATTAGTCCTAATCTTAAATAACCAAACAAGCTAATCCTAAGCCCAATTAACCAAAGAATTGACCAAGATATCTAATTAGTCGCTAATCCTATTACATCATATGCTAGTGAAGTGCAATTGGAGGAGGCTTATGGGGATATCTAATTAGTCGCTAATCCTATTACATCATATGGGGATATCATTGAGGACCAAGAAATGAGGATAAACTTCTTTTGTTGCATCTGGGTGTACGAGGGACAATTTCATTGACTTCGTTACTTGATGGATCGGTAACTAGACAAAAGGGGACTGGAGCAGCCCAAACCCACCGCTAGTAGATATTGTCTGCTTTGACCTGTTACGTATCGCCGTTAGTCTCACGGTTTTAAAATGCGTCTACTAGGGAAAAGTTTCCACACCCTTATAAGGAATGTTTTGTTCCCCTCTCCAGCCGATGTGGGATCTCACAATCCACCCCTCTGGGGAGTCCAACGTCCTCGTTGGCACACCGCCCGGTGTCTAGCTCTAATACCATTTTTAACAGCCTAAGCCCACTGCTAGTAGATATTGTCCGCTTTAGCCTGTTACGTATCGCTGTCAGCCTCACGGTTTTAAAACACGTCTACTAGAAAAAAGTTTACACACCCTTATAGGGAATGTTTCGTTCCCCTCTCCAACCGATGTGGGATCTCACAATCCACCCCCCTTGGGAGCCCACGTTCTCGCTAACACACCGTCTGGTGTCTAGCTTTGATACCATTTCTAACAGCCTAAGCCTACCTCTAGTAGATATTGTTCGCTTTGGCCCGTTACGTATCGCCGTCACATCACGGTTTTAAAACATGTCTACTAGGGAAAGTTTCCACACTGTTATAATGAATGCTTCGTTCCTCTCTCCCACCAATGTGGAATCTCGCAATCCACCCCCCTTGGGGGCTCAGCATCCTCGCTTGCGCACCGTCCGGTGTTTGACTCTGATACTGTTTCTAACAACCCAAGCCCATTGTTAATAGATATTGTCCCCTTTTTTCCCGTTACATATCGTCATCAGTCTCACAGTTTTAAAATGCGTCTACTAGGGAAAGGTTTCCACACCCTTCAAAGGAATGCTTTGTTCCCTTCAACTGATGTGGGATCTCACAGGGACTGAGGTTACCGATGCTTTAGCAGATTTAAAATTACTTCAAAGATAAGTTTGTTCCATGATGTCCTATCTATTATTGTTTTCTTATTGATGATGATCAACTCATGTTGTTTCTTAGTATTTGGCTGATCTTTTGTGTGTGTATTCACTTAACTCATAGAATCTGATTTTATGTTCTTATTATGGGTTATGTATATTTAATCTTTTGTGCATATTCTTAGTACAGGTCAATGAGGGTAGTGCTAGTGCGAGCGAGATTTTAGCGGGAGCACTCCACGACAACGGTCGAGCTACTCTCGTCGGGCACAAGACGTTCGGGAAAGGAAAAATTCAGGTGTTGTTATCTAGTAGAGAACAATATGTTCTTTCAACAAAGCATTTTGTGCTTCCTATTGGTGTTCTCTCTCCAAGTCTTAGATGATTTTTTGTAATGGCCCAAACCCACCGTTAGCAAATATTGTCCTTTTTTAGCTTTCCCTTTCGGACTTCCCCTCAAGGTTTTTGAAATGCGTCTGCTAGGGAGAGTTTTCCACACCCTTATAAAGAATGCGATTTCCTCCCCAACCGATGTGGGATCTCACAATCCACCCCGTTTCAGGGCCCGGCGTCCTCTTTGACACTCGTTCCCTTCTCCAATCTATTGGAACCCCCCAATCCACCCCCCTTCAGGGCCCAGCGTCCTTACTGCACACCACCTCGTGTCCACCCCCCTTCGGGGCTCAGCCTCCTCGCTAACACATCGCCCAGTGTCTGGCTCTAATACCATTTGTAACAACCTAAGCCCATAGCTAGCAAATATTGTTCTCTTTGTGCTTTTCCTTTCGGGCTTCCCCTCAAGGTTTTTAAAATGCGTCTGCTAGGGATAGATTTCCACACCCTCAGAATGTTTTGTCTCCTCCCCAACCGATGTAGGATCTTACAATCTACCCCCTTCGAGGTTCAGCGTCCTCGCTGGCACTCGTTCCCTTCTCCAATCGATGTGGGACCCCCAAATCCACCCTCGAAACCCAGCGTCCTTGTTGGCACACCGCCTCGTATCCACCCCTCTTCAAGGCTCAGCCTCATTGCTGGCACATCGCCTAGTGTCTGGCTCTGATACCATTTATGACAGCCCAAGTCCACCGCTAGTAGATATTGTTCTCTCTAGGCTTTCCCTTTCGGGCTTCCCCTCAAGGTTTTTAAAACGCGTCTACTAGGAAGAAGTTTCCACACTCTTACAAAGAATGTTTTGTTCTCTTCCTCAACCGATGTGGGATCTCACAGGATCACTTCATAGTGGAGTTTGATCAAGCAAATTACGACCCAAACATTGCGCCATACCCAAACATATATCATGCATCTAAACGATGTCCTATTCTGTACAATACATAACACCAAAAGCTATGCTCTTGTTTGTTGCAGAGTGTGACAGAGCTTCATGATGGCTCAGCTTTATTCATCACGGTTGCAAAGTACTTATCCCCGGCACGTCACGAGATCGATCAAGTTGGCATCGTACCAGATATCCAATGTACAGCAGATGTGCTCAACTCACCAAGAGAAGTTATAGGTAAAGACAGGAGCTCACGCACACCCCTTGAAGCTGATTCTTGTATCATGATAGCTGAGCATGAATTGGATATCCAACAATCTAAAGGGACTGCCTCCTGAAATGATAGGAATCGTTTCACTTTTATAACTAGAATTTGAATGTAAATATGGATGGAAACTAGAAAGGCATATATGTATATAGATGAACGATAGAAACTCGACCGTTTGATCGAGGTTCGTTGGGATTTACTCGGATTATAAATATTAGGTCAATACGCTTGTCGATTCGTGGGTGTAGTCGACATGTCCTTCCTCATTATTCAAACATTGTGAGATGAATAATGTGTTTTTCATGACTCCTTTTGAAAATGTTTCGTTCATTGTATTTAAGTGTGAGATCTCAAATCGGTTGGAGAGGGGAACGAAGCATTCTTTATAATGGTGGGAAAGAACTCTCCCTAGCAAATGCATTTTAAAAGTATTGAGAGGAATCCCGAAAGGGAAAGGCTAAAGAGGACAATATGTGCTAGTGGTGGGTTTGAGCTATTACAAATGGTATCAAAGCCAAACACTGGACAGTGTGCCAGCGAGGACGCTGAGCCCTGAATGGGGGTGGACATCGGGCGGTGTGCCATCGAAGACGTTGGGCTTCGAAGAGAATGGATTGTGAGATCATACATCGGTTGAGGAGGGAATCAAATTGTTTTTTATAAAGGTATAAAAACTTTTCGGTTGAAGTGTTTTAAAAATCTTGAGAGGAAGTCGAGAAGAGAAATCCCAAAAAGAACAATATATGTTAGGTGGGCTTGGGCCTGAAATGCCACTCGAGTTGAAAAAATTCACAACTCGACTCAATTCAACCCTCAAACACCCATAGCAAAAGTGAATCAGAACCTATGTGATCAATCCACGACCTAGATGAAATTAGGCTGGGGTCTGAACTAATTGACATTAAAGAACCAGCAAATGTGTCGTGGTTAGGGTTGAAATGTCACTCGAGCCCATCCACCTATCCGTTGTGATCACTAATCTTTCAATTTCTTATTATTTCAAAAAAACTTTTTAATCCAAAAATATATATAATATATGTATTAACTTTATTAGTTGGAAAAAAGAAATTTAATAAATATAATAAGATGGAAATCTTTATTTGATGGTATATAAAAAATGCCACATCACATAACATTTCATAAGAAAAAAAAAATCTCCCAAATAATCACTCAAGAATTACATCACATTATATAAGTATATCAATTTTTATAAAATAACCCAAAATACAACAGATCGCCGCAAGAACCACATTCCGGTGACCGGCCGCCGGATGCCGGAAACTTCATCAATGCCTGAGAAGGTGAAGAAGAGAAAGGAGCAGAGAGAAACCAACGACGGAGCCAGAGATGGGAAGAGAGAATCCAGATCCGGCCTCACGCGACGGAGCAGGCGCCGGAGCGAAGTCTTCTCCGAGCCCAGAAACCAGGCTGCCGGCGGAGAAGACCGCGAGGATCAAAACGGTGACGAGGAAGGCGTTGGAGATGAAAACTCTGGCCATTGAAGAGAACGGATTAGAAAATTGAGAGAAAAGACAGAGAGATATTGAGAGAGAGATTGATCGGAGATGAAGGAGTGGCGGAGAGAGGGGCTGAGAAAGGGGGTTATATAGGAGAAGGGAGCGGCGCGTGGACCCCACAGAAAAGGGGCGACAGCGAGTCAAAAAGGTGAAACGGCTACGTTACAGCTAAATGTGGTTTTTCAACATTATTAAAAAAAGAATAATAATAACGGTAAGATTTTTCTTTTTCCTGTTTATTATTTTTATATAAAAAAAAATTATGTCATTCTAACAAAGATTAAAATATACTTTTTTTTAATATAAACTATTAATTATTGTTAATTTATTCATATTATTATAAATTAGAAATTAGAGTGGAATCAATTTTTTTAATTATTATTTGTTAATCAAATTATTTTTCCTATAATAATAAATAAATATAAATTTAATATATAAACAAAGAATTTGGAAACTATCCTTTTTTTAAAATATATTTATATCAAGTTGGGTTTGTCGGGAAATTGGGCAGGCGATCTCGATCTTATTTATCTAACGGGGTGAAATCTCTTTCCACTCTCTTTCTCATTTTCCGCTTAAACGGAAAACTCTCGTTTCTTTCGAGGCAGGTCCTTAAATTAAATAAACAATATTTATTTATTTTTAAAATAGAGGCAAAATAGAGATATTTTATAATATATTAAAAAATGGTAAAGAATTATTATTATTATTATTATTATTATTATTGAAAATAATTTAATTTGTTTAAAAAATAAAATAAAGAAAAGAGGTAGAACATGGAAAGGCGGTGGTAGGGAAACAGGGTGCGGACGGCGCGTAGGAGATTTTGTCACGTTGATGACGGCGTTCACATTTTCCGTTGGTTCAACCGATCCAGATTTGTCTGTCGGTACGCCGGAATTATGGAAACGGACAACGTGCCCAAAATCTTTTTTTTTCTCATATTTTAAAAAATATTTTTACTTTTTTTTTTTTTCTTTCTTATTTTCGTTCTTAATGTTTATGATTTTGTCTATTTTACCCTCCTTAAATGTATTTATTTTCTAAATTAGTCCTCTCTTAAAAACAATAATATTGTCTAGGTGTAATATTATTTTAGATTTTAGATTTTATAATTTAGATTCAATTAATAAAAAAATTCTAATTTTAATTAATATTTTTAAATTAAAAATTTTAAAAATACCATTCTATCTTTTAAAAAAAAATAAAATATTTTAATACTTTGTTTTAAGAATCAAAATATTTTCCAAATATTGAGATTTCAAAATTTTATTTAAAAAGAATTTAGAGAAATACTTTACTAGAAATGGAAGGAGAAGGAGTGGAGAGAGATTTTTCCTTAATTAAGGACGTGAATTTCTTTCTCTTCCCCTGCTTTTTTTAATATAAAAATAATTATTGATATTTTCTATTATATATTACAAATATTATTACTTATGTATTACAACATTTGATTTTAATATTTACATTACTATGTTAATTTTTATTTTTGTTTGTAAACATTGTATTACTTTTTTTCATAAAATATATATATATATATATATATATATTGTATTACTATGTTAATACACAATCAAAAAATGTTTCTCTCAAAGAATCATTTAAAAAAATAATAATAATAACGAAAAAAAAAAATCTCCTTGTGAAACCTGATCCTCAAGGAGTTTACTATGATCAGTGCAGGAGATTTGTGGAACTAATCATGCCTTTACGCGTACACCCAGAAACATAGGTCGACTATTGAGCCCACTATGACTCAGCTGCACCATCCAAGATGCAAACCACCGGAGAAGCAAGCTATTATAGCGAGCGATTGGCAGATCCTCATAGAAACCCCATCCAAATTCCCACAAAAATAAATGAATGAAAAAACTCTCGAACATCTCTAGTTGAGAATATACCTATAACCACAAAATTAATTCTTCTCTCAAATCAAATATTTTTAACTACCTATATATTTTTTTGAAAAAAAAAATCATTGATCGTTCGATTAAAATACAAAATACAAAATACAAAATTAACAAACATTATTGTTTTTTTTTTTTTTTCCAAAAAATTAAAAAATTAAAAAAAAATTCAGCCACAAATTTCTTTCTAAATAAATTGAAATTATTTAAATTCCTAAAACCATGCTCAACCACTCATTTAAATAATAGGCTATTATTAACTATTTTATTTCCAAAAATAGACAAAATTTCAACCTATAAATCTCTCCCTTCACCCCTCATCTTCCTCAGACCTGCATTCATCTCTACTTTTCAACACAAAAAACAACAAAAAAAAAAACAAAAAAAACCCCAAAAAAAATCAAATAAGGGAAGATTTTCCCCATCCTCAAGCAGGTCTTTCTCTAAACTCTCCTTTGCCCCTCTCCCCTTCCGCCATGGAAATGAAGACGTTCGCCGTTGCCACCTTCGTCGCCGTTGCTGCCTCCCTCAACATGGTTTTGGCTACTACTGAAGCAGCAACATCCCCGGCCCCCGGCCCGTCCAGCGCCGCTTCTGCTACCTTCCCCGTCGTCGGGACTTTGCTAGGTGCATCTGCTGCCTCTCTCATTGCATACTGCCTTCAGTAAACTGAGATTATCAGTATGAGGAAGGGGCATATAAATAAACCAATGTGGGGTGATGATTCTTTATTATGTTCTTTAGCTTTTGTTTTGTTTTTTTGATTCATTGTTGTAATAAATTTGATCCCTTTCCAGTTTGAATGAAATGAAAATGATATGTTCAAAGATCAAACAATGTTGATATACTCATATATCCTCAAATAATACAAAACCACCCAGAATGAACGAACAGATTTATTGTGTAAATTATGAACAGATTTTCGGAAATGTTAAGGATACTATGATCCCCCGTTAGATTTCTGCGACGATACCAGACTCTTTGTCAACCAGATCGCTGTTTCTCTTGATGATACGGCGTCTTCTCCAAAGGGACTCAGCACACCAGCAAGTTCTTCGAGTTTGTCTTGTTTGAGTAACCGTGCACATAGCTCGAGTAGGGACTCGAGCGCATCGGCTCTTCGTTGGCTTGGATAATCTGATTCGGTACTATTGTGCAGATGAATGTCTTCGTTTGCGATGTCCTGTGGTGAACAACTAATGTCGTCTGTTCCTTTCTCTGATGGCACGCCATCGGTTTGTGCACTTTCTTTCTCAGATGATATGTGTTCTGTTTCGGGAGGTTCTTTCTCGGATGTCAAACAGTCAATACGAGCACTACGAGCAACTTCTGTATGTCCTTCAACGCTTTCCTGGTTTATGAAGCTTCTTGGTTCGACATCCAGTGGATCGACAGAGTTCAGTAAGCATTGATCATCAGATGATCCAGATTTTTCAGCACAAGAGGACATCGATAATTCCATGAACTTCCCTTCACTAGATCCATTCTTCATTCCATTTCCACTCGAAGCCTGTCCGCTGCAACTTGTTTTCAGGTCATCCAGGTTTACGGTCTTGACGTCCAGCTCAGATAATTGTCGAAAGTTTTCCGAACGAGGTTCTGTCTCCAGAGAATTCACACTATTTTCCGAGGTATTGATGGAAGATTCTTCCCCTCCATTCTGTTTATCGCCATTGCAAATGGATGTCGCCGATGCAGACGTCATTAGCCCATCAGCCTGACTATCAACACGATCAGATGTCGATATTTCATCAGGAAAGGACGTAGGATCCACCATCTTCGTCTCGAGTATGTCTTCTGAAATAGCTGTCAATAACATATTTTCATCGGTGGTCGACGAGTTGCTAGTTTGTACGTCACAACTTACTCCCACCATATCGATATTTTCCAGCAGGTTGAAAGCTACGCTCAGTTTGGCTCGGCTCTCATGTCCACTATTCAATTTGCTAGAAGGCGATTTCCTTGGTGTTCTATCCTTGGGGTTTATAGGTAAGGGATATATCGGTAGTATATTAGCCGAAGCGTTGCGGCACTGAAGGACATATGGTTGCAAATGCGGATGCCTCAACAGTTCAGCAGCCTAATAGTTAATCCAAGCTACAAATTAGAAGGGATCTATCCGAACTTGGTATTGAAATAGTACCGATTGCATCACTCACCGTTGGTCTGTGTTCGGGATTCTTCCTTAGCATGCTCTTGATGATTTGTTTCCTGCAAGTGGAAACCGAACAGTCTCAAGTCTAAGAACAGCTGATTTTAGATGAAAAATCGACCAAAATGGCGATACGAATAGGAAGAAAGGCTTACAATGTAGAGGAATAGACAATTGGGAGAGGAGAAATGCAGGATCTGTTAATTTTATTGATAAGACCAGCCATGTCCTGTTGAATTACGCGTAAATCAATCCGACATCGAGAAAAAACAATGAAATTCAAGAGGTGAAACTTGAACTTACCGGAGCCCGAAATGCCGGTTGATGAGCAGAAATTTCGAACATACAGCAACCTGGAAAAGGTAAGTTTTGTTACCATCCAAGAACATGAACAACGACCACGAAAATAGGACCGTGCCTCCACAAACTCTTACCAAGTGACCATATATCAGACTTGTAGCCATACGGTATATCTGCAAGGAGCTCGGGACACATATAATTCGGAGTGCCAACAACCTACAGAACATATATTAGCGTCCACCCTAGGCTACTTTGAACAGTAACTATTAAATTATAACTCTATGATCTTGTGATAGACTATTGGGATAGGGTTTATTAGTTACTAGTTAGTTGGATTGTTAGTCGGAGATCTCACATCAATTAGAGAGAGGAACGAATGTCAGCAGGGACACTGGGCCCTGATAGGGGGTGGATTGTGAGATCTCACCTCGGTTGGAAAGGGGAACAAAACATTCTTTAAGGGTGTGGAAAACATCGGTTGGAGAGAGGAACGTGTGTTAGCGAGGACGCTGGGCCTCAAAGGGGGGTGGATTGTCGGTTAGAGAGGGGAACAAAACATTCTTTATAAGGGGGTGGAAATCTCTCCATAGCATACACATTTTAAAAACCTTAAGGGGAAGCCCGAAAGGGAAAGCCCAAAGAGGATAGTATATGTTAGCGGCAGGCTTGGGCTGTTACAGCTAGAGTAAGACAGATACTACGAGGGCTGCTTAAGGTAACCATGTTATGTTATAGGGATGCCATTCCATAGCCCACTCCTACCAATGCCGAGCTTTGGGAGACGAGGGTTTCAAACGAATAAGTTTTCAATTTAGGAGCTTGATCCAAGACCTTAGAAGACATCTCCATACATCTAAAGCTCACATCACAGAGGCACCATTTTTTGTGGGAGAGGGTTGGGGGGACGGTGTTAAAGCTTCTTCCAAGCGTATGCAAAACAGATCTGGGCCTGATGGGATCAATCTGTACAGAAGTAGGACAATGACTAGACCCGAGTGACTGTTTACCAAAAACACTGAGTCTCCGCAAAGGCATAAGACCATGTGCAAAGGGAGGAAGTGAGGGAAGGGAACCACCACCTGGTTTTCTCAAGAGCAATAAACACGTTTTAGGGAACAAAGAGACTAGTTGAAGTGACTGGAATGAATTCAGCGCTACATAGTTTGGGCAGTGGAAGCGAAACATTCTCGGTTCTCGGTTAGGCCAGGTTTCAACAGCAAAAAAGTTAGTCGGTTCGTTTAAAAGCTTTCTACTGCAAAATTATGACAAGACAATGATTGCGTTCTTACAGATGAAGCAAGGTCTTCTGTATTCAGTAGTTTTGCAAGCCCAAAGTCCCCTGGGCAGGAATTCAAGATATTAGCACTTACAAGAAGAAATAACTAGTAAAGAAAATCCCATCCTAATAGAACGGTAAGCCATCGTACCGAGCCGGACATCATTGCTCTTCGTAAGAAAAATATTCGAACACTGGAATTGAAGAAAATTTGAAAAAACAAAAAAATCAGAACCATTAATGAGATTTATAATCACACGATTGTGTAGGTTAATACTCAATAGATACCTTAAGATCTCTATGTAGCACTCGATTTGAGTGCAGATAATCTACCGCAAGCAACAACTGTGCCAACCATTTGCAAAGTTTCTGAGACAAACAAAAAAAATTGACAATCAGACGTAGATTCGGAAGGAAAAAATAATCAGCACGATTATAACTTACGTCCTCAGGAAAGTATGTTCCTCTAGCCTTTTTAATCAAATCGGACCTGCTCAACAAAAGAAAACAGGGCATCGGATTAGGCTCAAGTTTTCTTCTCGTTCTCCCTTTCACTACATTAGGAAAACTCGTTTATCGATTCGATCCATGTCGACCTTCCACAAAATGTTTGTTCTTTAATTGATTCAAGATAACTTTTGTTCTTCACTTAGTTATGTTTCTTAAGAGGGGAAATTGATAGGCATTGTTATAAAGGTTGCATATTTTTTGTTCGATCTAAAAAAATAAACAACCGCATTGAAGGTTGTAAATGAAGCGAACTCCGAAAGGTTGTAAAATTTAAATAAACGTCACTTACATGTCTCCGCCTTCACAGTAGCCCGTTACAATGCATATACAATCACCCTACAAAATAGAATGCCCAAAACATGAAACTTAGAGCAAGTGGAAAACCAGAAGGCAAAGAAGTCACCAGAGGTATAACCCTATGTTTAAGGCTAAATATGAACACCCTTCCAAATTCAGAATCCACTTTCCTCAACTAATCACTCAGAAACTAACAATTCATTTCCTTCTAAAGAAAGACGGTATTCATAAACATCATTCTAACAGTCAAGCCTACCGCTAGTAGATATTGTTCGCTTTGGCCCATAACGTATCACCGTCAGCCTCACGGTTATAAAACACATCTACTAAGGAGAGATTTCCACACACTTATAAGGAATGTTTCGTTTCCCTCTCCAACCGATGTGGTATCTCACAATCCACCCCCTTACGGCCCAGCGCCCCCACTGACACATCGTCCAATGTCTGGCTTTGATACCATTTGCAAATATTATCCACTTTGGTCCGTTACGTATCGTCGTCAACTTGACGGTTTTAAAACGCATCTACTAGGGAGAGGTTTCCACACCCTTATAAGGAATGCTTTGTTTCCCTCCCCAACTGATGTAGGATCTCACAATCCACCCCCCTTGGGGCCCAACATCCTCGCTGCCACATCACCCAGTGTCTAGCTTTGATACCATTTGTAACAACTCAAACCTCCGCTGGCAGATAGTCCATTTCGGCCCGTTACGTATCGCCGTCAACTTCATGGTTTTAGAACACGTCTACTAGGGAGAGGTTTCTACACCCTTGTAAGGAATGTTTCGTTTCCCTCTCCAACCGATGTGGGATCTCACAGGAACTGAGGAAACCAAAACCCACCCACCCCTATCTCCAAATTCTAATAGCAAGTTTGTTACCAAATCGTGATCAAACCACAAAAACATTATTCATTTTCTATGAACAAAGATCCTCTCCCAAACAAGATAAAAGTAAATAAAAAGGAAGAGGAAAAAGAAGAAGAATGGTAAAAGAACAACAATTTACCTTATCCACCCATGAATCTTTGTACTCCACAATGTATGGATTATTTAGTTTTGCAATCAAGTTCATCTGAAATCGATATAGGAACATCAGTAACTGTAACTAACAGGAATATTTACGCACATCGACTATTGTGTGTTTAAATCAGGCAAGAAAACATTCAAGCTCATGCCGAGGATATAACAAGACACCATTGTTTTTCTTTTGTTTTGTTTTTTTGAGTGTTCGAACCAGCTAAAAGCTCACCATGACTCAATTTATAATGAACACAAGGAGTCCTACAAGTTCTTCCTCTCATAACACATCGTACGCTCATTTCTCGACTTAAATATCCTTTTTCTTTACTCCAACCTCTACACGATCTGTCGTGCCAACACCAACCACTGCCCTTGAGTGCGACGCAGGCTGTTAACAGCCCTCTACTTATTAACTATTCACTTGAAGTTGGTGAATAATGAAGGAAGAGAGTATCACTTTTATCAGCCATTGTAAGCACTTACGAACATAGGATTGTTGGGAAAGGAGTCCCACATCGGCTAATTAAGGGGTTGATCATGGGTTTATAAGCAAGGAATACATCTCCATTGGTATGAGGCCTTTTGGGGAAACCAAAAACAAAGTCACGAGAGCTTATGCTCAAAGTGGACAATATCATACCATTGTGGAGAGTCGTGGTTTCTAACATGGTATTCAGAGCCATGCCTTAATCCTCAAATGTCCAACAAAGTAGTTGTGAGCCTTGAAAGTGTAGTCACGAGTGAATCAAGTGTCGAACAGAGGGTGTACTATGTTCGAGGGCTCCAAAGAAGGAGTCGAGCCTTGATTAAGGGGAGGCTGTTCGAGGGCTCCATAGGCTTAAGGGGGCTCTATGATGTACTTTCTTCGAGAGGAGGATTGTTGGGAAAGGATTCCCACATCGGCTAATTAAGGGATTCATCATGGGTTTATAAGGAATACATCTTCATTGGTATGAGGCCTTTCGGGAAAACCAAAAGCAGTGCCATGAGAGTGGACAATATCATACCATTGTAGAGAGTTAAACTAACCTCTTGGTGGGCGGTGCGCTTGAACTTCTCCGTTTGCTTCGCCAAGCGAATTTTCTTGAGCACATACCTAATTTAGAGAGAGTAATTCCCATTAATGAGAGAGAACAACACAAACTAGCCCTGATCTCACATTTCATAGGCAACTAAGCATCAATGGAAGTATGAACATCAACGATTTCATTTGCAGAACTCAGAAACAGTTGCTTCAAGAACCAAAATTAGTAAACAATTCTTACTTCTTCTTCTCAATCTTGTGGTAAACAAGAAAGGCCGATCCAAACGCTCCCCTCCCAATCTGCTCAATTACTTCATAATCTTCCATCTTGGTCTTCATATCTCCATTATCACTCTCCATTTCAACCTTCAAACACCAAGAACAACACTGTAAGCCCAGAAATCAACTGAAATTGAAACCATTTGCGAAAACTCTCACATGGTAACAAAAATTTCCCCAAAAACTATAAACCCTTTTATAACTATGAACAGAAGTTCCAGAATCTACAGAAACAAAAGCTTCTTAATAAAGAGAAAAAAAAGAGTTAGGAAGATGAAAAAGAAAGGCAAACCCAAGAGCTTTGCTTCCATTTACAGATTCATAAGAGCATCAAATTCAGAGAATAAAACGTTTTACAACGAAGAAGTTGAGATATCAACAACCCCACTTGAAAGAACAACAAAAAAAACCCCAAAAACCTCACCCTTTTGGAAGATTTTGGAAGAAATTGGAAGAAATTGGCGATGGCGCAAAATTCCCACTTCAAGAACGCCTCGTTCAACTATTATGAACCCTTTGTTTTTGCCCTTCTCAGCAGCAGCAAGGTTTTGGGAAGAAGAAGCCGTTTTTCTCTCTCCTCTTTGTTTAAAACGTTAAGGCATTCTCAAATAATAAATAAATTTGGTTTTGGTGTCTCTCTCTCTCTCTCTCTCTTAGTCCATATCTATCAAAATTGATGAATTTATTAGGAAAAAGAATGAACTTTGCAGTTTTTTATTGTAATTATTGCACAGATGAAGGCTTTTCTGGGCTGTTAATTGGTTTATTTAAATATTTGTTTATTTAAGACTTCCTTTCAGTTTTTTATTGAATCATTCCTTTAGATTGGTTTTGGGTTTTTTTTATTTTTTTTAAAAAGTGTTCTTCAACTTCTTTCATTTTCAAGTGTTTTTGTCCAAAACTAAAAAGATATATATATATTAAAATATTCCTATTCGTTAATATATATATATATATATATATAATTGGTTGACGATCTGAAAAAATCGAACGTTCTTATGAAAATACAGTTAAATGTGTGTTCGTTAATTAATTTGAAAATTGGACACTAACATTTAAAAATGTGTTTTTATGATATATTTATAATTATAAGATTAATTGTAATTGAAAAATTAAATATTAAGTTAAATTTAAATCATATTTATAATATATTATATCCATTTAATAAAAAAATTATAAGATGAAATATAATATTTATTAGAGTTGGTTTTTTTTTTAATTTAATTTTACATTTTAAAATTAAATAATAATGCAAAAATGTTTCTGAACTTTCCCCTAATTTACAGGAGTGTATACAAACTGAGTTAGGTCAGAAAAACTTTTGAAACAACTCGAAACCTGAAACCCTAGACCCTAACTTCATATTGGTTAGGTTGGTGACCCGAACATCTCGAATAAAATTCTCAATCCTCTATTTTTTTAATTATTTAAAAAAAATTACTTATCCACCATACACGTTACATTAATAATTAAAATCTTATAAAATTCAAATATCAAACATTCACTAGTCACGACACATCACTAACATTAGTTACAAATGTCAAATATTCTTAATTTTTATAATAATCTTAAAAGTAGGGTTGGGTTGTAATCCTATTTTCTAGTTAGTCGGGTTAACCAAACCAAAAAAATCATCAGCCCGTGAACCAACCGGATCTTCGATTTTTCAAAATTCAACGTTCCAGATCATACGAACGCTTCTAATATCTACCAAACAAATTATTAAATTTGTATAAAGTGAAATTAATTTGTTTAAATAATTAAAAGTGGTATGATTTTTGCATTAAAAAACCCAACCCCATGGTTGATAGGGTAGAAGAGAAAGGGCCAACTTATTGTTGCTTTCATTAACAAAAATAATAAATAAACAAATAAATAAATAAAGAGATTCCTAAAAATAATTAAATTAAGGTCTTGCCTTTCATTCGTGCGAGCAATTAGTATAAAATTGTCGGCAAAATTTTAAATATAGAGAAATGGTGGGGCCTATATGCAAAAAAAAAAAAATAATAATAATAATAAATAAATAAATGAAATTTTGCTTTTATTTTGGTCTTGTTTTTCTGTCTAAATAAAGGAGAAATAAGAAAGTTTCTCCCTTTTTTAAATATTTAAATTGTCGGCATAATTTTGGTTCTTATTTCCTTATAAATACAAACAAATTCTTTAGTTTTTGTGTCGATTGTAGGGTGGATGTTGTTCGTTGTTCGTTGTTCGTAGGTTACTAGCGTCACTTATTAAAACAGTGACGGTTGCTAATAGACACCGACATCTCTGTTGGGATGTCGCAACTCGTGATTCGTTGATATTATCGGGGTACATAGCCAATGCCAAGATGTGTAGTTTCAAATATTTAAAAAAGAAATCGGGTACTTTCTATAAATCTTAAAATTTGTGTGGACCGTGTTGAGGTAATTGATCTTATTTTTTGGGATTTGGCCTTTTCTAAGTTGTAACAACTCAAGCCCACCATTAACAGATCCGCTATGACTCGTTACGTATCGCTCTCAGTTTCATAATTTTAAAGCATGTCTACTAGGGAGAGACATCCACACTCTTACAAGAAATGTTTCGTTTCTCTCTCCAACCGATGTGGGATATCACAATCTACTCCTTTAAGGGCTAGTGTCCTCGATCGCACACCGTTCAGTGTCTGACTCTGATACTATTTGTAACAACCTAAGCTCATTGCTAGTAGATATTGTCTGTTTTGGCCAGTTACGTATTATCATCAGCCTCACGGTTTTAGAGCACGTCTATTAGGGAGAGGCATCCACACTCTTATAAGAAATGTTTTGTTTCTCTCTCCAACCGAGGGAGAGTGGCGATATGACCATGACTAGACTTTTGAAAACTTGACAATATGGTCAGGAGGCAGAGTGGCGATATGGCCCCTTATGCATTTGTGACGGTATGATCACATTTGGTGATACGTCCATCAAAAGAAAGATCTCAACCTCCAACATAATTGCACGTGCTTGCATTTTCGAATTCTCGCAGTGAGGTCACTTATTCGATATTTATTTTAATTAAAAATAAATAAATAAATTTTCGTAATAAAAAAAATTAGATTTATTGTCATTTTCCAAATTTTCATAGATAATTCAAAAGAAAAAGAGAAAAAGAAGTTGTAAGGGCCCATTGAAGATATGGGCCGAGATTTGGGTGACTGAAAAGACTATTATGGCCCATGATCGGGCCCACAATCGGGCCCAGTTTGGTAAATGGAAGTTAGAGTGCGGCACGTCCAAACAAAAATTAGGCGCAGAAAGGGAATGCATAAATCTGAATAATTTTAGAAAAAAAAAAAAAATGCTTTTTTAATAAAATTAATTNAAAAAAAAAAAAAAAAACTTAATAATTAGATTAATTTACAAACTATTTTTTTAATGAAAAACTTGAGATATAATCCAAAAATTATTTTAAAATTGAGAATCTTCTAAATATATAATAAAAACCTATATTTATAATTAATAAAACCATTTTTTAATATAGTGTGATAAAAAACGGGATTGTCCAGACAAGACTATGACATGATTTACTACTGCAGCATTCCGATTCATATTTCCTACTGATATAATTTTCAACATGCTTGACATCGAAGCTATCTCGATACTTAAAGATGATAAAACTTCTCACGTCTATCCATTGAGAGCTATTAATTGATATTCTCTTCAACCCATTATAAATGGTATCAATCTGAATACATTGAAGTAATTTTTGTGTAGATATTGCCTTCCTCGAGTTTCACATAAAGATTCATCTCACAGTTTCATACCTCGGGTTATGCTATGTCATCTGCTAACTCCTCGTTATTTATTAGATGAGATGGTATTGCTATTAAATAGTTAGTCATTGGAGGACGTAAGCAGATGAAAATAATTTTTATAAATTTGTTATCGTTAATAAATATATTATACGAAGTTGTTCAAATATGTTTTAACTCCGAAGTTCATGATGTGTTCCATGTGTTCATGCTACGTACATATATAGCAAACTTAATTACGGCGGTTAATTACGAAATATTAAATTATAGGGAAAAAATCAATGCAAATAATTATTAAATACAAAATTTAAAATTTAAATAATTGAAAGTGAGCAATAAATGGATTAAATTAACGTGGGGAGATAGGGAAGGAATCTCGACGCAGACAGCTTTTTACCAAGATCTTCGCCGGTAACTGCAGGTTTTTACTTTTAACCTCAATGGTAGCAGTAAAATTACAATCACTGCAGCAGTTAAAAAGGTCAACGTTCCCAAAAGCTGAACTGCCGGCCGTTTCTTTTCCTTTTTACTGTTTCGTCACTTTTATTTACTGTGCTTAACCTTTTTTCACATTCCCTGCCAGTCTCATACCTCTTTCTCTCTCCTTTTCTTTTTCTAATTATTTATTCATTTTATATTTACTATTTTTTTTTATTATTGTTACAAAATATATATATTTAATCCATATAAATAAATTTAACCATCCTGTTAACGGTTAAAAATGTATCAAATATCTTTAAATTATAATCAAACTTTCATTAGTAAATATATCATTTAATTGGCGAAAGTATATATTATAAATCAAGAAGCCAGAAGTTTGAACCTGGCGTAAAAAAAAAAACTTATCTTAAAAAAAACAACTTTTTTTTAAATCTATTATTAAGATTGTGACATTGGTTTACCTTCAGAGTTTGAGTCTCGTAGAAAATGTATGTTATGATTTTTATGAGAGACATGCATGTTGTGTATGCATTGGCATTGATTACTTCTCGTTCTACGTTTATACATATGTGTACTTATAAGAATGATTTTAGATCTTATTTCTACCTGGGGTTTAGTTGAGCGAGAGTGTGTAGGCATATATGCAGCCTTAAGGTTTACGAANATATAGTGTGATAAAAAACGGGATTGTCCAGACAAGACTATGACATGATTTACTACTGCAGCATTCCGATTCATATTTCCTACTGATATAATTTTCAACATGCTTGACATCGAAGCTATCTCGATACTTAAAGATGATAAAACTTCTCACGTCTATCCATTGAGAGCTATTAATTGATATTCTCTTCAACCCATTATAAATGGTATCAATCTGAATACATTGAAGTAATTTTTGTGTAGATATTGCCTTCCTCGAGTTTCACATAAAGATTCATCTCACAGTTTCATACCTCGGGTTATGCTATGTCATCTGCTAACTCCTCGTTATTTATTAGATGAGATGGTATTGCTATTAAATAGTTAGTCATTGGAGGACGTAAGCAGATGAAAATAATTTTTATAAATTTGTTATCGTTAATAAATATATTATACGAAGTTGTTCAAATATGTTTTAACTCCGAAGTTCATGATGTGTTCCATGTGTTCATGCTACGTACATATATAGCAAACTTAATTACGGCGGTTAATTACGAAATATTAAATTATAGGGAAAAAATCAATGCAAATAATTATTAAATACAAAATTTAAAATTTAAATAATTGAAAGTGAGCAATAAATGGATTAAATTAACGTGGGGAGATAGGGAAGGAATCTCGACGCAGACAGCTTTTTACCAAGATCTTCGCCGGTAACTGCAGGTTTTTACTTTTAACCTCAATGGTAGCAGTAAAATTACAATCACTGCAGCAGTTAAAAAGGTCAACGTTCCCAAAAGCTGAACTGCCGGCCGTTTCTTTTCCTTTTTACTGTTTCGTCACTTTTATTTACTGTGCTTAACCTTTTTTCACATTCCCTGCCAGTCTCATACCTCTTTCTCTCTCCTTTTCTTTTTCTAATTATTTATTCATTTTATATTTACTATTTTTTTTTATTATTGTTACAAAATATATATATTTAATCCATATAAATAAATTTAACCATCCTGTTAACGGTTAAAAATGTATCAAATATCTTTAAATTATAATCAAACTTTCATTAGTAAATATATCATTTAATTGGCGAAAGTATATATTATAAATCAAGAAGCCAGAAGTTTGAACCTGGCGTAAAAAAAAAAACTTATCTTAAAAAAAACAACTTTTTTTTAAATCTATTATTAAGATTGTGACATTGGTTTACCTTCAGAGTTTGAGTCTCGTAGAAAATGTATGTTATGATTTTTATGAGAGACATGCATGTTGTGTATGCATTGGCATTGATTACTTCTCGTTCTACGTTTATACATATGTGTACTTATAAGAATGATTTTAGATCTTATTTCTACCTGGGGTTTAGTTGAGCGAGAGTGTGTAGGCATATATGCAGCCTTAAGGTTTACGAAAACAAGGTATTTGCCTAATGGGTCCATGTGCATGTATGGCCGATGTGAAGTGAAGTATCACATGTCGAAACCCATTCGAGAATGAAATTTGAACCTAAGACTATAAACCTTCTCGGTGGCTCGATCATAAGAACTTCATACTTTGTTTGAAGCAATCCTATGTTCGGTGACCTTATGAGAATTTTCTAGAGATGCACGTAAGTGAAGACAAAACATATTGAAAAGACTGTGCATTCTTAGAAGTGGAAAGTAAGTAACGTGATTACGTTGAATAGAAATATCCGGCCGTTAGGTGTCGAATCTAGATTTCGAAATGTCATTATCATATAATTTGACTAAAAATTATCATTCGAATTTCGATTCATTTGATTTTGTTTTATTATTATTATTATTATTTTTTTTTTGTTATAAAATTTATTCATTTTTAAAAAAGAAAAGTTTAGAAATTTTGTTATGATTTTTCAATAAAAAAAAAAATATTTATAAATAAATGAGTTCGAACAAAATCTTTCAACTCGAAATTTCAGGGCGTTAGGTTGGTCACTCGAGCTGCCCAAAAAGAGTTTACAATCCAACCTGGTATTTTCGATTATGATGGTTGAATCATTATTTTTTTTTTAATTCATAATTATCCAAATATATGGTATATAAACAATTAAAATAAGTTCAATTATAAAATATTTACAAGGAGTTACAGACTGCCATACATAGGTTATAAACAGAAGAAAGGTAGGGTTGGATTGAGTTGCAACTCTCTTCTCGAGTTAGTGGAGTTGACCTCATAAAAAAAATGTTAACTCATAAACCGGACAACTTGAATCGAAAAAAAATTTAACCCGATAATTTAGGATGAATAGTCGAAAATAATCAAATTATCGATTCATATATTTACTTTTATTTTTGAATCGTAAATGAGTTAAAAGTATGAGTGGGTAAAAGGTCGTGGTCTCAATTATTTTCCTTTTGTTAATAATTTCACTTGGGATTCTTTTTGCTTAGCTCATCGTAACATAATTTGAAAGTAAAAAACAAAATTCAAACACCCTTTCTTCATTATTCAACTTTTTTACTATTTTTATAAACAATTTTTAGGTTAGTTGGATTGGTGACTCGAGCAACCCCTGTAGAGTTCATAAGGGTTGAGTTGAGTTGTTCGATCTGAATTTGATACTTTATGGTCTAGACATTCTTCCTACGTCTCGTGCTACATGGCTACATTACCTATTCATTTTGAGTTTTTTCTTACTACATAACTACGAAAACTATTCTCACAGACCTACAGATCAACACGGGTCGTTTAGACATGTATTATAGTTCTTATGATTGAGTGGTCGAAAAAGAATGTGCACCTTGTTAATATAGAACGCCATGCAGGAAGAAAGAAGGAGAACGGTGCAAGTTTTTTTTGTCATTTATTGGCCAAAACTCTCTCCCGTGATTCAAATCATCCATTTTATTATATGAATCTGTTCCTCACTTTTTGTTTTTCTAATTCTTAATCCAAACTCAAATTCTCTCCCCGATGATCCTTTTCTCGATAAAGAATTTGCCCCGAATTTAAAGATTTGAGCCTTTTTCCAAAAAGTTCATCTCTCCATTCATATAAAAATGGAGTACTGAAAATCCGAGCTCACTGTCACTCCCTCCCATGGCGTCCCCTTTCAGACCGCCATTGTTGATATCCTTAGCCTTTGCTTTCTTCGTTTTGGGTTCTTTTTCGTCTGAGGAATCGACCCTTTTGGCCTTCAAATCTTCCATTGATGATTTGACGAACTCTCTCTCGAACTGGGTTTCTTCTTCTTCTTCTTCTTCTTCTTCTTCTTGGCCGATCCATTTCTGTAACTGGACTGGGATTTCTTGTGTGAGTTCGTCATCGCCTTCTTCGCTTTCGGTTTCCGCCATTAATCTTCAGGGTTTGAATCTCTCCGGCGAAATTTCATCTTCCATTTGTGAGCTCCCTCGTTTGGTTCATCTTAATCTTGCGGATAATCAGTTCAATCAGCCGATTCCTCTTCATCTCTCGCAGTGCAGTTCGTTGGAGACTTTGAATCTGAGTAACAATCTCATTTGGGGGACGATCCCCGATCAGATTTCTCTGTTTCGTTCTTTGATTGTTCTTGATTTTGCGAAGAATCATATCGAGGGGAAAATCCCTGAGGGCATTGGGGCTTTGAAGAATCTTCAAGTTCTGAATCTAAGAAGCAACTTGATTTCTGGTAGAGTTCCTTCTGTTATCTTTCATAATCTTACTGAACTTACCGTTCTTGATTTGTCTGAAAATTCTTATCTGATGAGTGATATTCCTAATGAGATTGGGAAGCTTGTGAAGCTTCAAGAGCTATGGCTTCAAAGCTCTGGTTTCCATGGCGAAATCCCTTCTTCTTTGTTGGATTTGAGTAGTTTATCTGTTTTGGATCTTTCTCAGAACAATCTCACTGGAAAACTCCCTGAAATGATGGGTTCTTCTCTGAATAATTTGGTGTTCTTTGATGTTTCTTTGAATAAGCTCATGGGATCTTTCCCAAATGGTTTTTGTAGTGGAAAATCTCTTGTGAGTCTTAGTGTTCATACCAATTTTTTCACTGGAACCTTGCCTGATTCCTTGAATAAATGCTTGAATCTTGAGAGGTTTGAAGTTCAGAACAATGGGTTTTCAGGGGATTTTCCTAAATCATTGTGGTCATTGCCTAAGATTAAGCTCATTAGAGCTGAAAACAATGGTTTCTCTGGTGAAATTCCTGAGTCTATATCAATGGCTGCTCATCTTGAGCAAGTTCAGCTTGATAACAATAGTTTTTCGAGTAAGATACCTCGAGGACTCGGGTCGATTCGAAGCTTATACCGATTCTCCGCGTCGCTCAACCTTTTTTATGGTGAATTGCCATTGAACTTCTGTGATTCGCCTTTGATGAGTATCATTAATCTGTCCCGTAATTCTCTTTCGGGACGGATTCCCGAGCTGAAGAACTGCAAGAAACTTGTCTCTTTGTCCTTAGCAGGCAATAGTTTTACTGGAGTAATACCTACTTCCCTTGCTGATCTACCTGTATTAACTTATCTTGATCTTTCTGATAACAATCTCACTGGTTCGATCCCTCGAGGACTCGAAAACTTAAAGCTCGCGCTGTTTAATGTTTCGTTCAATCAACTATCGGGTGCTGTTCCGTTCTCTTTGATTTCGGGGCTACCTGCTTCGTTTCTGCAAGGAAATCCTGATCTTTGTGGCCCTGGTTTGCAAACTCCTTGTTCTCAAAGCCATTCAACAAACCATGTGTCTGGACTTAAGAAAATGACATGTGCTCTCATCTCTATAGCTTGTGTTCTAGGAGTTATGAGCTTAGCTGCTGGTTTCTTTCTGTATTACCGGTCGTTCAAGTCGAAATCCCGTGTCGATAACTGGCACTCGGTCTACTTTTACCCTCTTAGAATCAGTGAACATGAGTTGATCATGGGTATGAATGAGAAAACTGCACAAGGACATGGAGGAGCTTTTGGCCGAGTGTTCGTTTTAAGCTTGCCGAGCCGTGAACTGATTGTCGTTAAGAAGCTGGTTAACTTTGGGAGTCGTTCGTGGAAATCGTTGAAAGCCGAGGTCGAGACGTTGGCCAAGATCAGGCACAAGAACATCATCAAAATTCTGGGGTTTTGCTACTCTGATGATGCCATTTTTTTGATCTATGAATTCTTACACAAAAAAAGCTTGGCTGACTTGATTTGCAGAAATGATTCTTGTCTGAGTTGGAATGTGAGACTGAGAATCGCCATTGAGGTTGCTCAAGGACTAGCTTACCTTCACAAGGACTGTGTCCCACATTTGCTTCATCGAAACGTCAAATCGTCGAACATTCTATTGGATGCTGACTTTGTCCCGAAGCTCACGGATTTCGCTCTTCACCAGATCGTTGGAGAATCGGCATTTCACTCGACTGTGGCTTCGGAATCTGCTCATTCCTGCTATATTGCACCAGGTACGCAAAACTTTATGATCGGGAACTATGGAGTTCGAAATACTCGATAATCTGAAGAATCAATCAAGTTTCTTTCGCGCTCAACCGAACTTACTCGAGTTTATTGAATATGTTGTTAGTATGGCTTATTTCATTCCATCATTTGGATGCAGAGTATAAGTACAACAAAAAAGCGACAGAGCAAATGGATGTGTACAGCTTTGGTGTCGTGTTGCTAGAACTGGTGACCGGGAGACAAGCCGAGCGATCGGAATCGACCGACTCCCTCGATGTCGTCCAGTGGGTTAGAAGGAAGGTGAACATAGCCAATGGAGCTTCCCAAGTCCTGGACCCGAGCGTGTCGGAGCAATCCCAACGACAGATGCTGGAAGCTCTGGACATTGCCCTTCAATGCACTTCCATGATGCCCGAAAAACGACCATCGATGCTGGAAGTCTCCAAGGCTCTTCAACTGATCGACTCGACGACAAACCTCCACGACGTAGCCCCCTCGGCTGCGGAGGATGAATCAGTTTCGAGCTGAAGACACCCATGTTTGTAGGAGAGTTTTTGGTTGAGAGATTGCAATGTTTGGGACATGTGGTATGGTAGTAAATACAAGATTTTGTTCTAAGTTTTATTTTCAGATAGATGCTTAAATTTTGGTGTAATGTAATTGATTGGGAGTTTAAGAAGAAGCATCTTTCAAGATTTTTTTTATTTATATATATATTTTATACGATGAACTAGATTCTAGGACGGTTCAAAACACTAGATGACTCAGAAAACTCGGACAACTCAACCAAATTCGTATAGTTTGGATTGGATTATTAACATAATTAGGTTGGGTTGGATTTAAATGAAAAATTTATAATTGGATTTGTTCGTGAGTTGAGTTCAACTGTTAATTTAAATATATATATATATATATATATAACGATACAATTATATATATTTATTTTTTTATTATATATTTTCCAACCAACCACTCCTTTTTCTTTATTAATTGACATTTTATAATATATATATATAATGAAGGACTCGAAGAGTTGAGTTATATATATAAAAATTCGAACCAATCCAACCCAAAAAATTTAGAGTGGATTGGATTGGGTTGGATTTATTATTTATAAGTATTGTTTGAGTTAAAAAAATTTATAACCCGAACAGCTAGGTTAGATTAGATTTAAAAATATCTCAATTTAACTCAATCGGACTCACGAACACTTCTACTAAATTCAAATAATAAATCAATATTGCGTACACGATCTTGTTATAAACAAAAATATTAGTCACGATCAATGGGTACATATTTGAATTGGTCCATTTTTAATCTCTTTAAAAAATTCCATAAATTATAAATTGTTTATATAGTCACAAATTTCTTTTTTTCATAATTCAAGTCAAATTAGTGCAAATGGGAGTTTTTTTTAATTATTATTATTTTTTTTTTAATTTTTAGCAGCCCAATAATTCATCATAAATAAAAATTGCAAATTTATACTTAAATAATAATAATAAAAAAAGATTTTATGTTATTTATTTATTTATTATTTTATAAATTTTTTTTTTATCTGAGAACCTTTCAAAAAACGCTACGTTCTCTTGACCCAATCTAACCCGCCATTGAAATCTGAAATTCAAGAATTTTTTCCCTTTCTCTCTTCTCCAAACGGATTCACAGTCAAAATCAAGAAGTAGTAGAAGAAGAAGAAGGGTTTTTGTTGTTTTCTTTGCCTCGAGGAAATGAATTTGGTATTCTTCTGGAGATGCATAAGGTTGAATTTCTTCCCCGAATTTCACGGTTTGAACAGTGAAGAATTATGTTTGTGTTGCAGGAAACTCCAAATGTGGATCTTCCGATGACGGACAAAGAAGTCGTACTGGAGAAGATTGAAGATGAAGAGATCAACGAGCCTTTGATTCACTGCGAGCTTTGCGATGCGGAACTTGTTCATAAACTCGCTCAGGTTCTCCTTCCTGGATTGTCAACCGCGTGCGTCGATAACACGAGTGGCGATATCTTTCGAACCCCTGGTTCCGTGGCTGCTGAAATGAGGAAAGAAATGGTGGATTATATTACTATGAGGAGCGAAATTTGTGTTGCGGAATCCATAATTTTGGATAATGCTCCGGATGCTGAGGTATCTGATCATCCCTACGATATTATCTCTGATTTTGTTGAGGATTTTGCTGCTACGAAGAGAAATTTGTTTAGTAGAGTTTCGGGATGGGTTCTAAGTGAGAAAAGAGAGGATAAGATAGATGATTTTGTTCAAGAAATGGATGTTAATGGTTTTTGGCCGCTTGATAGGAGGGAAGCAATTGCTCAAGTTCTGCTTAAGAATGTAGATTTTAAGAACGAGTTTCATTGTGACCAGAAATTTCACTCTGTAGAAGAGTTAGCTGAACATGTTGTAAACTGTGGATTTAGGTCTCTAATCTGCACAAATGAAGGCTGCTGTGCTACATTTTGTGCAAACAACGCAGAACAGCATGATTCAATTTGCCCCTTCAAGATAATTCTATGTGAACAGATGTGTTCTGCCTTCATTATGAGACGCGAAATGGATCGCCATTGCATAACTGTTTGTCCTATGAAGCTTGTGAACTGCCCCTTCCATAATTTGGGTTGTCAATCCCCTGTTCCTTACAGTTTGATATCGCAGCATTGTTCAGAGAGTTTTGATTCTCATTTGCTGCTTGTTCTTCACTCTGTACACAAGGAAGCAAATGAAGAGACTCTTAAACATAGACGGCAACAGCTTGAAGAGGTGAGGTGTTACAGCTTTGTTTGAATTCATTTATAATTCTTAAATGGGCTTCTATTTTTGCTGAATCAATGGACACCAAAGTGTGCATATATCAAAGTGTGAGTTGATATGAAATGTGTTCATTATCTATTTGAGATCCCACATCGGTTGGGGAGGAGAACGAAACACCATTTATAAGAAACACCATTTATAAGAAACACCATTTATAAGGGTGTGGAAACCTCTCCCTAGCAGACACGTTTTAAAAATGTTGAGGGGAAGTCCGAAAGAGAAAGCCCAAAGAGGACAATATCTGTTATCGGTGGGCTTGGGATGTTACAAATGGTATCAGAGCCAGACACTGGGCGATGTACCAGTGAGGCTGAGCCCTGAAGGGGGTGATCACGAGGTGGTGTGCCAGCGAGGAGTCTGAGCCTCGAAGGGGGTGGATTGGAGGTCCCACATCGATTGGAGAAGGGAACGAGTGCCAGCGAGGACGTTGGCCCCAAAGGGGGGTGGATCATGAGATCCCACATCGGTTGGAGAGGAGAATGAAATACTATTTATAAGGGTGTGAAAACCTTTCCCTAGTAGACGCGTTTTAAAAACCTTGAGAGGAAACTTGAAAGGGAAAGCTCAAAGAGAACAATATCTGTTAGCGGTGGACTTGAGATGTTACAATCTATTATTTAACGACTTCTGTCATACCATATCGAATATATGAAATGATATTCTTTTGCTACTCGAATGTGTAAGCTTGATTTGTTAATTGCTGATTTTCTTTGGCTGCCCAAATCTTGGTATAACCTCAGAAATACTATGAATGATGCAAGCATTTCCTATCTATATGGAAAACTTCGAGATAACTGAATGGGTATTATGCTATGAAACTATTTGTTAATCGATGTGATTCATTATTCTGGTGTGGCTTTCTCTGTAATTTTCCACATACTATTTTCAATTTGCATAAGATGTTAGATGAATCATACATGCTTATGAATCATACATGCTTAGTGTAACAGCTCAAGCCCACTGCTAGTAGATATTGTCCTATTTAGACTTTTCTTTCTGAACTTCTCCTCAAGGTTTTAAAACGCGTCCACTAGGGAGAGGTTTCTACACCCTTATAAGGAATGTTTTGTCTCCTCTCCAACTAATGCGTAGGATCTCACACTTAGAACATCCTGAATTATGAAATCCAATGATCTTTGGATAAGGTATAAAGGGAAAATATATAGCTAGTGAGCTTTCTCCCCATGTCTTTGTTTTCTGGACAAAGGTTAACGAGTTGAGAGGAAGGGGGATTCAACCTTTGATAGAAACTTCAAATTGTTCGATCTTTGGTAATAAGCCTGTTAAGTTGAGAATAGATTAAGCTGCATTATCATCAATTACTTGTATCTTCTTGTCTATTCTAATTACAGTTCTAATGATTCTTCCCCAGGCATCATCACTTGACTACCTTAGAGGGCTCCAAAATCTGAGATTATTAACCTCGAAAATCAAAGAACTGGATTCTAAGCTAGGACCATTAGTAGCCATCGGCACGAAGGAGGACACTGAAGAAGTGAAGGACGATGCGTCTAGTGAAACGGATGAAGAGAAGGACAAGTCTAATGTAACGGACGAAAAGAAGGGCGTGCCTAATGCAACAGAAGAAACGAAGGACGACGCATCTATTATAATTCAGGAAAGACATGCTATGTCTAGTGTAACAACTGAAGAACCGAACGATGCTTCTAAGGCCTCGGAAGAAACGGAGGATGCTTCCAAGACAACGGAATAACCGAACGATGCTTCTAAGGCAACGGAAGAAAGGAAGAGCGGTTCAAATGCAGTAAGAAATGATTCAGATGAAGCTGAAAGATAAAACTTTGACACCATTTGAAATGTCTCTCATTTTCAGAAGCAGCCTTGGCTTTAGCAAAGAACAAGTCCATATTAACATCCACTGGGTCAGTTTCTTTCTTTCCTAGCTCTTTCTTATGCAGTTCTATTCATATGATTATTCGACTTGATATCGTGTATTCTAGGGACATGCTAACATGAACATAGCTCAACTGATTAAGAGGTTAACCGCTTACTTTTTCACCTTTATATTTGGTCTATAATATCGAAAGCTTCACGTCAACTCTATAATTACTAACGAAATATTGTGACCTACATGATTTTAAGGCATAGTCTCGAGCTATCTCAGTTTCTCTCTGACGGGTTTCTCTCTCTAGGTGTTCAAACAAATATTTTGAGTTTTATACACAATCAAATAAAACAAATATGGGAAGGGATTTCAAAAGAAAAAAAGAATTAGTGTTATTAGTGTTAATGATGCTACAAGTAGCAGTGGGGGCATATACATGTAAGCCGAGTAATTGCAAATGAGCCCCTCAAAAAATGAGTAATTAAAATGGGACCCACAAGAAATGAGTAATTGCAAATGAGCCCCTCAAAAAATGAGTAATTAAAATGAGACCCACAAGAAATGAAGAATTTCACAATGGGGCTCTGCACAAGGGGCATGAACTGTTATGGTGTAGCCAGTTGAAGATGCATGACTCATGATACACATGCCCGCATTGCATCCTTATCACCTCCTCCCTCTTCTTCCCTTCGCCATTCCCATTCCCATTCAGTTCTTCCAAACAGATACTGCAATCCCCCATCTCTTCCCCATTCTCTTCCACTTTCTCCGTCACCGGCCGAGCTTCTTCCAGAATCACCGTCTCCTCCCCCTCTGCACTGCCATTGCTCCATCCCTGGAACAATCCGTGGTTTTCTTCCATCCAGGTGATCAGTCGGATGAAATCGAGATCCACGACTGTGTGGAAACTCGTCTCTCTGTTTCCGCCTGCCATTAGGATGGTGTACGACACGATGCGCTCAGCAATGGCTTCGCATGCGGGGGAGCGGACGTTGAGTAAGGACAGCAACTGTGCGACGTAGACCTGGAGAATCACCGGATCATGGAGTTCTTGCAGAGGGAGCGGGAACAGAAGATTCCTTAGTAGAATCGGTGCAGTTTCTTGAAGGTACGTAACTCCAGAGAGCGGAGAAACAGAGATATCACGGCGGATATAGTGCAGTTGGAGTTGCAGAACTTGGTAGGGTTGCTCGCCGGAAGCGGCGGATGTGTAGCCGTAAATACGATACTGGATCGGTCTAGAGGTAATGAAAGACATTCTGAGGATCGAGTTTGGCACTGATTGGTAAGTGAGTTTTTGATTGTTGATTGTTGATTGTTGATTTTGATTTTGATTTCGATTTCGATTTCGATTTTGATTTATAAGCTGAGAGGAAGTGTGTTTGATTATGGAAAATTTTAAGAATCGGCCGTTAGAATTACCGATTAGGAAAATTTTCTTCTTCTACTAAATTCGACGAGGTTCAAATTGTGGTTCCAACCTGTGATCGTTTATGGAAAGTTTTTGATTAATAATGAATATAACAAATTCACTGATTGGTTACTGATTCGTAAGTAATTTTTTTCTTTCAATTTTGATTTATAAGCCAAGGGAAATGGTGTTTGATTATGCAAAATTTTCAGAATCGGCCGTTGGAATTACCGATTAGGAAATTGTTCTTCTTCTTGTTCCAATTTTCACGGATTATGAAATTCTTCTTATCGATATGAGATCTCACAATTCACTCCCTTTGGAACCCAGCGTTGTCGCTGGTACTCGTTCTCTTCTCTAATCGATGTGAGATCTCACAGATTATCTTTCTTTACGGATGTCTCATCAAAGCATCAGATATTTAATGAGTTATTGACGTTACACGTCTCACTTCACCCATCTCGAACTATCGAAGAATTGAATAAAGGTTTAAAATCGATACTTATACCCTTCCGAGCTTCTACGCAAAATCAAACAAAACCCTACAAATTCAACCTTTTTTTTTTTCCACATAATTACATACTTTTATATGTGAAACTTATTTTTACTTAAATTTACTCTAAAAAAAAAAAGCATGAATTATGACATAAATAAAGCATTATCTATTATTATTATTTTTATTATATTTGCTAGAATTACGTGGGATGCACAAATAAAAATAAATAAATATTATTTTTAATGATAAAAAAAAAAAAGTCAGCCACAGTTTTTAAAATTAAATAAAAATAAATGAACGAAGGGATAAACCTACCTCTGTCCTCTTTCGTCTTCTTCTTCTTCACGCCGTCTCCTCCTCCGTTTCAGCAGTTTGTCGCCGCCGCCGTCGTCTCTCTTCTGTTGCTGCCACCGCCGCTACTCTCCTGTCGCTGCCGCTCGGTTCTGCACTGATTTTCTACTCTTGTTGTTACTGGTATTCTTCAACTTTCTTCTTACTTGAAAAACATAAACTAGGACTTGTCTAATGAGAGAATGGAGCAGTTGTTTTTATGAATTTAGTAACAATGGCCGAATTGTAACCAAAAAGAAAAAAGGCTGTGGAAAATTGTGACGTTGTTTATGTTTGGCTGTTCGATTCGAACGTGGATGTACCGGCATTTGTATACCTCTTTGATCTCGGCTGAAAATTTCATTTCTGCTGCCATGGAATTTTCTCCATATCCGTTCTTCGTTATTTATTAGAGAATCAGTCGAAGTAGGATTATCCAATTCGCTTTCAGTTCCTTGCTTGTAGTAGTTATTTTGATTAACAGTATAATCTCCGTTTTTCTCATTGATTTCTTCCATTTGAATAATGCTATTTCAATTTCATCTGTGTTTCTTCTGTTTTTCCAAATCGATTTGGTTGGAGTTGAATCGATGCAATCTGCCACCTTAACGATTCTAGAATAAAGCCCCAAAAGATTCTGGCCTGTTTGCACCAGAAAAAGAGATGATTGTGTGATTCCCCATCCTTTTTGCACGAAATACAGAAGTTAGGAGATTTGCTTAATTGTTTCTGTAGTTCAATTGATGAATGTCCATTTGCTTAATTCATTTAAGAGAAGTTGCATATGTTTGGAAACGAGCGAACGCTCCATTTTTGGCCATCTTGTGGGATTTCCAGAGGTGGAAAAAACTGTTTTAGACTCGTTTGTGTTTAGTTTCACTCAATTGAAAGTAACGTAAAATGAGTTTAATGTAACAGAGGGCATGGAGATCGACAAAGCAATCAGAAATTGTAACGATCGAAGGCTTAAGACCAAGTACAATAATGCAATCTATGTTGTCAAGAGAGCTTTGGCTTTGTATTCGTAAGTACTTCTTTGTGGATTTCTGATGGTTGTTTGGTGGGATGTTCTTATTTTTATTTGTTGTCGTTGGTTCCGTTGAACCTTTCGATTCTAAAAAGTGAAATTGTAAGCTTTATGTTTGACTTTAACTCATAATTTATGAAACCCTTCTAATTATTTGAATTACTACACTTCCACCTATGTAACTGTTGGTAGTTTTAGTGTGAAAGTTGTTTGTTGAACTTGGGAAAATGATTTACTTGAAGGGATTCATCACATAGGAAATGGACAGGTGGAGCGTTCGTTCGTTCTTGAAACATACATTGGCCTTTGTTTCTAAGTTTCTTTTTTTTTTTTTNTTTTTTTTTTTTTTTTTTTTTTTTTTTTTTTTTTTTTTTTTTTTTTTCTTGCATGTTGTAACATATTGGAACTTGCATTATCAGCAGTACTGAAGAGGTCGCCTTCAGTTTCAATGGTGGAAAAGATTCGACTGTAAGCTTTGATGTCCAATTCTCTATTTATCTAACTTGTTCCTTTTTCCTTCATTGGTTACAATGGCAAATTGAATATGCAGGTTTTACTGCACATTCTTCGAGCTGCCTTTTTCCTGCACAAAGAGGAAGAAGGATGTTCTGTTGATGGACTCGAGAAATTTCCTATTCGAATAATATATTTTGAAAGTCCTTCTGCTTTTCCTGAAATTAACTCGTTTACTTATGATACGGCAACTAAGTAAGAGAAACACCTTTAATTTCACTTTAGGGAATTGAATGTATAGGTCACTTTTAGCTAACTGCTAATCAACTCTTTCTTACATAACAGTTATGGCTTGGTAATGGATATCATCCAGACAGATTTCAAATCTGGCTTGGAGGCTCTATTAAAAAATAGACCGATCAGAGCTATTTTCCTGGGTGTTCGCATTGGGGATCCTACTGCGGTATTGTTCGTGCTCTTTCTCGTTAAGCTATGCATTTCATAGTGGCTATTTAATTTTGTACCATTTATTTCAAGTTCTAATAAGGCCAATTTGTCTTTCATATTCTTTTGCCCCACAAAATAAACAGGTTGGCCAAGAACAGTTTTCCCCTAGTTCACCTGGATGGCCACCATTTATGAGAGTGAATCCCATTTTGGATTGGTCGTATAGGTGTGGTTGTTACTATATGCTCCTTTACTTATTTATATATTTTTTAGTATTGTTCCCAGCCTAACTTTTCTGTAGTTGACTCCTCAATCTATGAGGATAATGGCGATGTGCAGAACGTACACTTTTCAACGTAATAGTTGCTTTTCTACTATGACTATTGGTTATTTTTCTCCTCATTCTCCTCCTCTTCTTCTTCTCAGAGATGTATGGGCATTCATATTAACTTGCAAGGTCCAGTACTGCAGTCTTTATGATCAAGGGTAATGATACCAAGCAAATACAGAATGATAGTTATTGTGCTTGCTGTTGTAGCTGAAGGGTTTTGTTTGTTTGTGATGCCATTACTCTTTTCGTATCTTTCCCTTGATATTAAAAGTTATTTATTTCGTTTTCTTTTTATAGATATACTTCGATTGGGAGTATACATGATACACTTCCAAATGCGTTGTTGTGCATTAGTAATTCGTCTGGAAGCAAGGAAAAATTTAGACCTGCATACTTGCTTTCAGATGGAAGATCTGAACGAGCTGGGCGAGCAAAAAGGTTTTCACCTTCCGTGCTAAATCCGAAAAGTAATGGTACGAGCAATATGGATTTACAGAAACAAAGCATGCTCACTGCTTCGGTCATAGCTGTTGGAGATGAAATCCTGTAAGTCTCGTTTGTACTGCGTTATAATATTATGTATTTGTTTTCTGAGTATTTTTATTTTTGTTTGTAAATATATTTGGAAGTAAACCTTTGTAACTGTTATAATTGTTTTCTGAGTATGTTTATTTTTGTTTGTAAATATATTTGGAAGTAAACCTTTGTAACTGTTATAATGAAACTCAACCAACCATATAACCTTTGACTCGTTTTTTTTCATCCCACCGTTTTGAAATCTTGTTCTCAAACGGATTACTTTTGTGTTTTTTCGACTTGGGATATTCGTACGTCGTGTTTTGTGATTTATGTTCCTCATTTTTATGTGATCTATCATATGTTTCATTCTTAGAAATATAAAACCAAGTGCAGTTTCGTTTTGAATATTATTGACTATTTTTGTTGAAGCCTTTCCTTGTTCTTTATCCGCCCCATAGCTCAGCTTCGGCACTGTTAAGGATCAATTGGGACTCTCACTGCGTAGAAAGGTGCATTCTATTGGTTGGTCTATATCACATACTTCTATAGTTCGGAATGATGTAAGTTTCTACAACAACAAAGTTTTAACTCTTCGTTAATCAGCTCGCCTGCTTGAACTATTATTCGTTGTATGTAATGACGTACTTCGTAATATTGAAGACATCATAAAATTATTATTGGCTGTACGTTTCTAATGGTACTAAATGTAAATTGCTATGTATGTGTAGGCAACACAAATTTTCTGTTTTAGAAAAAGATGGATATCATGAACTCTCGAACGTATTTGTAATTTCTCAAATAGAAAAGAGGATCGACATTTGTTAATCTTTCATCCTTTGCTCGTATCAGATAGATTCCGTTGCTGAAGAAGTGGAGTTACGAAGGTCATCCAATGAGATGGTAAACCCCTCATCTTGGTTTGGGTTTATGAAGTATTGTCATGGACTTATTAGATGCATCTAGACTGTGCTTTTAATTGCTGATTAGTGCAGGTGTTCATATATGGAGGAGTAGGTCCATTGTTTTCGGATGCAACTTTAGGAGGTATTGCGAAGGCATTTGGCGTTCGACTGGTGCGTTGTTTTATTTCTTTAACAATTTTGAATTGGGATAGTTGAATAGAAATTAAATTAGACAATTGGTAATCAACATATGCTTGTCCTGAAACTTTAATAGGCTCCTGATGAAGAGTTTGAAGAATACCTCAGACATCTTATAGGGGAGCAATGTACTGGTGATCGAAATGAGGTAATTTCGATCCGAACATAGATGTCTAGGTTTAGTTCTCTTGTGATAAACTGGTGTTTTCGTTTCAGATGGCTCAATTGCCTGAAGGGATCACCGAATTATTGCATCACGAAAAGTTGTCGGTCCCGTTGGTATGGTTGGATGAATGTGTGTGGGTTTTTTTTTTCTCTCATTAATTGTACAAGAGACAATTTGTCTTCGGTTGTGTTGAATTACCTTAAATGTGAATCTATCTGATATAATTTCTGCAGTGTTGTTTCTTCATATCAGTAGTTAACTATTCTCTCTCTTGTAGATCAAGTGTCACAACGTCATAGTTCTTACTGCAGCAAACATAATGGAACTGGACTTGCAGTGGGATTGTTTGATTGAATTGACGAGAACTGGTGACCTCTTCCCCTTAATGGAACCATATAAATCCAAGCACTTGACCACAAAACTTTCAGATGTATGTATCAAATTTTCCTTTTCTTTCCACGCAACTGTTTCTTTGGCCATATTCTATTATGAGTTATTGTTGCCTCAAATCTTTCTATAACATCAATATTTCTTGCGTCATTAGCTACATTGCCGTCAAGCCCACCACTAGTAGATATTGTCCTCTTTGGACTTTTCCTTCTGGGCTTCTCCTCAAAGTTTTAGAATGTGTCCCACCGCTAGTAGATATTGTCCTCTTTAGACTTTCCCTTGTGGGCTTCCCCTCAAGGTTTTAAAACGTGTTTGCTTGGGAGAGGTTTCCACACCCTTATAAGGAATACTTTGTTCTCCTCTCCAACCAATGTGGGATCTCACAATCCATCCCCTTGGGGGCTAGTGTCCTCGCTTGCACACCGCTCGGTGACTAACTCTGATACCATTTGTAACAGCCCAAGCCCACCGCTAGCAGATATTGTTCTCTATGGGCTTTCCTTTTTGGGCTCCCCCTCAAGGTTTTAAAACGTGTCTGCTAGGGAGAGGTTTCCACATCCTTATATGCTTTGTTCTCCTCTCCAACCAATGTGAGATCTCACAATTAATGTCTCGTATCTGTAGTATGGAAAAAGATGGTAATTGGTTTTAGTTGGTAAGATTTTGGACCCGTTTGATAGAACCCACTCAAGACACCTCGGTAGACTGCAGGCATTAGACATGAAGTACAGATCCTGTTTCTTCATAGGATGTTTGGAATAACTAGGACATGGCATATGGCATAGATGATGTTCACACTGTTATCATCATTCCATCCAAACATGTTTTTCTATTAAAAAAATGTTGAAACATAGAATAATATCGATTTCGTATATAACCGTCGAGTCCCGGTTTCATTCCATTTGATCAAACAGAGATTTCATGCATTTTTTCTTTGCAACCAATTTACTGGTTCCATTAGTGTCCAACTCTCCATATTTTCTTTTATAATTCAGGTAGAAATTGCTCCATCTCTGGCTAAACTATGTCTTGAATTCCCAGATATACACATTGGTGAGTCTTTCAACTAGTTTAAACCAAATATCTTCTGCAATCTCATTCTAACCATTTCCTTTGTTCTGTCAAGGATGTTATCGAGAATCGAGATCCGGGCCGATTATTATAAGTTTCCAAGGGAAGGTACTAACTAGTAGTCTCCTCATCTCTTAAACGTTCAAACAAAATCAAACGAAATCGTAACATTTTGGTAGTTTGGTTTCAGAATGAAGAAAGAAATCAATTAGCTACAGAAGCCTTGAGCAAGAAGTTCCAACCCGGGGCATTCTCTGAAATCAACTTACATTCTCCAGAAACCTGAAGGCTAAAATTTTGAAAGCTGCAACCAAGCAAATAGCAGCAGGCATTACCAATATCACACAGGAAACCAGAAGCTTTGACAAAGGTTTAATGTGTAAGCGGAATGAACTTGACTAGGATTTCGAAAACTGGAAGGAGAGAAGATCAACAAAGAGCTCGGGATCGTGACCGTGCAAAGTCGTGGAAGACGAAGGAACTATCCAATTTACAGTCATTGACTTATATGATAAAAATGGCAACTCTTTATTATTTTCTGGGCAGGAGGGAATGTAAAACAGCCCAATATTGGAGTTTGAATGATGTTAGTTACTATCATCCTATGATTTGTTCCAACATAAAAAATAATTATTTATTGGTTAGAAATTTGAACTTTTGACCTTTTCGTCTACGGTCATAAATACGGCTAGGGCTAGGGCTGGACTACCGAATATGGAGAAGAGGTGAGTTGGTGAGTTTGGATCGATCAGCCTCAACCTCAGGTCATGTCTGACTCTATGCTCGGGCTCATGAGGAGCACATGTCCTGCATGCCCCCGGTTCATGCATTTTAATACAACTAAATCCTCTGTGCCAACTTAAATATCCGAGATGATTTCTTTTTTGTTTTGCATGCCACGTTCTCCCCCTCCTTATTGTTGACTAGTGACCAAGGCCAAATCGAACAATAATCAAGATTAAGGTCCACTCACTCATTGTGTAAAATTCAAAACTATTATATCAAACTTGAACGGTATATAGTTGATATACATGAAGATCATATTCAAGTAATAACTTAAATAGTTTCTACTTATAACACGATTCATGAAGTATTCTAAATGTATTCTAAATAGTTTCTTCTTATAACACGATTCATAAAATATTCTTATAACACAATTCATATTCAAATTAACCTAAATATTGTAATAACCTAAATAGTATTCAAAACTGTCGTATCAAACTTGACCTAAATAGTATTCAAAACTATTATATCAAACATGAATTATTATATCAAACTTGAATCGTATATAGTTGATATATGTGAAGATCATATTCAAGTAATAACTTAAATAATTTGTTCTTATAACACAATTCATATTCAAGTAATAATCTAGATGGTCTATTTTTATAACACAATTGATACGAATACTCTATAATTTTTCTTATAAATCTATTAATTGAGAAAATTAACCTTTTGCAAGATGATCATATACCATTCCATTTTAATCATGAACTTTGCTCCCTTGACTGAATTTAATTTCCATGATTAACTAAATGATGAACCGTAGTTGAAATTTAGAGGAAGTGAAAATGCATTGTAATTTTGTTAATTTATTTTTATCATTTTGTCAAGTTGTAACAAATAAGTTCAACATCAAAANAAAAAAAAAAAAAAAAAAAAAAAAAAAAAAAAAAAAAAAAAAAACAATGAACTAGCAGAAGAACAAATTGGTGCCGTTGGTCTCCTAACTAAATTAAAGAAATCAGTAACCAATTAAGCAATCAGTGAATTTGTTATATTCATAGTTAATCAAAAACTTTCCATAAACAACGACAGGTTTGAACCTCGTGGAAATTAGAAGAAGAAGAAGAATTTATTATTCGGTAATTCTAACGGCCGATTCTGAAAATTTTCCATAATCAAACACACTTCCCCTTGGCTTATAAATCAAAATTAAAATCGAAATCTAAATAGAAAAAAACTTTCCAAAAACGACGACAGGTTGGAACCACAATTTGAACCTCGTGGAAATTAGTAGAAGCAGAAAATTTTCCTAATCGGTAATTCTGACGGCCGATTCTTAAAATTTTCCATAATCAAACACACTTCCTCTTAGCTTATAAATCAACAATCAACAATCAACAATCAACAATCAACAATCAAAAACTCACTTACCAATCAGTACCAAACTCGATCCTCAGAATGTCTTTTGTTACCTCTAGACCGATCCAGTATCGTATTTACGGCTACACATCCGCCGCTTCCGGCGAGCAACCCTATCAAGTTCTGCAACTCCAACTGCGCTATTTCCGCCGTGAGATCTCTGTTTCTCCGCTCTCCGGAGTTACGTACCTTCAAGAAACTGCACCGATTCTACTGAGGAATCTTCTGTTCCCGCTCCGTCTGCAGGAACTCCATAATCCGGTGTTCCTCCAGGTCTACGTCGCACAGTTGCTGTCCTTACTCAACGTCCGCTCCCCCGTACGCGAAGTCATTGCTGAGCGCATCGTGTCGTACACCATCCTAATAGCCGGCGGAAACAGAGAGACGAGTTTCCACACGGTCTTGGAGCTCGATTACATCCGACTGATCACCTGGACGGAAGAAAACCACGGATTGTACCAGGGATGGAGCAATGACAATGCACTGGGGGAGGAGACGGCGATTCTGGAAGAAGCTCGGCCGGTGACGGAGAAAGTGGAAGAGAATGGGGAAGAGATGGGGGATTGCAGTATCTGTTTGGAAGAACTGAATGGGAATGGGAATGGAAATGGGAATGGCGAAGGGAAGAAGAGGGAGGAGGTGATAAGGATGCAATGCGGGCATGTGTATCATGAGTCATGCATCTTCAACTGGCTACACCATAACAGTTCATGCCCCTTGTGCAGAGCCCCATTGTGAAATTCTTCATTTCTTGTGGGTCTCATTTTAATTACTCATTTTTTGAGGGGCTCATTTGCAATTACTCATTTCTTGTGGGTCTCATTTTAATTACTCATTTTTTGAGGGTCTCATTTGCAATTACTCTGCTTACACGTGTATGCCCCCACTGCTACTTGTAGCATCATTAACAATAATAACACTAATTCTTTTTGTTGGAAATATTCTTTTTCATTTTTTTTATTTTAAAAATTGAATTTATAAATTCTACTTCTTATAAAAATATTTAATTTGTTATTTTCTTTTTATCAATATTTTAAAACTTAAATTATTAGTTTTTTTTTTTTATTTAACTAAAAGTTTAATTATTTCTTTAAAATATTATAATTATTGTAATATAATTGTGAAAAGAAATACAAATTTTCAAAAAGGAGGTGAAGCAGAAAAATCAAACAATTAATCCTCTAATTATTATTTTTAAAGAAAAAAAATATATCCTTTTTAGGGACCTAGCAAATAGCATTTGAAAAATCAAAACAACATGTCGATTTCAAATATCGATATCAATCATCCTTCGGGCTTCATTGTCGGTGGCCTACCTCGAGCTCGTTCTCAAATCTAACGTATTTGCGGTGGAAAAATTCCCATTCTACCCCTACTTCATGACTTTTTTTTCTTTTTCTTTTTTCACCATCAAAATTTAGATTAATTATTTTTAAGTTAGCTTTTGAAAATAGGTTAGACTTACCATTTAATTTTCAACCAATTACTTACCAACTTCAATTTGATTTCGATGTTTTTAAACGTTTTAAATTAGTCTATATTAGTTGAGTTTAATTTCAATTTAGTCGAGATGATTTGGATTTAATTATGTTATAAAGTTTGGGTTANAACAATCAACAATCAACAATCAAAAACTCACTTACCAATCAGTACCAAACTCGATCCTCAGAATGTCTTTTGTTACCTCTAGACCGATCCAGTATCGTATTTACGGCTACACATCCGCCGCTTCCGGCGAGCAACCCTATCAAGTTCTGCAACTCCAACTGCGCTATTTCCGCCGTGAGATCTCTGTTTCTCCGCTCTCCGGAGTTACGTACCTTCAAGAAACTGCACCGATTCTACTGAGGAATCTTCTGTTCCCGCTCCGTCTGCAGGAACTCCATAATCCGGTGTTCCTCCAGGTCTACGTCGCACAGTTGCTGTCCTTACTCAACGTCCGCTCCCCCGTACGCGAAGTCATTGCTGAGCGCATCGTGTCGTACACCATCCTAATAGCCGGCGGAAACAGAGAGACGAGTTTCCACACGGTCTTGGAGCTCGATTACATCCGACTGATCACCTGGACGGAAGAAAACCACGGATTGTACCAGGGATGGAGCAATGACAATGCACTGGGGGAGGAGACGGCGATTCTGGAAGAAGCTCGGCCGGTGACGGAGAAAGTGGAAGAGAATGGGGAAGAGATGGGGGATTGCAGTATCTGTTTGGAAGAACTGAATGGGAATGGGAATGGAAATGGGAATGGCGAAGGGAAGAAGAGGGAGGAGGTGATAAGGATGCAATGCGGGCATGTGTATCATGAGTCATGCATCTTCAACTGGCTACACCATAACAGTTCATGCCCCTTGTGCAGAGCCCCATTGTGAAATTCTTCATTTCTTGTGGGTCTCATTTTAATTACTCATTTTTTGAGGGGCTCATTTGCAATTACTCATTTCTTGTGGGTCTCATTTTAATTACTCATTTTTTGAGGGTCTCATTTGCAATTACTCTGCTTACACGTGTATGCCCCCACTGCTACTTGTAGCATCATTAACAATAATAACACTAATTCTTTTTGTTGGAAATATTCTTTTTCATTTTTTTTATTTTAAAAATTGAATTTATAAATTCTACTTCTTATAAAAATATTTAATTTGTTATTTTCTTTTTATCAATATTTTAAAACTTAAATTATTAGTTTTTTTTTTTTATTTAACTAAAAGTTTAATTATTTCTTTAAAATATTATAATTATTGTAATATAATTGTGAAAAGAAATACAAATTTTCAAAAAGGAGGTGAAGCAGAAAAATCAAACAATTAATCCTCTAATTATTATTTTTAAAGAAAAAAAATATATCCTTTTTAGGGACCTAGCAAATAGCATTTGAAAAATCAAAACAACATGTCGATTTCAAATATCGATATCAATCATCCTTCGGGCTTCATTGTCGGTGGCCTACCTCGAGCTCGTTCTCAAATCTAACGTATTTGCGGTGGAAAAATTCCCATTCTACCCCTACTTCATGACTTTTTTTTCTTTTTCTTTTTTCACCATCAAAATTTAGATTAATTATTTTTAAGTTAGCTTTTGAAAATAGGTTAGACTTACCATTTAATTTTCAACCAATTACTTACCAACTTCAATTTGATTTCGATGTTTTTAAACGTTTTAAATTAGTCTATATTAGTTGAGTTTAATTTCAATTTAGTCGAGATGATTTGGATTTAATTATGTTATAAAGTTTGGGTTAAATTAGTACGAATATATATATATATATATATATATATATATATATATGCGAGGATTCACAATTTAACGTGAATTAAAGCCTAAATTTTATAATTTAACGAAACTTAATCAAATGAGATATCTAGGGATGTCCATTTACCATGCATGTCAGAGGGGCGTGTGGGCCCTCCACAAATGAAGCGAAGAAAGTGAATAATCTTCCTTTAAATGGTGAATATTATATATATATTTATTGCTAATTTAGTATAGATTTTCAATTTATTTAAACAAGCGATCCATAATCATCTCCAACAATGGACAATCATTTTCAGTGACCCCTTTAATTGTTAGTATTTAATAGCCGTCTTTTATGATAATTTGACGTAAGTAAAAGTATATTGAATTTAAAGCAAATTAGTATATAAAAATGCATATAAGAATTTAATTTTAAATATCTTTTTTATCAAGAAAAAATGCCTTAAATAAATGTAATTTTGAAATACATTATCTTAAAAGATAATAGAAAAGGTCTTAAAATTATCCAATTTTGTTGGGAAAGAAAAAACAAAGTGAATAATAGAAATTTGGGTCTCTCACGTGCCACTTGCCTCACTTTCGGATACAAGATTAGATGTAGTCACGTGAATATCACGTGCATTGCTCAATTCATTTTTATCTTTATTATATATTTAAATCAAAATCACACCCTTTTACAAATAAATAAATAAATATATATATATATATATATATATATATATAATAATAGTAATAATATTTATAACCTTTCTCAAGTAGACATGTTTTAAGATCGTAACAACGATATGTAATGGACATAAACAGACAATATTTGCTAGTGATGAGCTTAAACTGATTCAGTCATGAATAATTTTGGTATATTTTCCACTTTAATTCATGCACCTATTTGATTCATTTGGTTCATCTGGCATATGGGTATGATTCATGTATGAACATTAATATTATTATCTTTATAAATAAATATATATAAAAAACTAAACCGAATCGAAAATTAGGAATATAATCTTTATTCCCAACTAATACGGAGAAATCTATTTTCGTTCTCTCTATTTATTTATTTAAATAAATAGATAATAATAATAAAAAACTTTTTACAGATAAAAACAAAAATGATATGATCACAAATCATATAAAGTTTAAACCACACCGACAAGTTTGAAAAATTTTAATTACTAAATTAGAAAAAAAACAAAACGATCTCATAATGATACTCCAACATATATATATTTTAAATAAATTAACTTTTAAAACATGGAAATAAATAAATAAATAATATTTATAAGGCTTAGAATTAAAAATAGTTGAATTAATATGTATTTATTTTAAAGTCTACAATTTGCATAGGATGCTGTTATTTTCACCTACAGTCTGTCAGTCTCCATTCTGTCCACCAAATTCCAAGTGTGACAGCCTGCATTCAACTCTTCCATCATAATAATAAAATAATAATAATAATTGTTCGATGATAAAAATCCCACATCGGCTAATTTAGGAAATGATGATGAGTTTATAATCAGGAATACTATCTCCATTGATAAAGCTACAAGAACTTATGTTCAAAATGGACAATATCATACTATTGTGGAGAGTCGTGAATCGTTGTAGCATCATGATAAGCAGGACAATCATTTTCCTTTTCATAACGTACATGTCTGTACTCATCATAAGGAAAATTATCCCGATGCATGTGACATACCCTCCTTTTTCTCCCGTAGCCTTCAAAAACATGTTTCGAGGGTTGTGCATCGTGTCAAAACATTTCATTGCATGTCATGTAATATATCAGATTTTTCTTCCGTTTATCTCTCTTCCCGAGACCTTTCAACTCCATTTTCCCGTCGCTCCTTCATTCAAATCTCAACTACTATGAGTCCCTATTGGCTTGCCTTACCCTCCCATGACGCTGTGGTGTCTTGTATGTACCTACACAATGCGATTGTCTTTATATCTCAGTTTACAAAAATGGTAAGCTTGCCGACGACGAAGAAAAATAAAATGGATGACGTGAACGCGAGTATCTTACCGTGGGTAGGCTTGGAGCCATTGACTGGTTACCACTCAGTGTGTCTCGTTCCCGTAATGTACTAAACCTGAATTTTCCAGTCTCGTCGGTAGTTCAATCCAATGAAGATTCGTTCATCCGTCGTTGCTTTCTCTCAGTATCTCACGTTCTCAAACAACACGAAAGCAGTTAGTGGCAGAGTGAGGTTGATGGTGGTTTTAAAGGAAAAGTGAATGACTGAGTTGTGCGAGTAGTTCATGGCCCTCGCTAGAAATCACGAGATTTCCGACGAGAGTTGACCATTCCGTAATTTTTTTTTTTTTAAATCCGTTACACCTGAGTACATATGGATACATGAATGAAACCTATCTTGAGAATAAGATGACTAAGAAAGACTTGAATGAATACGAATAAATAAATAAATAAAATCCCATTTATGACAATAAATTTTTAGGTAAGAAATGTTTCTTTAAGTTACAATAAATACTCCAAATTAGATAAAAGCTTATTTAATTACGTTTCCTCCAAACCCTTTATTTATTTATTTATTTATTTTTCAAATTATTGCAATAAGTCTTGCAAAAAGATTGCTTAAGCAAGCAATAACGTAAAATCGAAAGTAAAAAAAATGTAATTCTTAATTCTTTTTAATTAAAACAAATTGCAATATGCTTTTAATTTAAAATTATGTATAAGTTTTAGATAATTTAAGAATTTAAATAAAATTTGCTGGCTAAGTATACAAGTCTAAAGACCAAGTTGAGTCGTCGACCACCATGAGCACTAGTCAAGGTTGAGACCCTCGAGGTCAACCCCAAGACCAACATAGGGGGTTGACCACAACCGTTGAGGTCGACTCCTATTGAGGCTTGCCAAAGGTAGTATGGTCGATCCCACGGGGGGTTAGTTGTTGGTCAAGAAGTTTTTGGTTCGAGTCTTGGCCGCAATCCACCCAGATTCATTTGAGAAACAATTTGATTTATTTCTATATATTTAATTAAGATTTATTTCTATATATATTTTTAAAAATTTATATTCTAAATAAAAAAGTATTTTAACTAGTTGTTGGATAATAGTATTTATAAATTTAATTTTTGAAAAATAAAATAAAAGAGAAACTATTTTCTTAAACCAAATTTCCCTATTAGCATTAAATTTCAACAAAATAATTAAATAAGTAAATGTATATATAAAAATTAAAAAAGAAAGAGAATTATAAAATGAATATACTATTTATGTTACCTTTTAAACAAATAAATTTATTGGACAAGAAAATATTTATTAATTTCAAATATATTACTATTTTCTCTTGATATTACTATTGGACATGATTCATCACGTTCCCCATGTGACAATCCAATTTTTTTTTTTTTTAATTAAAGAAATATTTAAGGAAAATAGACTATTAAAATATTATTAACTACCTAACAAAAAAAATATATTATTAATTTAATCTAATTTAAAATTAAAAAAAATATAATAATATGAATTTGAAATATTATATATATATATATATTTTAATGGATCTTCTAAAAATAGTTTATATTTAGTAATCCAATTTAACAGGAGTGCTCGTAAGTTGAGTTGAGTCTTATTGTAAACATTCTTTTGTCCCGTTGTTAATGTTACACACTGAACTCAACGGAAACGAACCATAAAAGTAAAATTTATTCAAATTTTTATCTTTAATAAAAATAAAATATTAGTTGCACGACATCTATTTATTTATTTTGAAATATTTAATTAAGATTTATAATTTAATTTTAATGTATATTTCCGGTTCAATTAAGAGTAACACATAAATTAATGTAATCTCTAAAATTTTCACTTATTTGAATCCAATTTAAACTCGAATTGAGGTTGATTGAATTTTCGGATCTTCGAATTTTTTTTTTTTTTTTTTTAATATTCTTACAAAATATACCTAAAATTGCCAAAAATCATATTTTTTTTAATTTAGAAAGAAAATTAAAAAATGGTGGAAATTTATTTATTTCGAGATACAAATAAAAATTGGGTCATTAATTAGCGAAAATGATAGTTTCGTAAATAAAACGAGAAACAATGGCGGTTGTTAGTGGTATATTGGTAATACTTCCAACAACGCGTAGAGCAACCGGCTAATTCCGGTGACTTCCCGATCACCGACAAACTCAAAACAAACAAAAACTCTCATTAGAGAAACTTCAGTGACAGCCATTTTTTAAACCTTCCATTGCTTCTCTCATCATCATCACTCGCTTCCTCATGCTTTGAAGAACCGCCTGAGCGTTTCGACTTCGACTGTGTTGCTTTTCTGTGTACAATCACGAGATGAATGTTCCGTTGATTCTTCGTTTATTCGATCTCTGAATCTGCGCTGCTTTCTGGAGGTGATTTACTGGTGAGTTGAGTTCAGTCGAGTCGAGTCGTGTTCCTTTTTTTTTTGTTTTCTGTTGATTTCTCTTCCTGTGTTTTTGGTTTGCTACTGGCATTCCTCTGCACCTGGTAGTTTTTTTTTTTTTTTTTTCACTTTTCTCTGTTTGCTTTTTGACTTAGGAGGTTGCAAGGAAACTGAGATGCGGTGCTGCTTCTTTCGTGAACTCTACTGACGGCAGCGGTTCGGATTTTCTTTTTCTGGAGGTTAATGTATTGAACGTGCTAGATCTCTTCTCTTTTTCTTTTGCAGCTTTATTCTTGTTTTTCTTTTCCTGTGTATATCTTGCACTGCTCTAGATGTGGTTCAGCAATTCGCATTTTGTTTTGAAAGAGTTTCGAGTTCGCGTTTGGAGTGTGGATGGTTTGTGTTCTTTAACATTTTTCTTTTTTTGGTTCCGTGTGATGAATCGAGCGTTTCTGCTATGCAATGTTGGATGCTTTTTGTTTGAATAATTGGAAATCTCTCTCTCTCTCTCTCTCTCTCTCTCTCTCTATTAAGGCTGTTTTGTTGTTTAGTTCTTGTTGGTATGGTCAGAGACCTGGATTGCGAGTTAGATCGTTGTAATTAAGTTGCCTAGGAGTTTCGGGATTACAGAGTATCGAATTCGTTCTATAATTGCTGTAACTCTGATTCTCTGGCACCTTGTAGATTTAAATTGAAGTTGATTTCTAGAAACACGATGGAGATTGACTGTTTGATTGCTATAATCGTGAATTGAATTCGATGCTACCATTTCTGACTCTAAGATTACTATGGTTTAAGTACATTACGATGAACGACTGCTCATCTATTAATTTTGATTTTGTACATAACCCTGTCTAGGCAGAGATTAGAATTGTGATTCACTTTGATCTTTCCCATTTCCATTTTGCCTTCACGCATTTTCAGAGAGTCATAAAGGATAAATCTAAAAGCAACCTTCGCTATCGTTTGGCTTCTCGTAGAGAAAGGACTGGTCATTTCTTTTGTTTGTCATCCATTAACATAGAGGTGTTTTTCTGAAGTTTCATAAGAGGGTTTTATTTTATTTTATTTATGTATTTATTTATTTTGACTTGTATGGGGAATACTAGTTCATTCAATCTAGATGGTTGCATAGTGTCGCTACTATGACTTTGCTTTGAATTCGGCTATTTAGGCTACTTCATTATTGTTGCTCATTAATATTTTCAATTGCAGGTTTTTAAGTTAGTATGATATATGAGAATCACAGTGGTGCTATAAGTTACAGCCCTGCTAATTGTGAAGATTTTTGGAGCCACATATTCTCGCATCTACAATACTTTTGATCTTTTGATACAGTCCAGAGTGAGCCTAGTTGATAATCCTCCTCTTTGTCGCTGCTGCATTTATTCTTTGTTGGAAGTTTGGATCTGTTAAAAATGAAAGAGATTGACAAGAGAAAAACTCCTATTAAGAACCAGAGTAAACGAGCTGTTAGAACAGAGCGGAAAGAACGCAGACCACATCAAGAGAATATTAGCAAAACTGTGAATGCTAAAGAAACCACACACAAGGCATTGGCTACGAAGTCAAACAATTTAGTAAGTGAGTCAAACGCCGGCACGAAACCATTAGAGGCTCATCAAAGCTCAGATGCAGATCATGTTTCTGATGCCAATAAGTTTGAGGGGATAAATCAAGATTCTAAAGCCAATGTGATTGCTGTTAGAGAGAATGTGAATGATGTTGTAGAAGATAAATGTACTGCGTTGGAGAAAGATCAGAATCACAGGGAGGAAGAAGTTTCTGATTCAGAGACGAAGGTGTATTCGGTTTCATCAAAAAGTGATTCAATAACAACAAAGGAGGAGAGAGTAGAAAGAGAGTCAAATTTTCCTGAAGATGTTCTAGAAGATAACAGTTCAGATTGCTCTCTTCACAACTCAAGTGAACAATTAGACCGTGGTATTAATCAATCACAGTCCAAGGAATTATCTTTTACTTCAAAGAAAACAACAAATTCTGATAGAGATCTTCCCGGAATTAAAAACAAAAAGTCTTCTAAAGGAAATGCTAGGGGTGCAAAAATTGTGCCTAAATCTTCATCAGAATCTTCTGAAGGAACTGATTACCAGATTGTTGATGTGGTAAAGGATATTGAGGTCTTGGATGAGGCTATAAATGGTGTACAGAGCATTAGAAATGGTCCTGATACCAATGGTGACCACGATGATCAAATTGCTTGTGAACAAAAAATTGAAGAAATGGAAAAAAGAATTGATAAACTTGAAGAGGAGTTGAGAGTTGTTGCTGCTCTTGAAATGTCGCTTTATTCTGTGGTACCAGAGCATGGGAGCTCCGCACATAAAGTGCATACGCCTGCTCGACGCCTGTCTAGAATTTACATTTATGCCTGCAAACACTGGTCTCAAGACAAGCGAGCCACAGTTGCAAAGAATATTGTATCAGGGCTAATTTTAATTGCTAAATCATGTGGGAGTGATGTTCCAAGGTATATTTGCTATTATATTATCACAGTTAATTATTATGAGCTGCTGTTGAGTGGTGAAAATTAACAGAGGAAATTAACAAATTCCTTGGCTCTTTCAGGTTAACCTTCTGGCTATCAAATACTATTGTGATGAGGAAGATAATATGTCAAACATTTAGCAGCATCCATAGCTCAAATCCAGTGAAATGTTTTGTTGATTCCAACAACAGTAGCCGGAGAAATGGTGGGAAGCCAATAGCTGTTCAATGGATGAATAGTTATGGCAGTAAACAAGTAAATAAATATATGCAGTGTGTAGAGGATTGGCAAGAGACAGGAACTTTTATGGCTGCATTAGAAAAAGTTGAATCCTGGATCTTTTCTCGGATTGTCGAGTCTGTTTGGTGGCAGGTATAGTAGACCATTATGTTATTTTATATATTGTAATCTTGGTAATATTAGACTAGTGAATACTTTAATTTACTTTCCTTGTCACAGTCTGATTTGATGCCTTTTCATCAATATCGTTATGCCTATATCTCTTTGTTCCGCATAATATATTTTCAGTCTTTAACACCAAATATGCAACCTCGAGACGCATCCAAAAACAAAAGCAGGGAGCGGATAATGGGACCTCCCCTGGGTGATCAGAAGCAAGGGAACTTTTCAGTTAACCTGTGGAGAAGTACTTTCCAGGATGCTTTTCAACGCCTCTGTCCTGTTCGAGCAAGCGGTCATGAGTGTGGTTGTCTTCCTGTTCTTTCAAGAATGGTAAGTTTTATTCAATAGAGAAGAGTAGAATAAAATTACTTAAAGCTGCCATTTCAAAATTATTCCAATTTCAACCACTAAACTTTGGAGAATAATTCATATCCAATCTTGGATCAGGTTATGGAACAGTGTGTTTCCAGGCTAGACGTGGCCATGTTTAATGCTATTCTCCGTGAGTCTGCCCATGAGATTCCTACGGATCCTGTCTCGGATCCTATTGTTGATGCCAAGGTTCTTCCCATACCGGCTGGAGACCTGAGCTTTGGATCCGGTGCACAACTAAAAAATTCTGTATGTACCATTCTCATCTCACGCTTTATAATTTCGAACTTCATGAAATGTTGGTAACTAGCAGATGCCAAATTGATGTGGGCTGCTCGTGATGCAGGTTGGAAATTGGTCGAGATGGCTAACTGACATGGTCGGTATCGATGCTGATGACTCTTCAGTAGATCAACATGGCAGTGACGACGACATTAGACCGGATATAGATGGAAGGCCCCAATCATTTCCTCTACTTAATTCATTGAGTGATCTCTTGATGCTTCCAAAAGACATGCTTTCAGATCGTTCAATCAGAGAAGAGGTCTTTCTCAACCCCATGCGTCTACCTTTTCTTAAGTGCATGCACTCTGCAAGTTTGTTCGACATTGTTAATCACTTATTTAACCATTTTTTGAGTTCTCTAGGTATGCCCATCGATTAGTCTTCCGCTGATTACACGGATACTCTGTAATTTCACTCCAGACGAGTTCTGCCCCGATCCCGTTCCCGGAACTGTCTTGGAGTTACTTAATGCTGAGGTAAGATGAACTTTTCTTGTTCCAAAACTTCATGCTAGGATATCTCTAGATAGCTTTGAGCTGTTGAGTTTTGATGTTTTTTTATCATTATTATGAACTCGTCATTGTATTTTCACCTGAACAGAATATAGTCGAACGAAGATTGTCGGGTTACTCGGGGAGGATATTCCCGTACATAGCTGCTCCGGTTGTCTATATTTCTCCTTCGACATCTGATGTGGCAGAAAAAGTTGCAGAGGCTGGAGGAGGAAAATCTCACTTGGAAAGGAACATCTCTGCAATTCAGAGGAAAGGATATACGAGCGACGGAGAACTAGAGGAGCTGGATTCTCCTCTCTCGTTCATTGTCGATAAATCGACCTCATCTCCAACGTACAATGGTCATGGAAATGACCAACATGAAGAGGATACGATGTTTATATCCAGCAACATGAGGTACAAACTCCTTCAAGAAGTATGGTCTTAATGATGAATTCCCAACAAATGAGTGATGTATGTATTTTATTTACAACACATATAGATTGTTACTTTGAATTTGAATAAGAAAAATACAAAATACAAAATGCAAATAGAAAATAGAATTTCAGGTCATGTGAGCCAAATTTTCTTGTAAATTGAATTCAAGTATTTGCTCTTATATAGAAATCTTGAACAAACTTACATTCCCATAACAACCATGTAAGTTAATATTTCGTATAGAAGAATCTTATTTCCAAGATCAAGGATATGTTATTAATAGGCTAAATCCAAGTTTGGCTTTGGCTTTGGATCATCCATGCTTATGTTGTTCTTTTCTACATTTCTCTATTTAAATTTAGCGGAAAATCATTGGTTAAGTAATGTTGCGTGGGTTGAGTACGAGGACGGTCACTCTAGCTTGGTTCAAACTTTGTTTGATATAAAGAGATCAACAATGATCGATTTTGAGTTTTGCTCTCAGTATCTATGCTTACGTAAATTGGGTTCTGAGTTCTTCTCTTAAACTCTCCGAGTGGTATTTCATATGTAAAGGTAGTCTAAAGTCAATTCAGGATCGGGGTAGAGGGTACTTATTGTGGATTTGATGATTCTTTGGTAGCGTCATGGATATGAACCTAATTTTCTCGCGATAACCTGCTCAATCAACAATAGGATTGGTAAGAAATATGATGGAAAGTAACTTTTTATCTGGTTTTACATTACCTTTGCTCACAACTTTTTTTTAAAATTACTATTTCATCATTTTTTATTTTTATCACGTGTGGCTTCGGTAGCTTTGTTTCAAAGCAAAGCAATCGAACTTGTTCAACCATTTTTGAAAAATCGGTTTTTATTATTGTTATTTTTTAATGCCATGAGTCCTCACATTTATAAGGTCAACATGATCAAATGCTTAATTAATAAAGAAAATTTCCGGAGCAATTATTCATATTCGTCTCAAACAATTAGCATAGTCATGCTAGTGATTTGGTTAAGAAAGCTAATTACTTTGATAATCTTTAAAACATGTGCCATTTCAGTTTTATATGACGATGAAAAAACATACAGAACAAAGACGAACNATTTATTTTCTTTTGTTTTCAAACCAGATAATAAGAATGAGGATTTATTATATGCCTTAATTTTAATTAAAAAAAGAAAAAAAAAAAATCAAAACCTTAATTGTAAATATAAGAATTTTCGTTAAAGAAGATAAAAAGATTTTATATTGGGAAATTTGTAATCTAAAGAGGAAATTGTGAGTGAAATTGATTAAACTTGGAAATGTGGTTGAAACTGGAAGCAATCATGATGGAACTACTGAAGCTTCATTGCAGTATGTAGCTTTAGCCTCTACAGTTCAAATTCTCAAGAACACTGAACTTGCGAGATCGCCTTACCATCAACAATCAAGCTTTGAGTTCTGGAATTTCTGAACTGACGCTGCGCGGTTGTAGAAATGGCCTGGAGTCTGATTTTTTGGTTCGTCTCTTTCTGTTTCAACATAGCACTTCTCGTCCTCAACTTTTACCAGGTACACCCTTTCTAATCTCTCATAAACCCTAGTTTTCGCGATCAAGTTACAGATTCTTTTGCGAGAAAGCTTGAATGCGTCTGCTGAAACGTAGCCCTAATGTTGTTGTTGTTGTTGTTGTTGTGTTTGTCTTGTTGTAATCTTGTTGTTGCTTATTCAATAAGCAGTGGAGGTTTGATGCATATCTTAGATTCGGATTCGGTTTTCTTGAAGAGAGAATTTCGACTTCAATTTTATTTACGTTTATATGTGACCTAGATTTTGATTGATGGAACCTTTATACTGTCGTTGCGCCTACTTTTGAAATAGATTCAATACCTACTTACTATTCCACCGCTCTCTTAGTTTCTAACCAAGCGTTGAATGATTAATTTTACGGTGATGAGTTTGATATCTTGATCAATCGTGCACTGTTAGCCGAAGTGAACGTATACACAAAATGACATATCTACCTGTGAAATAACCGGCCACTTCCATGGAATGGATTGATCATTTCCTTTTGCATCTGAGTCAACGATGTACTCTTACCTTGTTTTGTAGTCTCCAGAGAAGTGGCTGTATATGTAACTTGTTGGGATAGAAGATTGTAGATGTATTTCAACCATGAAACTGGCTTCAATTATTATAGTTGATTATACTCTAATTTCTGGTTCTTGATGCGGATGGAAGTACAAGTGATCCCAATTCCTGCGGTTTATTTCTGGGACATCAATAGATTGTTGGCTTTACTCCCATTTCGTTTAATATGATGTACAGTGGCAGGAGGAGAGAAGTAATTGCTCGTATTTTCTTTTGAACCACGATGATTTGTCCTCTCTATTGCTTGTATTCTTATAGACTTGATGAATGTTTAGATTTTACACTTGTAGATGAACATCACTAGCCATTGCAAAGAGTAATGTTTATTGTCTAGTTACATCTGTGCTTTTAAGTTGGAAGCATCTAATGGTTGTGGTTGATTTGTTTTTTTTTTTGTTGTTTTGTAGCTCTTGGTATTAACGGATTTGGAGGCTGATTATTTGAACATCTATGATTCATCATCACGCATTAACAAACTTGTCGTTCCAGAGTTTTTGGTGCAAGGACTGTTTTGCTCTCTTTTCCTCTTCACAGGCCACTGGTTCATGTTTCTTATAACCGTGCCTGTTAGCTGTTATCACATAAATCTGTAAGTGTTTCTTGACTCTGAAATAAGGCCTGGTATATATTTTCTTTTACTGTGTGCTATGGATGAGACCTATTGGTGGCGTTCTTTGTTGATTTTCCCCTTCTACTGTCTGGAAGTGTTATGTATGAGGCTTATGATGTCCCTTGTAAAATGAATCTAGTTTGCACTCATATTATATATACTTTATTCTTTTGTTATGGAAAAAAGCATTATGCATTCTTTTTACTTTCTTAATATGCTTTGTTCTATTATCAAACACCATTCTTTTAGATGAATGTATATAGTGAAAACTTCTTGGTACGGTTAGAAACATCGATATTCTCACTCTGAATGTATATAGTGAAAACTTCTTGGACGATGTTAATGGTAAACCAATTAACCTGGTGCCAATTATTGCTTTCGTCATTTTTTCTGAACATTCTTATTCCATGTAGCTATCCCAGTACAATCTCAAATTTAATTCCATTACACAGGTCCTCCATCAGCTGAAGTATGCCAACTTATTGTTTGAAACTTTTATCCCACATAAGTCTTTAATAAATTTTTGGTGATCGATGGCCATCTACTACCGGTCATTTTTAAGAGTAAAACTAAAACTTAGTAATGTAGGATGGTTAACAGGATAAAGAAAAAACAAGGAAAAAAGAAAATGAATTATGTTCCACTACTTGGACTGAGAGTTTCTTTCAAGTATTTCTCCATGTTTTGTGTTTATGATGAATTATCCTGTTACAATGCCCCAGGTTCTTGAAGAGGGAGCATCTTATTGATGTTACTGAGGTGTTTAAAACTCTAAAACGAGAGAAGTATTTTCGTTTTGCCAAGCTTATCTTCTACTTGCTTCTGTTCCTCGTAGTAATCTTCAGGTTAGTCTGCATTTTTCCTTGTGTCATTCTGCTTTTCTTCTTAACTATTTGGAAGGTTGGATATTTCTGATTGAGGTTTTCCTTGCTGTTTTCTGTATAGAATAGTAATGGTAGCAGGAATGAAATCTGTTTTTGACTCTGCACCTGAGGATATAGACATTCGCTCCACTGTTCTCGAATTCTAGAGTATTTATTTAACCAACTAGCTTAAAGTCGAATCCGTCCTTTGTTTTGAATTACGTATATGATTACATGAAAAATAGTCAACTTATTTATTGATTGCAAAGTTCTTAAAGATAATGATGTTACACTGACTTGGGATTGTTTTGTTGGTTTTGGAAGCTATATACCATTACTCTTTGTTCTCTTGACGCCTTTTAGTATCTTGTTAGTAATGCATAATTGCAAGTTTTTGGATTTTGCTCTGTTTGATCCAAATGTTGCCTCTTTCTAACCTTTTCTGGTCCCAATATTTTCTATAAATTAACTTAGAATGTCCAATACATTTTTTATGTTAAAAAATGTAGCTTTGTTTAGTTTTATGGTCGACTCCTATGCTTCTTGAGTGAGATCCTGGTACATACACATAATTTTCGCCTCTCTTACTGGCATTCTTACATGTATTGAATTAATATGCAATGCAGGCTTACCTTGTCTGCTTTCAACGCATTATCTGATGAAGACGACGTCCTACATTTATTTTGATTGCGATTCTCTTACTCGAAGTTTGTATTACGGGTTCTATAGCATGTCTGTGGTTGGTATTTGCTTGGGAATTTACACGCAAGGAAACAAATTTGAACAAGGCAACTTCAAACACGTTCATACAGGTTTTTCCTCCCATATTCCCATTCTTTGCTTTGGTTGGCTCCTGTAGCATTCTCGTAGACTTTGACCCAAGGAATGCTTGTATGTAGAGAGGATTGAAGTTCATAGATTCTCCAGTTTAAAATGATGTGATTGTAGAATAAGTTTTAGCATTGTAAGCATATTGTTCAATTAGTTGACATGTGATTTGTTTGGTACCTTGACAACTTACTGGTAATTTTCAGGGATCTCCAAGATTAGAGTCCCATTTCTTTGCATGTTTTTGAAATATCAGCTTGAGTTAGCCAATTTTTAGTATTTTCATAAGATTCTTTTTATTTTTTATTTTTTTAAATGTCAATGTGAATGTCATCTATGAATATCTCGAATTTTCGTGTAAGATGCCAGCAAATCCTCTTGGAAGAATGAGAGAATTTTGAGCGTAGAGAAGTAGAGACATTGTGTTCGAAAATTATACATTAAGAAGAACTTGAAGCTTTAAACTGCTCTTTCTTTGATGGTTTTGTTAGGAACCACAGATCTCACAATAGTATGATATTGTCCACTTCGAACATAAGGGCTTTACTTTTGGATTTCCCAAAAGACCATGTACCAATGGAGATGATGTTCCTTACTTATAAATTCATGATCTTCTCCCTAATTAGCTAATGTGGGGACTACTCGTGACCTTAATTCCTAATACTAAATTTATTTGGCGTCACCTACTCTATTGACTAGATCTATTGCGTGGTTCATATCAGGTTTCTCACGATCTAGTGATATGATTTCTTGTTGGTACATATTTGTTGCCCTAACTTGTTTCTCCAACCAACTTGTTTCTCCAATAGGTTATGCACTTCTCTTCTTGGATAATACTTTAAGATAATATTTTCTTCAAGTCATCAAACCTTCAACATGCTCATCTAATGCAATTACTGATTAGGAACGACACAATAATTATACAATTTATGAAGTTTTTCAATGTAAACAATGCATTCTAACACATATCATGCTTCCATTTACGCTTAATTAAGCGCATTGAGAGAACATTAATTATTCACAAGTTACACTTAAGTTTTAGAATATATGAATGAACTGAGATTACAACGGAATGAAACTATATCTCGAAACTAAATATCAAAGATCAAATTATTAAAATTGTCGGTAAAAAATGTTTTATAAACAAGATTAAACCTAGAAAGCTTCCATATGAAACTGAGCTTCTCAAAACGACGACGCTTTAGTTTGTCAATAGACTACAAGATCAAACACAGGGCTTAACATTGTCTCCCTCTCTCTCTCGCTCTTCTCTTTCGCGCTCGCTGGATCGCTCACAGAGTCGCTGAGATCGAAACCAACTCAAAATGCCGTCGCCAACGCCCTTTGCAACCGCCTCAAATATGCTCCGGCACCGCCTTCTCCCTTCTCTCAGGACCCGCGGTGGCGCCGCCACCGGCCAGAGCCGGTGGACCAGTCCCGGCCACGAGGAGCGGCCAAAGGGCTATCTTTTCAATCGGACGCCGCCTCCGCCAGGTCAGTCCCGTAAATGGGAGGATTGGGAGCTTCCTTGTTATGTTACTAGTTTTCTTACTATTGTGATTCTTGGCGTTGGCCTCAACGCCAAGCCTGATCTCACAATTGAGACTTGGGCTCACCAGAAGGCCCTAGAGCGTCTTGAGATGGAGAATCTGGCTATGTCTGCTTCTGGATCATCTGAATCTGATTGAATTTCGTGGTTCTTATGTGCTTTCTGGAAACTGGGTTGTTTGATTTTGATTCCACCGTTGAAAAGGGGTTTCGGTTCTATGGTGGGATTTATGAGATGCTGTCGATATTTTGTAGTTCAATAAGTTTTTTCCTAAATGTGCCATTGGCTCTTTTGGACCTTCGATAACAGTTCTATTTTAATTGTTAGTTTTGGACATATTTGGCGTGGTATATGTCAAGCACTTGAATTTTAACCCTTCGATATGTTTCAATTCAGTTGCCAATGTTGAGCTATGTATACGAATTTCCTAATAATTTAGTTCTGTTGGATATCTTATGGCCATGATTATCGTGGCAATCTCTGTTTAATTCCTTTTTGTTTATCCATCTTGAATTTGTTCAATAACTACGTACTCTCAATGTCCTGCGATCGATAATAGGTTGTTCAAATACAACTGATGTTATTAGATGTTGTGTTCTCTTATAGTTTATCTCGTTGCTTATGTTATCTTTCTTTTACTTTTATAGTTCTTTCGAATCGCTGTGCTTATATCCCTTTCAATTTCATCCATTTAATGCCTAATGAGTTAGTGTTTTGTGCAATATTTCTTTTATCATTTACTATTTGCAAGTTCCCTATGAAATTGCTTGTTTCTAATCATTTGATACTTGTGCCATCTGAATTGAATGTTGGCCCCTCTAAAAGTGGGGATAGTTCGTATAGTGATGAGCATATTGTTTACATGGTAACTGAATGGTCACTCTGGAGACTTTTGTGTAGTAATTACGGGTGTAGATTCATTCTTTCGATATATGTCGCATTTGTCACTTAACGACCTTCCTTAGTAGAGGGTATGTTTATTTGGAGTGTGGTATGGATAACGAGCGAAGCATCTTCAGACACCCTTCCATTGATTTTATAGTTTGAATCTACATTTTGTTGATATATAGTATTATTTAAACTTTTGTATGTGTGCTCTTCCTTTCTTTTTCGAAGGCTCAATTAGTGATCCTTGTATACCGAACAAATGGATCTGGTAACTAGGTTTACTTTTGAAAATCTTGGACCCTAGGTCTCCATCCAGTCTTTCTAGAATAACTGAGAGCTTCAAGATGTTTGGGGGTTCTGTAGATACAGCACTGATACTAGATGATTTCGAGTAAATACAGCACTGATCTTCATGACTGGTAAAAGTACATGCTTCTAATGTTTGCCTTATAGCCCTTGGTTTTCCATGTCCAAGCGTTATATTTATTTAACTACTGAGTTCCTGCTAGGTTCCATGGACTTGGTTAGATTTCGAGAGGACTTATGGGTTGGTGAGGAGCTCTTGTGTTCGTTTCCTGGGCTTTTTGTGTTTGCTGGTGTTCTAACTTTAGATGCTACTCAAATGTACTTGGAGATTGGAACCTGGGTTTTAGTTGCAACCTTTTGTGTCCAAAGAGTTTGAATTCTTATTCTAACTGGAGTTTCCTCTGCTAAATCCGTTCGCTATAACCGCAAAACCGTGGAGAAGCTCTTCTTTTTCAGGGTAATTTGGAAGGGAAAATACTAAATAAGTATTGATCTTCATCTGAACTCGTGCTCATGGAGGAGTAACGACTGAGTCCTAACTGGTGCCTGTCCTCAATAAATACTATATCCTAAATCATGCCCACTTTTTAGTGAAGTTGAATCTATCTGTCGTATCTTTGTTCTGTTGCCTTTTACATAGGCGATCACTCACCAGCCTCCTCTTTACTTGCTTCCCCACCACCCTTTTCAAGGAGAAGTTCTAACTCTTGCGGTTTGATGTGTCCGACTCATAGGACATACGGTTAGTAGGCAATGGTTGTTGTTGGGAAGTGTGAGTATGAGTTATTGGGTGTGAGATTCCACATCGGTTGGAGAGGAGAACGGAGAACGAAACACTCCTTATAAGTGTGTGGAAACCTCCCCTAGCATACATGTTTTAAAACCTTGAGGGAAAGTCCAGAAGGGAAAGCATAAAGAGGACAATATTTGCTATCGGTGGGCTTGAGTTGTTACAAATGGTATCAGAGCTAGACACTGGGCGGTGTGTCAGCGAGAACGTTGGCCCTAGGGCGGGTGGATTGTGAGATCCCACGTTAGTTGGAAAGGAGGACGAAACATTCTTTATAAGGTGTGGAAACCTCTCCCTAAAAGGGAAAGTTCAAAGAAGATAATATCGGTTGGTAGTGGGCTTGGCTTGAGGTGTTGCAAAGTTTGTAGTACCTTGAAGATGCGAAAGAAAAATGAAGGAAATCCATCAGACGTTTGAGCGGCAGGAAGGATTTTGGTCATGTCTTATAAGAAATCAGTACTCTCGAAAACCCTATGTAGAAAATAATTCAGGCGTAACGGCTAGATAAGGTTTGGACTAATTTCCTTGGGGTGTATATAAATATTGATTCCTTAAGTAACTTATATTGTTGTTCATGCCAATGGATAAGCATTTTTGTGATCTTCTTGGCATTGAAGGTGAGATTTGTTCCTGTCCTCTTTTCATGTGCTTATTAGTTTGATCCATGTGTTATATTTCTTGTATGTCTGTATAGAATGTAACGTGCATACACTCTTTGAACGGTCTTTTTGCTGTGTGGAGTTTTCTGCAAACCCGCGCAAACCCGAACGCTAATATAGCATCCTCAAAAACGAACTCTCCCTTGTACTCGTAGCCTAGTGGTAGGTACCCAAACCCAGAAAACACAAGATAGTAGTATATTGCAATATAATTGTAACGGTTCAAGCCCACTGCTAGTAGATATTATATCTTTGGGGTTTCTCTCAAGGTTTTTGAAACATGGTCGGCTGGGGAGAGGTTTTCACACCTTTATAAAGAATGTTTCGTTCTCTTCCCCAATCGATATGGGATCTCACAATTCACCCCCTTCGGGCCCAGTGTCCTTGCTAGCATCACACGTTCCCTTCTCCAATTGATGTGGGACCCCCCAATCTATTCTCACTTCGGGACCAGTATCCTTATTGGCACACCGCCTCGTGTCCACCCCCTTCGGGGCTCAGCCTCCTCGTGGCACACTGGTTGGTAAAGATCAAATGCAATCAGTGAAGACCAAAAGTTCAAACCCGTTTCGGTTTCGCATGGGACTTGGGTTGTTTGTTTAGCGAAGCATGTGGCGAATCTGACAAAAGGGGAAAAGTAAAAGAAAAGAAGAAGACAGAAAAGTGCTCAAAATTGCTTTTTCATAAGAACTTTGGTCAGCTTCCCTTTTGGCACACATCAACTTCAACCTCTTTCTTTGCCTCTACTACCCAACACCTTCATCAAAAGAATACACCTTTTGAATTTTAACCCTAAAACCTTCACTTCTTCCATCCCTTACCCCAAGAAATACCAAAGTCTCGTTAATAGCTCTCATCACTCCTCGTCGTTTCTTTCAACTCCATACTCTCACTTTTTCTGTCAAACGCTTAACTCTGTCAATGACAGATATATGAATGAACCGAGATCACCTTCAAAAGAGAGCGATCCTGAGAATATGATGAAAGTTACTATCTATAACAACAATGTGCATCTTCCTATGTTAAGTGATATAACAGCCCAAGCCTACTGCTAGTAGGTATTGTCTGCTTTGCCGCATTACGTATCATCATTAGCTTCATGGTTTTAAAAATCATATACTATGGAGAGGGTCTAGCTCTACACCGACCAGTGTCTCGCATAGTCCGATGACTGGCTCTAATACCATTTGTAACAGCACAAGTCCACCCTAGTAGATATTGTCCGCTTCAGCTCGTTACGTATTGTGAGATCCCACATCAATTGGAGAGGAGAACAAAACATTCCTTATAAGGATGTGGAAACTTCTCCATAGCAGACACGGTTTAAAACTGTGAGGCTAAAAACGATATATAACGGGCCAAAGCGGACAATATCTACTAGCAGGGAACTTAAGTTGTTATAGGTGACTTACTAGGAATTTTCCTAAGAAACACGTGAGGGAAGACAAAACATGCTCGTGTTGGTATGTGAGGATAGTCTTTACTCTTTGAAGCAAGAAATAAGTAACATGACCATGTCATAGAAGAATGACGAGGCACTATATTTATAAAATATTGCAAATCAAATGTCTGCATCTCTAATTTCGTTGTTTAGTATTAACATCCGAACATAGCAAGTTTTTCATATAATGTTCAACAAGCCACACGAACGTACCATTTTAAAACTAGATTGAACCTAACTCGTTTAATTTTTGGTACAAATCATTATACTTCATCATAAACAAACATTTTGCCTATTATATCAATTAATTAGAGCGTCATGCTAACAACACGAAGGTCTTATGAGACCTACGTGGGCCATAATATGCTTGTTCTTTTTCAAAATCTATAAAAAAAACGAAATTAAATGTGAAAATATATGACATATCCGCCTACCAATTGGCCTATTAGCTCAGTTGGTTAGAGCGTCGTGCTAATAACGCGCAGGTCCCTGAGACCTGCATGGGCCATAATTTACTTTTTATACCTCATGATTGCTCGGACTTGACTACTCTTTATAAATATTTTTAGTTTATATTATCTCGTAAACATATACATAATCAATTTCGTCTAAAATATTCTTAATCGATCTAAACTAGAAGAATGACCTTGAACTGACTTAAAATATATATGAACTAGAGTTAGATCGACAACTAGTGCATGAACTGAAGTGAAAACGATAATGAATGGGGATGATGTCCCTTGCTTATATTAATGGAGATAATGTCTCTTACTTATATAACCATGATCTTCTTCTTAATTAGTTGATGCGAGACTCCAACCATTATCAACATGTTGCCGTCAACCTCACGATTTAACTCATTTTAACCCGTTACATGATGTCACCACTAATATATATTGTTCATTTTAACCCGTTACATATTACCGTCAACCTCACGATTTTAAAATACGTCTGTTATGGAGAGGTTTTCACATCCTTACAAAAATATTTTGTTCTCTCTACCTGATGTAAGATCTCACAANTCAAGATTCAAAAAAAAAAGGGAAAAATGATCAAAAAGGATGAGAAATTTGTAGAAAAATAATAATAAAATATTAGTAAAATCGAACCAAATTTTAAAAACTTAGAATTTTTTTAAAAAAGAAATAGTCTAAAAATTTAAATGTATTCTTAAAATTTAAAATTTAAAAATTAAATTATTATGAAACTAGAAAATTTTATTAAAAAAACAAATTATTGTAATGGACAAAAAACAATTAAAACTCATGGAAATTCTAAGAAACTAGGTGTCACATCAATTTTAATATTAAAAAAAAAAAAAACCAAAAAAGCCAAATTAATAATAATAATGAAGAAAAACCAAAGGTCATAATTCAAAATGAAAAAAATGTACTTTTTTTTTCAAAAATAGAAAAACTAAAACTAGTAATGAAATATTAAAACAAATAAAAATTAGAATAGAAAAAAGTACTAATATATTGTAAAATTTTTCGATTCAAATAATTTTTATTAAACCAGAACCTAATTGGACCATGACTTTGCTTTAGGGTTCCTGAAAGTCTCGTACTCAAGATAGTATTCCTCAAATCTTCTACTAAATTAACGAATGTGGGACTCACTCTCAATGATACTCAAAGTCGTCCCATCATTTTACGCTATGAATAGATATTTTAATAATAATAATAAGAAATAAATAAATAAATAAATAAATAAATAAATAAATAAATAGTAAATAATAATAATAAAAATAAAAACTCATCCCTTCCCTTCCCACTTTATTGGGATTAGTGGGTTCTACAGCAGAAGACATCAAAATTTCAAAATCTCCCTTCATTCTCACTCCTCTCACTAACTCTCTGCAACTCCAACCTCCTCAACAATGGCGGATTCCAAACCCCTAATTTAACCACCAATCCAAAATCCCCAAAATCCCCAAAATGCCCTCCTCCTCCTCCTCCTCCTCCTCCCCATTTCCCTCCTTCCTCACCTTCTTCTCCTTCCTCATTTCCCTCTCTTCCTCTCTCAACTCCGATGGTCTGTCCCTTCTCGCCCTCAAGGCCGCCATTGAAACCGACCCATCTCACCTCCTCGCCTCATGGTCCGACTCCGACTCCACCCCATGCCACTGGCCTGGAATCCTCTGCACCCGCGACCGAGTCACCCACCTCTCGCTTACCAACAAAGGCCTCACCGGCTACATCCCTTCCGAGCTCGGCCTCCTCGATTCCCTCCAGCGCCTCAGCCTCGCTTTCAACAATTTCTCTAAACCGATTCCGGTTCATCTCTACAACGCCACCAATCTCGTCTTCCTCGACCTCTCTCACAACTCCCTCTCCGGTCCGGTTTCGGATCAAATCGGCGAACTCAGGAATCTCCGGCATCTGGATTTATCCTCTAATTCCCTCAATGGGTCTCTCCCGAAGCGGCTGACGGAGTTGACCGAACTTGTCGGGACTCTCAATTTGTCCTACAATCAATTCTCCGGCGAGGTTCCGCCGTCGTTTGGGAACCTCCCGCTGATTGTGAATCTCGATGTTCGTCACAATAACCTCACCGGAAAGATTCCGCAGGTGGGTTCGTTGTTGAATCAAGGCCCGACGGCTTTCTCCGGCAACCCAAGTCTTTGTGGGTTTCCATTACAGACGCTATGTCCGGAAGCTCAGAACCCGAACGTTATCCCTGAGAATCCGCAGAATCCCAAGTCGTTGAACGGTAATTTTCAAGGATACGGCGGAGGGAGAGCTACAAGGGGGAGTGGCGCCGCTGCGACGGTGGCGGTGGTGTCGTCAATATTCGCGGTGATGGGGGTTGTGTCGCTGACGGTGTGGTGGTTCCGGAGGAAGGCGGAAGTGGGGAAGCGGGATGAGGGCAAATCGGGAAAGGGGAGTCCGGAGGAGAACAGTGAGGGGGATTTGGAAGGGCAAGATGGTAAATTCGTAGTGATCGATGAAGGGATGAATCTGGAATTAGAGGATTTGTTGAGGGCATCAGCGTACGTGGTGGGGAAGAGTAGGAGTGGGATAGTGTATAAGGTAGTGGCTGGGCGGGGATCAGGTGCGGCCGCGAGTATTGTAGCTGTAAGGAGACTTAACGATGGTGATGCCACGTTGACGTTCAAGGATTTTGAGTATGAGATGGAGTCCATCAGTAGGGTCCACCATCCCAACATCCTACGGTTGAGAGCTCATTACTATGCAAGTGATGAGAAATTGGTGGTCACTGATTTCATCAACAATGGAAGCTTGCACTCTGCCTTACATGGTAACTAATTCTAAATTTTAACCCCTTTTTTTTTTACTTCTAGATGGAGTAAATTGTGAGTACCCCGACCCATTTGCACATATCTCAACTAATTTCACGACACAACTAACCCACTTAACTACATTTAATTGAAAATCGAAAAGATATTAAGATTTAGGTAGGTAACCGTCGTAGCTTGAACTTATTCCTTAAGTTATTTATAGTTTATGATGGATAGCTTTGATGACAATAGTCTAACCCGAGTAAAGGAGGAGTACATGAACGAACCAAGATCACATCTGGATGAGAGTGATCCTAAGGATAGGATGACTAAGAAAAACTTAAAAGAATGGAAAGTCACTACCTATACCGGTAAGGTGCACCTTCTAGTTAAACGTGTTTTGCTTGGAAGAATTCTATGCTAGGCAGTCTCTTGGGAATTTTTCTAAGATACATGTGAGTAATGATAAGATATGCTGGAAGGATTCGTGTTGGCCGATGGGGATAGTTTTTACTCTTAAAAAGCTAAGAGTAAGTAATATGACCATGTTGTAGGGAATATAGGGGAATGTCGGGTTACGGAGGTCGTTTAATTTTTGGGATGTTTTTGGGATTGTGAGTTCTCACGTGAGTGGGAGAAGGGAACAAAGCATTCCTTATATGGGTATGGAAATCTCTCCCTAGTAGACGTGTTTTAAAATCGTGAGGCTGATGGTAATACGTTACGGGCCGAAGCGGATGACTGACAGCGATACGTAACGGCCTAAAACAGACAATATCTACTAGCGGTGAGCTATGGCCGTTACATTCCTTTTCGGAGACAAAACATGTTCAATAGTTTGATTTTTGGGAGATGTTTTGGCATCTTCAATTATTTAGTTTGGTTGGTTGTGAATTAAGTTAGAAATTGAAAGTTGGGGCATCTTTGCTCCCCCACACACACTGGCACCATTCCCAATATTTAAGGCCTCATCAATCTCTGTCTTTTCTTGGAATTGTTATCTCCACACTACTCTGAGGCATGCACTGCAGCTGCCCTTAATTTTCTATGGTCCTCTTTCTTTCTTTCTCTCTGCCAAATCTCATTTATAGCACTCCTAAATTAATACATAGGCCATATGTTGGGTATCATACCGTTCAAACCCATCACGGGAAGATATTGTCCACTTTCACTCGTTACGTATCGCCCTCAACTTCACGGTTTTAAAATGTGTTTGTTAGGGAGAGGTTTCCACACCCTTATAAAGAATGCTTTGTTCCTATCTCCAACCGATGTGGGATCTCACAATCCACCCTTTGGGGGCCAGCATCCTCGTTGGCACATAGTCTAGTGTCTGACTCTAATACCATTTGTAACAATACAAGCCCACCACTAGGAGATAGTGTCTGTTTTGGTCCGTTATATATTGCCGTTAGCCTCACGGATTTAAAATGCGTCCGCTAGGGAGAGGTTTCCACACCTTTATAAAGAATGTTAGTTCCCCTCTCCAACGGTGGGATCTCACAATCCACCTACACATCGCCCGGTGTCTACCTTTGGTACCATTTGTAACAGCCCAAGCCTACCTCTAGTACATATTGTTCGTTTTGGCCTGTTACGTATTGCCATCAGCCTCATGATTTTAAAACGCATTTGTTAGAGAGAAGTTTCCACACCTTTATATGGCGACGTGGCTGACGTGAGATCTCATAGGATACCATCTTTATGCTCTGTTTTCATTTGTTGTGATACTGTTTTGGGCATCTGGGTTACTAAGAATCAACGAGTTAATCTACTGTAAATATGTTGGCATAGCTTATTTTATTCGTTTTATGGATTTGCAGGAGGCCCCTCCAGTTCTTTGTCACCTCTGCCATGGTCTGCAAGGTTAAAAATTGCCCAAGGAGCTGCAAGGGGTTTGGCATATATTCATGAATTCGGTGCTCGGAAGTACGTACACGGAAACATAAAATCGACGAAGATTCTTCTCGATGACGATCTCGAGCCTTACGTTTCAGGTTTCGGACTCGCTCGTCTCAGCCAAGGAGCATCCAAAAAGTTGAGCTCAAGCCAGAATATGATCACCACCTCAATCATGGGGCCAAGCATGACAACTCCCTCAGCAATGTACTTAGCGCCAGAGGTTCGTGAGTTTGGAGGGAAGTACACTCAGAAATGCGACGTCTATTCATTTGGTATTGTCCTCCTTGAGCTTTTGAGCGGTCGATCACCTAATGCAGGCTCGGAGACCGATGGGGGGAAGGGGTTGGAATGTTTTGTGAGGAAGGCGTTTCAAGAAGAGCGCCCCTTGACCGAGATTATAGACCCGGCACTCGTGCCGGAGATTTATGCCAAGAAACAAGTGGTTTCGACATTTCACATTGCGCTGAATTGCACAGAGCTTGATCCCGAGCTTCGTCCTCGAATGCGATCGGTTTTAGAGAGTCTCGATCGAATCAAATCTCAATGAAGAGATCTGGGTGTTGTTAAGTTGATTTCAGAGGCGTAGCTGTGAAATTATTTCAATTGCTCTTTCACTAGAACAGTCAAAGAGTTGTGCCATTTCCTAATGAAAGTTCCTCTTCTTTAACTGTTCATGATCTTTTTGAAATTCCACGCACATTGCAGGGAGAACAAAACATTTCTTGTAACGGTATGAAAACTTCTTACCAACAGAAGTTTTCAAACGTTAAAGGGAAGTCCTTTTTAGAAACTCTCGTCCAAATGAGTATCTTACCGAGAGTCGACAAGGAATTCTATTAATAATGGGTTATTTTGATTCTTTGGAACAACTCGATGAATTTAGTCGTTCTTTTTAGGAGGAACAAATGACTATCGATAAAACTTATCCTATTTTTATAGTGCGATGGTTGGCGGTTGACGGTTCACTGATGCAGCTCACCTAATCCAAATTATAGAGATATGACAGACCGTCTAGAGAGGATAATATCGACGGGTTCTTGTAATCTTAAAAAACGTTAAAAGTATTGGAAGTACGAACGAATCTAATCCATAAAATTATGGGTTATTTAAATCCAAATGAATTAGGTTGTATAATTTTTTGAATCTTGTGCATACCCCTTCGTGAAAGCCCTCCAATTTCTACACTTCCTTGGAGACAACCCAAGACGATGCCACCGCCGACACTGATGCCGAGACTCACTGACCAAGTGATGCCCATCCGGCATCTCCTTTACATCTCTCTCTGTCGTTCATATGTAGCCACCGACTACCGCTGATCGATGCCTATATAGCCACCCGCGCAACGCCGACACCCATGATCCCAAAGGACATTCCAGTGTGAGGTTAGTTCGTTTTCAAACTAGAATTCGTAATGTTGTTGTGTTTCGAATGGGATCTTCAATTTTATCGGTCTCGTTTCAGATTATTCATAGCTTATAAGATCCAAAGGCAAGCTTGAGTTAGAAACCCTATGGGTAATCGTAGGTTGGGGAAAATATTTGTTCTAGGAGTTAATGATTCCTTTGTTTGGATTAGAAGTCAAATAAATGGTTTTATTACTAGAACCATTCAAAGCTAGGTTTCATGTTTTCCTTGTTGCTACAGAAATTTTGTATGATTGTTTGCACTGATTGGTTTGAGTTCTTCTAAAACTCCTCAAATAGGTTCTATGAGTACCATCAAAATTAGATTGAACATCCAAGTAAAGCAGATCAAACTGGTTCGATTGGACTAGACCGACTATTTCCCTCGCTCCTAGCTCTCAATATAGACTTCCATGACTTGCAACTTCTTCGTACGTCTATTTGAGACGAAGACGTTGAGCCAAAAATGAGTGAGAATCATGGAGAGATATATGAATGAATCGAAACTCATCTGAATGAGAGTAATTCTGAGGATATGATTGTCAACTAATGCTTAATCATAAGACTCCAACGTTAAGGATTTTTAGCTGGAAATAGTTTTATATTGGGTTACTTCCTAAAAAACGTTGTGAGTGAGGACAAAGTAGGCTAAAGGAATCCGTCGTAAGTCTGTACGGATGTTTTCACTTTTAGAAGTATTTCAAGAAAAGTAGATAACGTGGTTATATCAGAGTTTGGGCATCAGATGTTACAATAATATGCTAGTCTGAATCTTGGGTATAGTCCAGAGCATGTTAAACATGTTAGGAATCACGAACTTCCTTGAGGCCTTTACCTACAATCTTCCCTCGAACAAAGTATACCATAGAGCCTCCCTTGAGGTCTTCTTCTTTAGAGCTCTCAAATAACCTCCCTTAATCAAGACTCGACTCCTTACTTGGAGCCCTCCAACAAAATTATACTCTTTGTTTGACACCTGAGTCACCTTTGACTACACCTTCGAGACAGCTTCCCTTGAGGCCTATGGAGCCCTCAAGTAGTCTCCCCTTAATCGATGCTCAATTTCTTCTTTAGAGCCCTCGAACAAAGTACACCATTTGTTTGACACTTGAGTTACTTTAGACTACACCTTCGAGGCCCACAATTCTTTGCTCGACATTTCAAGATTCTATTGACACAGATACCATGTTAAGAATCACGAATCTCCACAATGGTATGATATTGTCCACTTTGAGCATAAGCTCTCGTGGCTTTGCTTTTGGTTTTCCCAAAAGGCCTCATACCAATGGAAATGTATTCCTACTATAAACCCATGATTAACCGGGTCTCATCTCCCAACCTGGATTTCAATTGCCTTATCAAATTGTGCATTTGTAATATGTGTTGCAACTTTCAATTATGGTCTATTCTTTGTCCTCATCGAAGCCACCAATCATCACAATAATGCATATTGCACTCACACGTTTTGACCATAATGAAACATCTTTAATATTCTCCAACTTTAGGAAGAGCTAGAATTTGTATACCAATCGGTACATTAAAAACTTAATACAAACCTTACGCAACACTCTTATTAATAGAAACTTGAAATTTCAACAGGACAATGAGAAGTGTATCATCACTTGCAGCTCTCAAGTGGTGCACCACACAAACACTTATTATGAAAATACGAATAAACATCAAATCTCTGCAACTCTCCACCCTTTGGAATCTGACCACAAAGCCTATTGTAACTCACATTGAACGAGTTAAGATTACCGAGCTTCGTCATCTGCGGCGGCAAACCCCCATAGATCTTATTATGGTTAAGATCCAACATAAACAGGCTAGTTGAAAACACAACCTTCGACATGTCAAACTCCAACAAATTCCTCGACAAATCAACTTTCCAGGTGTGCCTGTTGTTAAAGATATTTAGTCATGAATTATAGTTTATCATATATATATTATATTTGACATTTAATTATAGGCAAATATCTCGATATGATATTTCTGTTTATTATAGTTAAAGTGTCCATTTATTTGATGATTATAAATATAGAATTTCTCCACCATCTAGGTGGGGTGGTTTTAGCATATATTCTTACCTGTGCTCGCCAAATATCATGGAGGCGTCGCCTTCAAGCTTGTTTCTTGACAAATCGACGGATTCGAAGTCCACTCTAGAGAGGGAAGGTGGGATTTTGCCGGAAAGTTTGTTGTGGGAAAGATAAAGGTAGAAACCTTTAGCCTTAAAGTCCCCGAAAGAATATGGGATTTGTCCTGTTAGTTTGCTACGGTCCAATTGAAGAAATTCGAGACTTGGGAGCTTGGAGAGGGAGCTTGGGATGGCTCCGGAGAGATTGCTGAAGGAGAGGCGAATGTATGTGAGCTTGGAGAGGGAGCTGAGGAAGTCCGGGATGGTGCCGGAGATATTAGTCCAGCTGATATCGAGGTGTTTGAGGTTGTGGAGCTTGGCGATGGTGGGTTGGATGGGGCCAACGAGATTTGGGAGCTTGTGTAACATGAGGGATTGGAGGAATGGGAGGTCACCGATGTACGGCGGGATTTGGCCGGAGATTTCATTGTCGGTAGAGATGTCGAGGGAGATAATCCGGTGGGAATTCTCATCACAATCGACGCTATACCAAGTACAGCAATCTTCTTCGGGCTTCCATGAGGCGAAGTAGTAAGCGTTGTTGAATGCTTTCTTGATGTTTAGGAGAGCTTTCTTGTCGTTTGGATTGCAGAGTTCTGCAAATGAAATGGTGAAGAAGAGGAAGAAGAAGAGGAGAGGAAGAGGAGATTTGAGGGTGAGAACAAGCATGGTTGATGACAAGGGCTTAGATGTAATTGTTGAATTATGAAGTAGGGGAGTTATGGATTTATATAACTAAGTTTGACCGACAATGGATATCAATTATGAAATGGGTGTATGGAAGTTACCATTTTGCCCCTCCAAAGTAAGAGCACGTTTTATTTATGCTTATTTTCTTTTCTTTTTTAGAAACCTAGCCTTCCAACTTCTTTGATATAATGGTATTTGAAAAATTACCTTTTTGCCCTCCAAAATAAATTGTAAATAATGATGAAAAGAGAAGTTGGGGATGTATCATGAATTGGGAAGTGGTGGAGGGAAATTAAAGGTCGGTGAGGTGTGTATGGAAGAAAGGAAAGAAAGGGTTGAGAAAAAGACTTGAGAGGTGGCTCACATGGGAATACAAATACAAGAAATGGAAAAGAAGGAAGGAATATGGAGGAGTTAAGAGTGGAGCAAAAATGGAAAGGAAAAGAAAAGGGGGAGATAAAGCCATTTGAGAGATTTCTCTAGTAAGATTGATCCGAACTAGGGCAAGAAGCTAAATTACTCGGGACAAGAAGCTAAATTAGTCGAGATGGTCATAATGAGAGGATTTTGAAATACCTATATGAAAAGAAAAACAGATCATGGGCCTCTAGGGTGCTATAACGATCTAGATAGTTGATATAAGATTCACTGTCAAAGTTGTTAGGGGGTGCTATGTGTCACGGTCCTACATTTTTTGCCGTGCGGCGTCGTGATCTTGACACGCTTACGACTAGCCTTGAGGGGAGTGAAGCCCCATATATATTTTTCGCCCCGGCTTTGCGGCTTCGTCGGACCTTAGGCGAGGTTTATCTTCGCCCATTGAACATCGCTTGTGCGGAATCCAAGCTTGTTCGACCACGCACGCCGCCTGCGCGTGCATGTTCAATTGTCTGCGACACATCCGACTTGCCTCTACACTAGGCCAACTCGTTCGGCTTGACCTTGCCTCTGCTCGGGCTAAGGTCTCTCAATACAACGTCGCATCTCGTCTTGCCATCTCGAGCCCCATCGACAGGGTCCATGTCTTGACGCCATCCCGAGTCTTGGGATGTCGTCGGCCATCATAACTCATTCGGTCATGCCATCGAGAATGGGCCCGCGTGTCGTTCATCTCATCGGGACTTCCCGAACATCCATCCATCGAGGCATAGGCCCTCCCGTGCCCATGCCGAGTCATTTACGGATACCGTACCGGATAGCGGGTGTATGTAGCAACCTCCAACACGCGGGCTAGAGCGCAATACCGGCACACCCGTGCCGTCCGGTACTGTCCTTCAAAAATCCATTTCAAACGAAGTCGCTCGAGACACTCGTCTCAGCATGCTCGCCCACACTGTGACACGTATGTGCCACAGGGTAGCTCACTTAGGCCACAGGGCCCAGGGGTGGTGGAGAGCTCACACCATGGTACCCCTATAGTACATTTTGAGCCATTTTCATTCTACCAAGTGTAGACATGATTTTGGTGAGGTGTCATACAGTGTCGTGCATTGTCCGTCCGATGTTCGATTGACACCAAACTTGGCGAGCATTCATATTTCATATGGACGGACTTAACTCCCGAACCGCATGCCCAAATTCCTTCCAAAACCCCGACTTTTGAGGTTAAGGCCCTGGGCCCTACCCGACCCTTCAACAACCTATCTTTGCCCTTCATGTCTATTCTGATGTCTCTGTCTTGCTTATGTCTCAACATGTCTTCAATGCCCACTTTGCGTGGTGGTGTGTTGGATGATGCATCGTCCTCCTCGATCACATCATGGCACTCTTCTATATTGGCCCGCATATGGCCGGATGGGCGTCTCTTGAGGGACGCCACTTTGCTTGTCATGGCGTGAAGGTCACAACCTACTCTCTTCATAGTATGGTTGTGACACTATGGTGGTAGTACGTGGCACAAAATATGGAACCTTATACACCACTGCTTGGTGTATAAAGATGATTGTTGTTGTTGAGAGTGTTTCAAATTCAAGTTTATGGCATAACATACTTGGATATATGAGCATCAAAGGAATGAAGTGGAAGAATTTTTAGAAGGTCTGAAATTTGTTGATATGGGTTCTTATGCGAACTATGTTATGGACAAACAGAAATGAGTTGGCTTCACAAAGGCTGCTAGAGAACTGAAGAAAGTGCGGTTGGAAATGGTTCATACAGACATTTGGGGACCATCTCTAGTTCCATCACTTGGTGGATCAAAGTTCTACGTCACCTTCATCGATGATTTCAGTAGGAATGTGTGAATTTATCTCCTGAAACATAAATCAGATGTGTTTGCCACCTTCAAGAAGTGGAAAGCTGAACTTGAAAATCATATCGGCTTGAAAATCAAATGAAGATGTTGATGGTCATTTGAGAATGAAATTCTCGGTTAGAAAATTGAGGTTGTGCAAAACCTTAATTGTTAGGTTATGGAGCATGCTACTTATTTATAGCTTATTCAATGGTTGTAAATGGTAAAGCAACGTAAGTTAAGTTGACATATAAAATAAATGGTCAATGTATAGTAAAAAATCATATCTTGTAAAGTTATATATGGTAGATGATGAACCATATATATACTCCACTACTCAGTGCGTTGAAAATGTACTTTCTACATTCTTTATTCCTTATTGTACATCCTTGAAGTCATTAATATAAACTATGCTTAACTATGGAGTTCTTATGTGTAACGGCTCAGGTCCACCGCTAGTAGATATTGTCCTCTTTGGGCTTCCCTTCAAGGTTTTTCAAATGCGTCTACTAGGGAAAGGTTTCCACACCCTTATAAAGGGTGTTTCGTTCTCCTCTCTCCACCCTCCTTTAGGCCCCAGCGTCCTCGCTGGCACTCGTTCCTTTCTCCAATCGATGTGGGACTCCCACCAAATCCACCCCTCTGCGGGTTCAAGCGTTTTTACTGGCACACCGCCTCGTGTCTACCTCCCTTCGAGAAACAGCCTCCTTGTTGGCACATCGTCCGATGTCTGACTCTGATACCATGTGTAATGACTCAGGCCCACTGCTAGCAGATATTGTCATCTTTGGGCTTTCCCTTTCGGGGTTCCTCTCAAGGTTTTTAAAACGTGTTTGCTAGGGAAAGGTCTCCACACTCTTATAATGGGTGTTTCGTTCTCGTCCCCAACTAATGTGGGATATCACATTATGATTGAACCACCAAAAAAAGAAGGTGCACCTTGTTGGTATAGGTAGTAAAGGTAGTAACTTTCATTTCGTTTGAGCATTTCTTAGTCATCCTATCCTCAGAACCGCTTTTCATTCGAATGTGGTCTCGGTTCATTCATGTACCCTACCTTTACTTAGATGTCACATGCTTACAAGCTTCCGCCTTAGTTTGTCTTCTAACTATATCTTACTAGGAGAGCTACTACTATGCTACCATTTGTAACGTTCCATGCGCAGGATTCACATCAAGATTTGAAATCCAAATTTGGAACTTGAGGACTTGACATTCTTCTACATCATCTGACTCACTCACATGCGTTTCAGGAAAATTCCTAAAAGGTGCACCTTGCTAGTATAGGTAGTGACTATCAATTATTGTAAACATTTCTTAGCTATCCTATCCTCATGATCCATCTTATTCGAATGTAGCCTTAGGTCATTTATGTACCTCTCCTTTACTTGGGTGTCATAAAAAAAATGATGGTTCCCACTAGTCCCTATTGGATCCAAGAGGCAACTATCGGTTATCCTTCAAGTTCAGGGTTTTCTTTGCCATGTGAAGCTAGCTCAAGCCATGCCCTCCTCTTTAGCAGCAATGAATTCATCCCCCCCCCCCACTTATTGAGCAAGAATGACTCTTGAACCATCACATTAATGCCCTAACTTGGGTCACACAGGGAAAGTTAGGGAAAGTTACTAATACAGTACATGAACAAACCAAGACCACATTCGTTTGAGAGCATCTTGATGATAGGATGACAGGATGACAGGATGACTAAGACAGACATAAAGGAAATGAAACTAGATGCACCTTTCTTTTCTCTAACTCAATCATAGGAACTTCATGGTTAATTATGCCTTACATGGAGCAATTTTACTTTGGGTGATCTCCTAAGAATTTTCTTGGCATACATGTGAATGAGAACAAAATATGCTCAAAAGACTCGTATTGGTCTGTGGGGATAGTCTTCACTCATAGAAGCGAGAAGTCAGTAAAGTGACCATGTCGCAGGGGATGCAAGGGAATATCGAGGCCATTAGGTGTCGAATCCGAATTACAAATCTCGATTCTAATCTTCGACATGGGACGTTACATTAGTAGTATTTAGTATATCAATGGTATATCAAACACCAATTAATATTCATTTTCAAACGGAACATGAATGTACTATTTTTAATCGTGTGTCTATTTATATCTGGTTCAATACGTGCAAAGATGATAGATCAAACATGTAGTCTTTTGGTCTAAAATATATGTTTAAATCAATCTAGTTTTGTAAGAGAAATTTGATAATTTAAATGCGTTGAATATGACTTCTTGAATTATTTCTTGTTTTTTTTTTATTCTTTTTAACTTTTGGCATAAAAATAATGCAAGGCTGGATGATGTACGGCTGTCTCACAAAGCTGCAAGAGCAGTCAAAATCATTGTCTGCTTTATCAGTTAGTTCATTTTTTTGCTAAATGTTCCATCACTTTCATCCCAATGTAGCAAGTTTAAATTAGAGTAGCATGTGTTATACATGTCTATTTGGAAGATTTTGTTCATACAACAAATATGAGGTCACACTCTACGAACATGTCATTATCCTTGAAGAGTTTTATCATAGTGGCATTGAGCGACGAGCTTTACAGATCAAAGATTAAGTTCAAGTTTATGGACTTCTAGGTGCGCAATAAATGCATTATGCCACTTATGAGTCACGTGTAAAAGAAAATTTTTGGTGAAAGATTGTCCAAGAGATGACAGATTTACTATGGACCTCGAAGGATAGATCCAAACTCAGTAGCACACATGTGATTATTAGGAATATTGACTACGCTCTGGGCTGTCATCAAGATTGGACAAACATGTTCACAAAGTTACATCTATGAAACTTTTACGGTAGGCCAATGAACATTGAGAAAAGGACTACAACAATAGGGTCAAGTTATGGCCTACTTTAGCACTAATAGAGGAAAGGTTGGACCCAGACATTATATGAATATAGAAACCTATTTTTGTAGGGGTTGCTCGATTTAAGTATTGATGAGATGAAGTTACATACGCACAATTATCTATGGATTATTTGTGAAGCATGCACAAAGAGGTAGAGCCTCGAGATATCATGGTTACAAGATCTACCTCAGTAGTAGCAGTGTTAATGGCTAACAAATAGATTATGACCCCGGTAATGTAGATTTTTCGTAGGAGATGCAAAGGATTGCTAGGGTCTTGAGTTGCCAAATTTGGATGTCGAATCCTGGAGTTAGCCATCACATCAGAGTTTATAGAGTTCACTAGGACTTGTACAGAAACCCGAGTGACTAGTGTTATCAGATGAGTCAACGATGAGATATCACTACCAAAGGAGACCCGATTAACCTAATCATGAGATACTATAAGAGCTCGTCTAGGTAAACACCGACTCATGAAACGATTAACGAAAATGACCCATTTGAAGTTAGAGCATGAAACACTTAATAGAAAGCTTACACAACACTTTTATTAATAGAAACTTGAAATCCCACACGACAATGAGAAATGGATCATCACTTACAGCTCTCAAGTGGTTTACCACACAAACACTTATTATGAAAATACGAATCAACACCAAATCTCTTCAACTTTTTACCCTTCGGAATCTGACCACAAAGCCTATTGTAACTCACATTCAAAGAAGTGAGACTAAGTTTCGACATCTGCGGCGGCAAACCCCCAAAGATCTTATTATGGTTAACATCCAACATAAATAAGTTCGTTGAGAAGACAACCTTGGACATGTCAAACGCCAACAAATTCCTCGACAAATCAACATTCCAAGCCTTCTTGTGTGCTCCAAATATCATGTAGGCGTCGCCTTCAAGCTTGTTCCTTGACAAATCAATGGCGCTGAAGTCCACTTTGGAGAAGGAAGGTGGGATTTTGCCGGTAAGTTTGTTGTGGGAAAGATAAAGGTTGAAATTTTCAGCCTTAAAGTCCCCGAAAGAATCTGGGATTTGTCCTGTCAGTTTGCTCCGGTCCAATTGGAGATAGGAGAGATTTGGGAGCTTGGAGAGTGAGCTCGGGATGGCGCCGGAGAGATTGCTGAAGGAGAGGCTAATGTAGGAGAGGTTGGAGAGGGAGCTGAGGAAGTCCGGGATGGTGCCGGAGATTTTGGTCCAGCTTATGTCCAGGTGTTTGAGGTTGTGGAGTTTGGCGATGGCGGGTTGGATGGGGCCGACGAGATTTGGGAGCTTGTGGAAGGTGAGGTATTGGAGGTATGGGAGGTCGCCGACGTGCGGCGGGATTTGGCCGGAGATTTGTTTGTCGACGGAGATAGTGAGGGAGATGATGCGGTGGGAGATCTCATCACATTGGACGCTGTACCAAGTACAGCAATCTTCTTCGGGCTTCCATGAGGCGAAGTAGTATGCGTTGTTGAATGCTTTCTTGATGTTTAGGAGAGCTTTCTTGTCGTTTGAGTTGCAGAGTTCTGCAAATGAAATGGTGAAGAAGATGAAGATGAGGAGGAGAGAGATGGTGGATGAAAGTGGAGATTTGAGGCTTAGACGAACCATTGTTGATGGTAGGAATGAATTAGGAAGTGGGATAGTTGTGGATTTATAATAGCTGGATTGTTTTGGCTCATTACATTATTGCCTACATTATTGCCGTCAGCTTTTTAGTTTTCAAATGTGTATGCTAGGGAGAGGTTTCTCCACCATCATTAGGAATGTTTTGTTCCGTTCTCCAAACAACCTGTGATCTCACAATCTATCCCCTTGGGGGCTTAGCGTCCTCGCTAGCACACCGCTCGCTGTCTGGCTCTAATATTATTTGTAATAACCTAAACTCATCGTTAATAGATAGTGTCTGCTTTGGTCCGTTGTGTATCGTCGTCAGCCTCACGATTTTAAAATGTGTCTGGCTGACAGTGATATGTAATGGGTCAAAGCGGACAATATTTGTTAGCGGTGGGCTTGGGCCGTTAGAAATGGTATCAAAGCCAGCCACTGGACGGTACGAGGCGTTGGTCAGAGTAGGGCTAAATTGTGTTTATAGGAGACGCATTTTAAAACCATGAGGCTGATGGCAATATGTAATGGGCTGAAGCGGACAATATACGTTTGTAGTGGGTTTGGACTGTTACAAAATGACTTGAAATCGTACGAAAATGTTATAGGTTAGGTTAAGTCAATTCATTATTTAATAAAGGTTGTTTGAGTTGAAAAATTTTATAACTCAACCGACTGGGTTAGCTCTAAAAAATGTCATAGCAACCTAATTCACAAACATACGATACACAATTGATATGATGATAGTATGAAATTACCATCTTGCCCTCCCAAGTAAGAGCATGTTTTTCTGACACTTATTAGCTTGTTTATTTGTCTTTTTTTCCTTTCTATGCGGACCTACTTACCATTTTTGTTGTCCTTTCTTTTCTTTTGGGAGATGAGAGAAATAGTTTTGAAGGAGAAGTTTTATGGGTCACTTTTTTCTTGCTTGTGAATTTGTTTCAAACTCTTCAAATCAAATGAATGCTTAGGCATAGGTTTGATTTATTTCAAGATGAAGAATATAATTGGGTTATTTTATTGTTTATAACACCGAGATAAGACGTGTTAAGAATAGGGTGTTAAAGTTAGTAAAAGTGGGTGAACTAGTTCAATTTGTGAGATTTCTGACGATTTGTAAGAAATCTCGAACTTCGAGCCACTGTATGTTGTTTTACTTTTTAAATTATAGGTTGTTACGTCTATTCCAATAACGGTTGAGCAATATTCTCCTCTTCTCTTGGTGATGATTTCATACCCATAAAGAACTTATTCCCCAAAAGAGGTAAGTTGGTATTCAAATCTAGGAGTCATCCACTGTTACACTATTGGTTGCACGTTCTTCGACCTACAATTATGTTGTTCCTCATTTAAGGTTTGTTCAAGAACCGTTACTTTCAGACATAATATGTCACTTTAGAAGCTTTGGTTGAACCAAAGTTTGAATATGAGAACATCCACGAAATTGCTTTGAATTATAACCCAGTACTTCGAAGAAAGCAAAGAAAGTTCATAGTTAGTAAATTTGGCTAGGTAATCGTTCTCTACCCAGAATAATACAAGGATATGTTCATAAGACAGATGATATGTCCAAACTCCCAAAGAAACTATTTTCTAATCATATGTAGGAAGTCGTGCAATTGCAGAAGATCATGAAGACTACAAAGTAGGCTCAAATTTGACACGGGTGTATCATTCTATCTAATCTTAAGTCTATCAGTAGATTATCATAAATGAGTGCATTTTTCTAAGAAAATTTCAAGTACGCTAAGAAACTATCGGACATGGGTGATTTATTATATCAAAATTTTATGCACAGGACACGAGGTTAGTGAGAGAAAATCGAGAGAAATCATAAGAAATCGAAGAACGATGGCATCAAAGCATGCTATCAGCTCGAGAAGGAAGCCTTCTAAAGAAGTTGCTAGGCACCGATGGCATCTTACTCCTAAACTTAGGATGTCTAAGCCAATAAATCCCCGCAACCAAACCCACAATCTTAAACGGCGTAATATACAATGCAATGGCCGCAACAAGGCAAAACAAAACATAAAGGCTCGTAGCTCTTGGATCCCTCCAACTAAGCAGCGCCATAAACCTTTCCCCTTGAGTCGCAATGTCTCCTATAACTGTTTGAATCCGTCCCGCAACACTTCTTAGCCTATCGTACCTCATTCGCGCCACATCTTGCGTTTTCGACGTTGGAAAAGTATCGAACTCCTCGTCGAGCTCGTCTGCATGAACTGCCTCGGCCCAAGAGAGCTTGATATCCATGTGCGGTGGATGCCTCGGTCGATACCGAAAGTTCCAAACGCCGATGAGGAACATGTAGAGGAAAGTTGTCGGGAGGATGAGTTCGGGGAAACATATAAGGATGAAGTAGAGGATGTGAACGAGAATCGATGTTATCGGATTCTTCCATTGGCAAACTTCTCCGAGCCATTTGTTCATGGTAATGACGCCTGAGAAGAGCGAAACAATTCGAAAGAAGTTTGCTTTGCTTCTTCTCATGCTCCACATGTGGGAATCAACATCTAGCATGTATTCTACGACTTCTTTTCTTAGAGATGGTTCGGCTCGACCGAGTCTCGCCGCTACTATGATCATCGCTTGGAATCGTAAGCTATCGACTTGGTTGACGGTGAAGGGGTGGAGATAGTGCATTTTAGGTAAGAGGGGATGGCCATAGAGATAGATTATGTGCGCTAGGGAAAGACATGTAAATCTCACAGCTAGTTGGAGCTCTCCCATCTTCTTCAACCCGGATGGTTGTAACACAAGAAGCGGGTATGAGTTGGTGTAGATTCGATCCATTTCGAGTGTTGAAAGTCTTATACGTACCTGTTAAACAATACGAACAAACAATTTAAAAATTGTTGGATATAACCCAGGATCGAAATATGTCGAAACAAATAAAAAAAACCAAAAGAACAACTTAAGGGGAGAGATCTTCTTATTAAAAAAAAAAAAAAATAAAAAAAAAAAAATTAAACGCTCAATTTTTCAATTCTCTTTGTTGTTGTTAAGAGCATACATCTCAGGAGTATTTATAGTAGAGAAAATACGACCAGTGTTCTAAACTTTCTCCTCAAAGTTAAAGACCACTAACAATTTTCCTAAACTTATTCAAAGTCAATAACTATTTTTTATAATGACTCACAGAGATAATATCGAAATCGATAAGCTTTTTGTTATATTAGCGATTACGTACCTTTCCAATTCTCGAGTCGTTCTTATCGTTACCACCCAAATGGCAATTGTCGAAAACCCCAATGGTAATAACCGTGCAAGGATCATAAACCTCCCAAGTGTATTGTTCATTCCATTTGGGATTGAAGCTCTCGGTTATAGTTCTTGTTCTAACCCATTTCTGACCATATTTGGCCACACAATAAGCATCAGTGCTCCCTTTGCCATCATTTTTCTTCATTGGTTGAAGCCCTTGAGCACTCAAAATCCCAACTTCAAGGATCCCAATTGGCTGCTTCCATAGCTGCCTAGCCGTTGGCCTCACATCACTAATATACATTGTAGATTCATCCATGACATGATAAGCTCCTTCAAGACAAACCCTCAAATGAATCCTACTAGAAAACTTCAATTCATGCCTTTTGTCACCCTCTAGTGCACCAAATCCAAACTTTTCAAGATTGAACCATCGTGAATGAACAATTCTATGATCCAAACGTCTCTCAAAGCCATTGAGTTGTGTTATGAGTCGTCCCATGACTTCATCTTTTGCTGATGACACTTTGTTTTCCACAGTTAAAACAAGTTGTTCTTCGAATGGCTCAGCTACTACGAAGATTAGATCTTCATTCCAAAGTGGGTTTGTGGTTTTTGTTGGACATAGCTTTGTTTTGAGCACTTGATTTCCTACGTGAATTTTTACGAAGGCTTGTGGTGGTTGGCTCCTATCTTGTGGCTCGACGTCTTGTGCTTCTATTACGTTCACTCTTAAGTACCATAGCTTTGGAGAAACATAGACTTTTGACCTTATACTATAGATGCCCTCTCCATGAACGAATGCCGCGTCGGAGTGCCATGCGTCTGGGAAGGCTTCGTCGGCCTGTGTTCCCATCCAGACCGCGAGCATGATCTCCCCTTTCACCTGTGAGATCAAATTTACGGCTAAATTAATAAAAATATCTTTGACCTTTGCATTTTATCTCAAAATAAAGCATATTGACCAAATAAATGCTAGGAATCACAGACCATTGTGATATTGTCCACTTTGAACATAAGCTCTCGTGGCTTTACTTTTGGTTTCCCCAAAATGTCTCGTACCAATGGAGATATATTCCTTACCTATAAACCCATGATCAACCCCTTACTTAGCCGAGGTGAGATTCCTCTCCCAAAATCTCAACAATCCTCTCCTCGAACAAAGTACACCATAGAGCCTCCTTTATGGCCTATGGATCCGTCGAAGAGCCTCCCCTTAATTGAGGCTCGACTCGCTAAGCCCCAAAGGGAGTGGATTGTGAGATCCCACATCGGTTGGAGAGGAGAACGAAACATTGTTTATAAGAGTGGAAACTTCTCCCTAGAAGATGCGTTCTAAAACCTTGAGGAAAAATCCAAAAGGGAAAGCCCAAATAAGACAAAATCTACTAGTGGTGGGCTTGAGTCGTTACAAATGATATCAGAGCTAGACACCAAGTAGTGTGCCAGCAAGAACGCTGGCCTCCCAAGGAGGGTGGATTGTAAGATCCCACATCAGTTGAAAACAGAAACAAAACATTTCTTATAAGGATGTAGAAACCTAATTTTGTACGAGAAAAACTAAATTTGAAACTTCTTCCAATAAATCATACAAAATTTATTAGTAACAAAAGAAAAAAAAAACTAGAACTTTTCTCAAAAGACAAAATTTTCATGTTTGAGTAGTAATTTAACATCACCTTGGTGACGCCTTGTCTGTCTTCCAACTTGTACCACTGCGGCGCCAAAGGGCTATCCGGTGGGACTCTGGTGGGCACTTCATTCAGATCAAACACCACCTTCCCAACATATTGATCTCTCGGCACCATCTCTTTATCCCTAACAAAAACCTCAAGAACAGTGGATTGAATCTTCTCTTTAGAGAAAGCAAACACTTGGTTGTTCCATTCAGGGTTTGTTTTCTTCTCAAAATGCTGAGTCCTTCCCTTGTAATTCCCCAGCTTCACTTCCACATATGGATCACAGCTCCCTGTCACCGGGTCCGGCGGTAGGTCCTTTGCCTTCACCACACGAACGTAAAGGTAAAACATTTGCTCCACAAGATCGTACGTGCTCGTCGCTCTCTCGCTTGTGATCCACCCGCCTCCACCGCGTATACCGCCGTGCGGCCATCGCTCGCCGAGCTGCGGTTTCGTGTCCTTCAGCTTGTAGTCCTCCTTGTCGGGTGAGCTCATTCGGTACTATGTTCAAAATCTTGTTAAGGGTTGGTTTAGATTGAGAGGTTTAGAGGCGTTAAAAGAGTAGAGAATCATGTAATAAGGTGCCAAAGTGGAGTGGAAGATATAGTTGTCCAAAAGGGAATCAATACCCCACTTTGAAGGGACAAAGATAAGCTTTTTTTTGTTGCGTTTTCAAAGTAGGAATATATGGGATTCTTCGTATGCTTTACTATATGCTTAAAGAGGTAGAAAGCTACAATCTTTTCAAATACAAAAGCTCAACAATTATTATAGTTTGTTTCGAACCGGTCCGATCCTCGAATCACTGCACAGTTAGATTTAGCATCAGGGTTCGACATAACTTTTCATCTTCTAATTTAACTAGTTAAAATCGAATTAGTCATTGATAGTTTTGTTTAACGATTCAATGATTGTGTATTATCGATCTGATGGGGTTTTGCACGCAGACAATATGAATTCAAGATGGCTCTATTCAATCATTTATGCATGTCGTGAGCTACCCCAACTTGATTGATTGACTAAGCGAAGTAATGGGCGTATTTGTTTCGACCCACCAATTTGCGTCGGCATAGCCATATTTTAGCCAAAGCAAATGGCTTGTGTGGATGTAGGTATGACTATATGTGCCACCGACATAAGTCATTTGCTTCAATCTAACACGAAAAGTGATTACGAATATCACGATCTCCATGATCTTCAAACCTTCCTTTTCACCTTTGTTTGAAATTCCATGGCCAAATCAGCTGAGATGAAAACAAGAACAGCTATAAAGGAAATTTTTGGAAGACACAAATGATAAAGAATGGTAGGAGTTGAAGAAAAGCAAAAAAGGAACATTTTAATTTTTCCACATTATTCCTCTCCTTTATTCTCCCATTAACTTTTGTTTCTTATTGTCCTTTTTTCTTATTCCTTTATAATAAATACTTTTTAATTTTGAAATCAAATAATTATACGTCTTTTTAAATGACAGGTAAATCACATCGAAGAAATAGTGTTTTAACAATTTTTAGCATAGATAGGAATTGATAAGAACAACGATCCTCCACTTGAACAAAGCATACCATTAAACATTCTTTTAAATAGTCGTATCTATCTGTCTAGTATTATCTAGACGATATGATATTGTCCACTTTGAAGATATAAATTCTTATGGTTTTCTCAGAATACTTCATCCCAATGAGTTTTTTCTTTTCATTAACCAACGTGAGATCCAAGAATTCTAAACAGGAATTTCGTGAAAAGTTTGAAGAGCATCAAAAATTTAAATGGTAGTTATCTAACTCGTATTTCTTTTAAAAGATGCTCTAATTTGACGAAGTGACCGAGTAGGGAAAGATGATAATTGTGCAATAGAGTGGCAATGCGAGACGAATGGCGAGGGCACGTACTTGAGAAGGAAGTAGGAAATGTCTTGCCGATGCAGATTGGAAATAAGTACTTAGTTTGATGTGGACAATCGACTGGCTGCCTCACTAACTCACTAGGTTGTGTGAGGAAGTAGGTATTGTGTAGTATACTTACTCTATTAGGCTAAGAAAGTAATCGGGTTGGGCCCGTAAATAATATACGCACTGTGTTGGGCTACGGTCCAAGGAAGAAGAAGGTGGGTTGAGTCTGTTCTTAACTTGGTCTTTTACACCCCGAACCCATATCCAACCTGAACTGGATAGGGTCATAAAAAATCAACTTAATATATCCAAAAATTCTATCTAACCTAACATAATCCTTATAATTCAGGTTGGGCCAGTACGGGTTCTCATTGTGCGTCCCTAATGGGAAGATTGCCCTTTAGGTGAAGTAGAAATAGGTATGTTATAGAGGTTGATTCGGGGTAAGTATTATGACCCAAGTTGTGGTGGTTCTTATAAAGAATGCTTCGTTTTCCTCCCCAACCAATATGGGATCTCACAATCCACCCCCTTTGGGGCCCGGTGTCCTCGCTGGCACTTGTTCCCTTCTTCAATCGATGTGGGACCCTCCAATCCACTCCTCTTTGGGGCCTAACGTCCTTGTTGGCACACCGCCTCGTGTCCACTCCTTTGGGGATTACTGGCACATCACTTAGTAACCTGGCTCTGATACCATTTGTAACAGTTCAAGTCCACCACTAGCAGATATTTGGGCTTGCCCTTTCGAGCTTCCCTCAAGGTTTTTAAAACGCTTCTGCTAGGGGAACGAAACATTCTTTATGGGTGTGCTCCCTAGCAGACACATTTTAAAAACCTTGAGGAAAGTTCGAAAGGGAAAGCCCAAATAGGACAATATCTGCTAGTAGTGGGCTTGGGCTATAACAAATGGTATCAGAGCCAGACACCGAGCCATGTGCTAGCCAAGACACTAAAGCCCCAAAGGGGGGTGGACACTAGGCAGCGTGTCATTGAGGACGTTGGGCCCCGAAGGGAGTGGATTGTGAGATCTCACATCGATTGGAGAGAGGAACGAGTGTCACCGAGGACGGTAAGCTCCAAAGGGGGAGTGAATTGTGAGATCTCACATCAGTTGGAAAACGGAACGAAACACTTTATGAGTGTGGAAACCTCTCTCTCTATCAGACGCGTTCGAAGGAAAACCTAAAAAGAAAAGTCCAAAGAAAACAATATTTGCTAGCGATGAACTTGTGCAGTTACACGATCTAACTCATACAGTGTCATAGACTCACTAAACTTAATTCGAATCAAACTTGGATCTTCGTGTTAGATCGAGTCAACCCCAATGATTAGAGTTGACTTTTAATAAGTTGCAATAAAGGAACACATTGAAATCCTCTTACTTTATTCATTATCCTCAAAGCTGCGTGCAAAGTTCCATCATTTGCAGCTACCGAGCGGTGCGCCACACAAACACTTATTATGAAAATACTCATAAACATCAAACTTCTGCAACTCTCCACCAACAGGAATCTCACCGCACAACCGATTATAACTCACATTCAAATACTGAAAATTCAGCTTTGTCATCTCCGGAGGCAAACCCCCAAACACCTTATTATGGTTAACATCCAACGAAGTCAAGCTCTGAGGAAACACAGCCTCCGACAAGTTAAACTCCAGCTGATTCCTCGACAAGTCAACGATCTGAACGGTCTTATTTGACCCAAATATCATAAAGGCGTCGCCTTTAAGCTTGTTGCGGGACAAATCAATGGAAGTGAAGTTCAATCTCGACAAGGAAGATGGGATTTTCCCAGAAAGTTGATTGTGTGAAAGATACAGAGACGGGGCTTGTTCTCCGGTGAAGTAACCGAACGAATCTGGGATTTCTCCGGTCAAATTGTTTCTGTCCAATTCTAAACCGCCGAGATTTGGGAGTTTTGAGAGAGAAATTGGAATGGTTCCGTTGAAATTGTTGAAGGAAAGGCTGAGAACGAAGAGGTTGGAGAGGGTGCTGAGGAAATCAGGGATGGGACCGGAGAGGCTGTTCCAGCTGAGGTCGAGGAATTTAAGGTTATGGAGTTTGGCTATGTTGGGGTGGATGGGTCCGGTGAGATTTGGGAGTTTGTGGAGCATGAGGGTTTCTAAAAATGGAAGGTCGCCGACGTAGGGTGGGATTTGGCCGGAGAGGCGGTCGTCGGCGAAGATGGTGAGGGAGGTGATGCGGTGGGTGGTTCGGTTGCATTTGACGCAGTACCAGTGGCAGCAGTCGGTTTGAGGGTCCCAGGAGGTGAGGATGTAGGGGTTGTTGAAGGCCTTTTTGATGTTGAGGAGAGCTTTCTTGTCGTCTTGGTGGCAGAGTTCTGCAACAGAAATGGCGATGAAGATGGAGAAGAGGAAGAGGCATGGGAGGTTGAGATTGGAAGCCATGGATTTGAGTGAGGAAGGTGGAGATGATGAGTAGCTGAGATATATATGATTTGGGATTCAAGGATGCATCTGGTGAAGGCTTTGGACTGTGGACTGTGGACTGTGGACTGACAGCTAAAGACGCGTAGTAGCTCAGCTCATGTGGATGATGGAGTAAAGAAGGCTTTATGAAGTCAACAAGAACTGAAGAGGTTGGTTTGGATTTGGCTTTTCTTTTTCAACACGAATCGATTGTATAACCATTTAAACTTGAAGCGTGTTTTGCTCGTGGGTGGACTTGTGATACCCATGTAAAAGAGAGGTACATAAATGAACTATGACTACGTTCGAATGAGAGCGATCTTATAGATATGATGTATAAGAAAGATTTACAAGTGTGAGATTCCACATCTGTTGAAGAGGAGAACGAAATGTTCTTTATAAATGTGTGGAAACCTCTCCTTAGCCGACGTAGACGCGTTTTAATAACCTTGAGGGAGAGCTCGAAAGGAAAAGCCCAAAGAGGAAAATATCTGCTAGCGGTGGGCTTGAGCCGTTACAAATGGTATCATAGCTAGACACTGGGCGATGTGCCAGCGAGGAGGATGAGCCACTAAGGGGGGTGGACACGAGGGGGTGTATCAGCAAGGACGTTGGGACCCTGAGCCCCTAAGAGGGGTGGAAACGAGGCGGTGTATCAGCAAGGACGCTGGGACCCGAAAGGAATGGGCTCGAGGCGAAACACTCTTTGAGCTATCCACATTAGTTGGAGAGGAGAACGAAACACCCTTTATAAGGGTGTGGAAACCTTTCCCTAACAGGCACGTAAAGGGGAAGCCTATAAGGGGAAACTTGGAAGGGAAAGCCCAAAGAGGACAGTATCTAGAGGAGTTTCTCTCTCTAAGAGACACGTCTTCAAAACCTTGAGGGGAAACCCAAAAGGGAAAGTCCAAATAGGACAATATCTGCTACCGGTGAGCTTGGGCCGTTACACTACCCCTCTCACCAAGTTGACTAAGAATGGGAGTTCTTACCCTTAAAACAAAGACCGAGATAATTTTTTCACTACCTTATGTAAGTCTAGTTTTAGCTCTAGTGCTTTCAGTGCCAACAAAGACAGAAGGATTCGTAGTATATAGCGATGTCTCAAAGAAAGGATGTGTTGTGTTTTGATGCAACAAGACAAGTTTGTGACTTACACATCCTACCAATTGAAAGAGTACAATTACTCGATGTATGATTTAGAGCTAGTGACAATAATTTTTGTCCTGAAGATTTGGAGGCATTGCCTATCGAGAGAGAAATTCCAAATCTGAAGTATCTCTTCACGCAAAAAAAAACTCAATATGAGACGAGTTGATGGCTAGAGAACCATGACGTAGAAATATTATATCATTCGAGTAAAGAAACTGTGATGGCTAGCGCCTTGAGTAAGAAATCATCCAACGCTTCATCCTTGATCACTAAGTAGATGGACATACAAACAAATCTAGAACGCATCGAGATAGCATGGTAGTGGGAGATATTACGGTACAATATCTGCTAACGATGGAAATGGACTAAGACAAGCGATGGGTACACAAATCAAGGGGTGAGCCCTAGGAAGTGTAAGGCCAGGCCCTTCTTCCATATCAACTTTGCCATCTCCTCCAGTGACCTTCCAATCAAAGCACTGAACCAAGCAAGCCAAAGTAGTTTGAACTATGAGCAAAGCAAGCGTTGTTCCAGGACAGCTTCTTCTACCACTCCCAAATGGCAGCAGATTAAAATTCTGCCCTCTCAAATCACCACTCACACTCCCTTCTTTGCCCATAAACCTGTCTGGCTCAAACTCAAGAGGCCTTTCCCACTGATTTGGGTCTCTCCCAATGGCCCAAATGTTCACATACAATTGGGTTTTTGCTGGAATTTCGTAGCCATTTATTGTGCAGCTCTCAGTTGACTCCCTCACAATCAATGGGCTTGAATGAAGCCTTAATGTCTCCTTCACTATTGCTTGGAGATAAGGAAGGTTGGTGATATCTGATTCCTCAACCAGTCTGCTCTTTCCTACAACTGTGTGGAGTTCTTGTCTGGCTTTCTCCATTATGTTTGGATGGTTGATTAGCTCTGCCAATGCCCATTCTGTTGTTACTGCTGATGCGTCTGTCCCTGCTGCAAATATATCCTGCAAAATTCATTGGGACTTAGTTGGGATTGTCCGTAGGAGTCCTACGTCGGCTAATTAAGGGGATGATCATGAGGTTATAAGTAAGGAATACATCTCTATTGGTACGAGGCCTTTTGGAGAAACCAAAAGCAAAACCACATGAGCTTATGCTCAAAGTGGACAATATCATACCATTATGGAGGTCCATGATTTTAACATGGTATCAGAGTCGTATCCTTAACTTACCTATGTCAATAAAATTCTCAAATGTCAAACAAAGAAGTTGTGAGGCTCGAAGGTATAGTCAAAAAGTGACTAAAGTGTCGAACAAAGGGTGTACTTTGTTTGAGGACTCCACAGGTTTCAGGGAAAAGGAGTCGAGCCTCAATTAAGGAGAGGTTGTTCAGGTGTACTTTGTTCGATGGCTCCAGAGAAAGGAGTCAAGCCTCAATTAAGGGGAGGTTGTTTGAGTGTACTTTGTTCGAGGACTCCATAGGCTTCAGGAGAAAGGAGTCGAGCCTCAATTATGGGGAGGTTGTTCGAGAGCTCCATAGGCCTCAGGACAAAGGAGTCAAGCCTCAATTAAGCAGAGGCTATTCGAGGGCTCCATAGGCCTCAGGGGAAAGGAGTCGAATCTTAATTAAGCAGAGACTACTCGAGGGCTCCAAGGCCTCAGGGGAGGCTCTATGATATACTTTAGTCGAAGGGAGGATTGTTGGTAGGAGTCTCACATCGGCTAACGAAGGGAATGATCATGGGTCTATAAGTAAGTGAACAATATCATACCATTATGGAGGTCCGTGATTCTAACATCGAGAACTAAGCCATAACTTCAAATCGAACTTACCAGAATAAAAGCCTTGATATTCTCTCGAGTCAATTTCACTTCCGAGTTTTCATCTCTAAACTTAAGAAGCAAAATATGAAGCAAATCCATCACTTTCTCATCACCATTTCCCTCCATCTCCATCATCTTCAAGCTCTCTTCATGCTCCATTATCAACCTCTCCATCATCTCATCAAACCTCTCACGAACTTCCCTCAACCTCTTCCCAAGCCCTTGCAAGTCCAAACCCTTACAAAACCAAATGTAATCCGCAACATTAAAAGTCCCAGTAAGCTCAGCTACATCCTTAACCAACATCCTTATCCCCTCCGCTTCTTCTTCCTCCTCCGCGCTTCGTTTCCCCAACGTCATTCTCGATATCACATTGTTGCTCGCCCTCATCAACTCTCTTCCAACATCAACATCTTTCCCCTCGACCGCCTTCGTTTGTAACGACCGTAGAAACCGCCGTGTCTCGTCTTGTCTTATCGGAGCAAGGCTGTCGAGCGTTCGGCTACCAAGGAGCTCCGACATACAAAGCTTCTTCATGAACTTCCAATAGCGTCCATAGGGAGCAAAGGAGAAGTCCGCCGAGCCGTAGGTTAGATAGTCAACTGCAGCCAAATGGGGTCGGTTTGAGAAGGACGATTCGTGTGTTTTTAGGACTTGTTTCGCCGTTTCGGCGGATGAAACTACGATGCAAGGGACGGAGCCTAAACGGAGGTGCATTAGAGGGCCATGGCGGGTTGAGAGCTTGTGGAAAGCTTTGTGGGGTAGGGGTCCTAGGAGGTGGAGATGGCCGATGATGGGAAGGGCTAAAGGGGTTGGAGGAAGGCGAGGGTTTGGCTTGGTTTTGGCAAAAATGAAGCGGATTGTGATGGTGGAAAGTAGCCATATGAGGAAGAGAATTGTGTAGCTTTGGAAATCCTCCATTGATGACTCAAATGAAGGTTGATCAGTTCAATATAGTTTTTATATGGAAGGAGACGACTTTGATGCTGTTTACATCAGCCGGCGAGAAGTATTGTTCATTGTGATTAGATCTTTTATGATTGTGTTTATATATATTGATGATGGCCAAGGCCTGCCAAAGTTTAATATAAATAATTAGACATTCAATTTGGAAGAATAATCAAATAACTATCATGTCTAAAAAATAAATTAGCATAAATCAAAATTGGAAGCTCTTCCGGTCCTAACTAAGAGGGTAGTTAGTTTTTACGGTCATGCTTGTCTAAGGCGTGTTGTTTACGGTTGCATGTTGGATGTTTCGGTCATGCTTGTCCAGGACGTGTTGTCCATGACCACATGCTTCCAAATCCCTCTTCATACTTTTATCTTAGACAGGTTTTTAGTATTTCATGGTGTGTGAGTGTACGACCGTTCACCAAAATCATGTTTACATACTTTTATCTGAGAAAGGCTTAATCGATAACGACCCAAAGATTTTTTACCTTAAAAGAGAACAAAATCTTGTAGTGCATTAATCAAATACCCAAACGCTGGGTATACATATCATACAATGGGATCAAACTAGTAACGAAGAACATCACCAACATGTTGTTGGTTGTGTAAAGGAGAAACATGAACGTTGGAATACTTTGTATAACCTATCACACAAAGGGGAGAAAGAAGCAGACACCCAAAACATGGACGGAAACACTTCGCCAAATCGAAGAAGAGACAACTTTTGCTCCAACGACTCACACTCTAGTCGCGACAGAATTGGACAAAAAGTAAGGAGGAAGGGATTGTTAGGAATCACGAATCTTCACAATGGTATGGTATTGTCCACTTTGAGCATAAGTTCTCGTGGCTTTGTTTTGGAATTCCAAGGCCTTGTACCAATGTAGATGTATTCCTTGCCTAAGTTAATATGAGACTCCCTCTCAACAATTCTCAACACGAAGATCCAAGCATGAGATGATGAGAAAAATCAAGTGAGGGACAATCAGAAAATGGGAGGAAGAAAGATTAGTCTAGGGAGTCGAGTTGAGCCGAGCCAAGCCGAACAGCACGCCAAGCTTGAATGAAGAGAAGACGTGGTGCACCTAAGTTTATAATGCACTCACCACTTACATAGATTCATCAAGAATCATTTGATGAATGGAGACTCTAGTCAATAAAAGCTATAATGCTCCAAACACCACCTTCATTATTTGACTTCGATTTGGACTATATCCCTTTCAAGTTCATCCATCTATTATCCTCCCGACCATACCTGTCCCCCATTTCCTCCATGGCTCCAAATCTCAAACTCTCATGCCTCCTCTTCCTTCTCATTTTCTTCATCTCCATCGCCATTTCTGTTGCACAGCTCTGCAACCCAGCTGACAAAAAAGTCCTCCTCACCATCAAAAAAGCCTTCAACAACCCCTACCTCCTCTCCTCTTGGGATCCCAAACAGGACTGTTGTACCTGGTACTCTGTCGACTGCCACCCGACCACCCACCGTGTCATCTCCCTCATCATCCTCGCCGACGACAAAATCTCCGGCCAAATCCCACCGGAAGTCGGTGACCTTCCGTTCTTACAAACCCTCATGCTCCACAAGCTGCCAAATCTCACTGGACCCATCCAACCCACCATAGCCAATCTCCGCCACCTCAAATCCCTCGACCTCAGCTGGAACAATCTCTCTGGCTCTCTCCCAAGCTTCCTCGGCTCCCTCAAAAATCTCACCCTCCTCAACCTTTCCTTCAATAATCTCACCGGAACAATCCCAAGTTCTCTCTCCCAGCTCCCGAATCTCGGCTCTCTCCATTTGGACAGAAACAAGTTAACAGGACAAATCCCGGACTCTTTTGGGTACTTCGAGGGAGAGATTCCTTACCTTTATCTTTCCCACAACGAACTTTCCGGCAAACTTCCAGCTTCCTTGTCTAAAATGGATTTCAATGTCATTTCTTTGTCGAGAAACAGGCTTGAAGGCGGCGCGTGGATGTTATTTGGTGCAAACAAGACGACCCAGATCGTTGATTTGTCGAGGAATCTGTTTGAGTTTAACTTGTCGGAGGTTGTGTTTCCCCGGAGCTTGACTACGCTGGATCTTAACCATAATAAGATCTTTGGGAGTATTCCGGTGGCGATGACGGGACTGACTTTTCAATTGAATGTCAGTTATAATAGGCTGTGCGGCGAGATTCCGGTGGGCGGCCGCTTGCAGAGCTTTGATTTGAGTTCCTATTTTCATAATAAGTGTTTGTGTGGGGCGCCACTTAGTAGCTGCACAAGATGAAGGATGTATTTAATATTTATGTACTTTGATCTATTGTCCGTCCTCGGCCCCGTTTGTTTATCAAACGCAAGAAAATACTAAAAGAGGAATTCCTTTTATGAATTATAAATCTTCACAATGATATGATATTGTCCACCTTAAGTATAAAATCTCATTGTTTTTCTTTTGATTTCTCCAAAAGACGTCCTACAAATAGAGATGTATGTATTTCTTATTTATAAACTCATGATCAACCACTTAATTAGTCAATGTGAAGCTCCCACCAACAATCCTCAACAATCCCTTTCCTACTCGGGGCACGTTCCTACAAAGTCCTTAACCCTATCAATAAAATCAACATCTCTAATCATATGGTTTCTCTTTCACCATTTGAACCTTTGAACCTGCTGCAAATGCTCCTCAAAACCTGTCCATGATGAGCATCATCATTTGGTTATTTTTACCTTCCAAAAGAAAACAAATCCCAAAAGACGTCTAAAATAACCCTTTTTAAAGTTAATTGATGTAATGAACCAAACTCTACCCAATTCACAGCAGTTGATAAAAAATGTGCATTTTTGGAAGGCAAAAATTCAAGTCCAGAGTTGGTGAATAATTCTTCTATACATCATTTCCACCGCCCAAAACAGATGGCCTACTTTCACTATCTATATTTGCAGTAAACAGACTTAAGGGCAGACGACCCTACAACAACAAAACAACCTATTATGGTTCTAGCAAATGAAAAGGATTCATTTAACAGGAAAGTAAGATAATAATCCTCTTGAGATCTCATCAGAAGATGAGGATCTCTCCTTCTCCCTTGTCCCTCTAGTATCATATCATCCAGCGCTCTTTACCGAGTAATCACCAGCAGATGATTGATCTGAGTTCTGAATGAATCTGATCAACATGATGGTGATCTGGTTCTCCCCAATTCTGGGAGTGACTGACTGTGTTGAACTGAATCAACGAAATGACATCAAAGTGCGGACTCTTTTTTCCCTCTCGGCTCTCTTTGCACTCGGTGTCTTTCTCAATTTCTGCAACTCCTCCCTCACTACTTTCTCCACTTTGTCAATGGAGTTCAAGAGTTTCTTCTGTGGGGTTAGCATCTCGGATTCTTCCACGTTCTCATTTGCAATTCCACGAAGAATCTTGTTAACTTTGCCTACGGTTGGTTTGGGGGTGACCAGAGAAACGTCTGGCTCTTGATGACCACCTGACACAGATGCGCTAAACTCTAAAGCTCTTTCGTCCGAGGGAGCTGGACTATTATCACTTCCTTGGCCTTCGTTTTCTCTCAACCGAGCTCGTGTTCTTTCAATTGCCTGATTTAAGAATATGATTCTCCACAAGTTAAGAACACTATTGGAAGATGCTTATAAAAGGCACAACCCCAGTTCACCTCGCATCAAATGGAAAACTAGGAAAGGAGATATCTAGGAAGAACACAGATGCTATTGGATGACATGGACCAGTAACTAAATACCCAGAAAAAAACAAAATAAGTTTCACACATGAAATAGGAATGTGAAGAATTAGCCCAAAAACTTGAGTCCATATGCAATTCTTTAAAGAGAATTCACAAGGACATAGCTCAATAAAGACTTAGAATAGAAGTTCTCATCAAATAAAATCCTTGGAAACGTGACAAATGGGGAAATTTCTCAAATCGACAGCAAAAATATCAGGGAACCAACTTGAAAAGTAGCAAAGATCTGAGATGAATGATGCATAGACACAATCACGTGACATAGATAAGTCAATAATGTACATGTACCTAGAGGCTTGAAAATATAAAATATTTGTCACAATCAAAATTAATTAATTATTTTGTTCAAATAACAACATAAATATATGAACACATCGAAAACGTTAGTACAAGTGTCTATTAATTCAAACGCGTTAAAAGCGCTGAAAACATGTCCCACAAAGTAATGTATTCATCTTGTGCTAATATGCACTGCAATCAGCCGAAGCATGGTGAGCCCACCAAAAAGTAGTTCAAATAATAGGTTAAAACAAAGCCTAGAAAACAATTTGAATAAAAATAAAATAATAAAGAAACAAACTAACAAGGAGAAGAATTACGTGACAAACTAACAAGTAAATGGTTGACAGGATATCATCATCAAGACTGTTGATGTTACATATGGAATCATTGAGCATGGACGTTACAAAACAAAGAGAATCTTCTTTTTAGACAAACAAGTCGGTAGTCAATTTGCTTAAGAACTGGAAATATATTAATTAATTAACTTAAAGGGCAAGGAAAGTAATCCGATCTCAGGATTCACAAAAATGGATTGGACATATGAAATTAACATTTCCGATTAAAAGTCAGCTCAACTCAAATCNAAAAAAAAAAAAAAAAAAAAAAAAAAAAAAAAAAAAAAAATCAATAGAGGGTTTCCGAAAGTTCAAGCAACTTCAAATTAGAATGAATCTAAACAAACAAGCATACAGTATTAGAGAACAGATATCTCAAGATATTGGTGTATATGAATACCAGAGAGAGAGAGATGCAATGACAATGAGTGAATTTAACAGAGCTCATATGAATCAAATTCACCAGTCGAAATGCAATGAGTAGAGAAATTTCAATAGATGCTATGTGCAGATACTCCACAAATTGAAAGCAGAACACAACGAACACTTGAAAGATCTAGCAGAGCAGAATTAAAATAAAAGGAGTGTTAGTCATTTACCCTCACAACTGCAGTAATGTCACGGAGTGGAGTTCTTGGATACCAAATCGGCAAAACACTGTGCCTCACCCGGGATCTACTCCGTCTGGAACTCCCAGCCGCCGTATTCTCGCGGCTCAAAACTGGAGATCTGTAAAGAAGTCTATTACGCCCAATTCCACCAGAAATGGGAGAACCAAAACTGCGTCTCGGAATCGCACCACCACCACCACCACCACCTCCAGGCCCGAGATTCGTAGGTCTTTGTTGAGCTGTAGTCGTCGTTGTGGCGCGTGCGATCGGAGTCCCGATCAAAGTAGTACTCATTTCTTGCTCGTCCAATATACCGCCTTCTGATCTCCGACGAGCAAAGACCTCGGCATAGTCCACTTGCCTCTCCAATCTATCCCTTGATTCCGACATTATGGAACTTAAGAAGAAACAAGAAAACAATCATTTCAAAAGAAAAAACAGAAGATTCTTACAGTAACAAGAACCAGATTCTTCGAGTTAAAACCTACATTTCATTTCTAAAATCTGAACAAAGAGATGAGAAAAAGGAAGAAGGAGATGAATCATACCGTGAGATTCCAGTGGGCTTCAATGGAGTTTATGTGGTTTGACCAAAATCCAAGAAACAAAAAAGAATGGCGGTGGATTGGTGGGAGGCGCTCTCTGAAACGCGCAGTTGAAAAATGAGAGGGAAGAAGATGGAGGTTGTTTGAGAGAAAGGCGAAATTTTGGGCGATTTTCAAATGTGAAAATTTGGGCGCTACTTAAACCCATTTTTCAATTTTGTTATTTGAATTTCAAATTTGTTGCAAGAGCGGGATCTTCATTTTTGAAACCCAATTCTTTTTTAGCTCCATGTGAAATGACTATATAGTCCTTGTGTTTTAAATCCCGTTCTGTTGTGCTTACACGTGTGCAAAACACTACATTAACAAAAATATATCTGCCCTTAATATTTTGTCTAAAATGTCAAAAGTACCCTTAACCTTTTTTCAAAAGTTCAAAAATACCCTTATTATTAATTTTGTATTTTTCAAAAACTTCACTTTTTAAAAAAAAAAATATAAAAAAAAATTAAAAATATAAATAAACTATTTTACCTATAAACAGTGTTTTTATTAAAAATAAAATTTTTAATCAATGACGAGAATAATTTGAAGCGATTCGACTCGATAGTCTGTAATATTACATAAAAAGTCTCTTACATAATGGCAGACATGGCAGGGGTCAACCCTACTAGACCCTAAACTCTAAACCTAAAATTATTGAAGCATCACGAGTTCTTTTAACCCCGTCTCATTCTCTGGTTATCCTCTTTTGCATCTACATGGCGACATGATCTAGTGTTCGTGTTTCAATGAGATCTAAAATCATGTCTATAGTTTTAAGTTCAAATTTCATTTTTAGGTAGGTCTGGATGCTTAGTACTTTTCTACACACGACTTAGAAATTCAAATTATGATGTGTTATGAAACATGATTTATAATTTTTTTTTGGGTCGTGTTTAATTCATGACTGGGTTGTTCGTATGTGATGATTGCACATTGGTTAAAACACGGTCACCTTTAAATGATGATAACTATTTGACGGTAATTACAGTTGGTTATTTCATAATTACCTTCACAATCATCTTTGGGTGATGAAACATGAATTTTGTGGAAAAGCTAAGTCTGGTGTGTTTGAGTATATCTAGTAAGGTTCTTCAGTTTTGGTTCATACATAACACCTGATACATAAATGAACCAAGATCATATCTGAATAAAAGTGACTATTAGGATAGTAAAGTTATACCTATACTACTTGTTTTGCTTGACAAGTAGGTAACGTGACCATGTTGTAGGGTATGCAAGAGACATCAAATGTCGAATTCAGATTCCAAATCCTGACTCGAACGATAGACAAGTAGGTAACACAACCATGTCGCAGGATATGTAAGAGACATCAAATGTCGAATCTAGATTCCAACTCCTGATTCAAATCCTAGACAAGTAGATAACATGATTATGTCGTAGGGTATACAGGAGAATACTGAAACGTTGGGGCGTTTGAATTTTAAAAAAAAAATGGTTCAAAGAGAGGGAGAGAGATAAAAGAGATGATAAGCTTCACTAATCCTTCATCCATGGTATAAAGCCAGTTCCTCTACAAAATACAAATACATGAAGTATAAATCAAAAGTGGAATAGAAAAACAATGTCCCAACTGAAATGATGATGGAATTATATGGAAACTCATGAGGCAAAGCAACACCCTTTTCTCCCACCAGCCTGGTCCTGTCCAGGAACAACTATGTTTGTCCCTTTAAACAGCGCTGGATTCACGCCAATATCTATCGATTCCCCAGCTGCAAGACTCTTCTTGCTGATTATCCTATAAATCTCTGTTAGAATTCTGAAGAACGCAGTTTCGACGTTCGTCGACTCCAGAGCCGACGTCTCCATGAAGAACAGGTTCTCTCTTTCAGCAAATTCTTGTGCATCTTCTGTTGGCACTGCTCGGAGGCTTCCTAAGTCGCATTTGTTTCCGATGAGCATTATGACGATGTTCTTATCAGCATGTCCTCTTAGCTCCTCCAGCCACCGTGCCATGTGGTCGAACGATTGACGCTTCGTCATATCGTAAACTAGCATGGCTCCTACTGCACCTCTGTAGTATGCACTTGTCACTGCTCGGTATCTGACAATGGAGATGACAAGATATCATAAGAAACTATGAACAACTTCATGGTAATCTACACAATTTAAGTTCATAACATCGATTTTCGGAATCTTATTTCGTCAGATATACGTATCGAACTCTCCTCAACTTCTCCATAACGTTCTCCTTCAACATCTCTCACTGATGATATCGGAGTTATAAATGACACACCTCACTACTCCTAACTAATTCAAGTCCTGCATAACTCACACCCTTCTGGTTAGCATTCAAGTTAACCCAATTCTCTCGTTTTCTTCCTCGAATACATAAACCGAACTCGTGGCTCGTTTATTCATCAAGACCCTATCCGAACTTCCACCTTTCCGATGGGGCGTCCACCATTGCTCTGCCAATCCATTGAGTTAGTACACACTACTCTCCTGTTGTAGAGCTAAAAAAAGCTCATATGGCGTTCCTTCGTGCGATGTCGTAGGAAATCAAGCTATCTTCGCCAGCTTGAACTTCACCGAGTACAAAGAGATTGACGACTCGTCCATCCATCCGGATTGACTCCATTCAATTGAGGCAGCTCTAGCCTTCTTGCGGTTAGTTCATTTATGCCTGACTTCCTCCTCATTATCTCACTAGCCTCTCCCTCTCCTTAATTCAACTGTCTTGTCCCTCGTCACAATTCATTCCTCCTCCCTTTGCTTCAGCAACTTATTCATTGGTTAATCCAAATGATAATTTCCTTTCTGTTACTTGCCACTTCAGGTGTGAAGATCCAACATCGATTAGAGAGGGAAACGAAACATTTTTTATAAGGGTGTGGAAACCTCTCCCTAGCAGACGCGTTTTAAAAACCTTGAGGTAAAACTCGAAAGGAAAAGCCCAAAGGGGACAATACTTGCTAGCGGTGGGCTTGGGCTGTTACAGATGATACCAGAGTCAGACGTCGGATGATGTGCCAGCGATGAGGCTGAATTCTGAAGGGGGATCGACACCAAGCGGTGTGCCAACCAGGACGTTAAGTCCTGAATGGGGTGGATTGGGGGGGTTCCACATCGATTGGAGAGGGGAACGAGTGCCAGCGAAGACGTTGGGCCTAANGGGATGGGTTATGAGATCCCACATCGATTGGAGAGAAGAACGAAACATTCTTTATAAGGGTATGGAAATCTCTCCCTAGCAGATGCGTTTTAAAAACCTTGAGAGGAAGCCTGAAAGGGAAAACCCAAAGAGGACAATATCTGCTAGCAGTAGGCTTAAGCTGTTACAAATTATATCAGAGCCAGACACCAGGTGATGTGCTAGCGAGGAGGCTGAACTCTAAAGGGGGGTGGACACCAGACGGTGTGCTAGCGAGGATGTTGGACGAACCCCGAAGAGGGGTGGATTGAAAGAACCCATATCGATTGGAGAGGGGAATGAAGCATTCTTTATAAGGGTATGGAAACCTCTCCCTAGCAAACGCGTTTTAGAAACCTTGAGGGGAAGCTCGAAAGGGAAAGCCCAAAGAGAACAGTATCTGCTAGCGGTGGACTTAGGCTGTTACATCAAGCTTCCGCACAACTAATCCTAAGTGCAACTCGAGTGACTCCAAGGCAAGCCTAAGAAAATTTTCTAATAGCAATTTGATAGAACTTCCCTGACTTGAAATACACTTTTGTATCAATCCTCTTAGCAAAAGAACAAAAGTTAGCAAACTCGAGAAAGGTCTCCGACTCCCCCCCGACTTCACTCACCTTTTCCCCTACCTTCCTCTCAAATTTATGCAGAACCGAGTCCTCTTGTGTTTGCATTCCGATCCTACAATAAGAGAATCACGAAAGTCGGGCCTCACCGTGTTGAACTACTCGAGTCCCACATAGATCAAACCCTTCTCATTTTTCTCCCAACAAATTCTTTCATTGTGTCATTTCCAAGCATACATAAAACAAACCTATGACTTATCGATCTTATCACAACAATTTCAATAAATCTGAAACAGGACAAGAATGCGCTGCAGCTATATATAAGAAACACAGGAAAAAATAATAGAAAGTAGACCATGCTAATACACAAAAGCTGATAAAATGGAACTTGAACACAATTCCAATCACCACAAGCTCATTCAAACATAAATGGATCTCTGCAATCTCTCTGGATTTGAGAGTACAGAGAAAACAACAACAAAACAAGTTTCAATTCTATTCAAGGGTTCTAAACTTTTGCTCTCTGATTCTAGCCGATATTGTCCACTTTGGGCTTTCCCTTTTGGGTTTCTTCTCAAGGCTTTAAAACGCGTCTACTAGTGAGAGGTCTCCACACCCTTATAAGGAATGCTTCGTTTGTTAAGGATTGTTGGGTGTGAGTCCTACCTTGGCTAATTTAGGGAATGATCATGAGTTTATAAGCAAGGAATACTATCTCCATTGGTATGAGGCCTTTTGGGGAAGCCCAAAGCAAAGCCATGAGAGCTTATGCTCAAAGGGGACAATATCATACCATTGTGGAGATCCGTATGGTATCAGATTCATGCCCTAAACTTAGTCATGACAATAGAATCCTCAAATATCGAACACCGAATTGTGAGCCTCGAAGGTGTAGTTAAAAGTAACTAAGTGTCGAACAAAGAGGGTACTTTGTTCGAGGGCTCCAGAGAAAGGAGTCGAGCCTCGATTAAAGGGAGGCTTATAGTGTTCTTTGTTCGAGGAGAGGATTGTTGGGTGTGAGTCCCACATTGGCTAATTTAGGGAATGATCATGGGTTTATAAGCAAGGAATACTATCTCCATTGGTATGAGGCCTTTTAGGGAAGCCCAAAGCAAAGCCATGAGAGCTTATGCTCAAAGTGAACAATATCATACCATTGTGGAGATCCGTGATTCCTAACATCGTTCCCCTCTCCAACCGACGTGGGGTCTCACAATCCACCCCCTTAGGGGCCCAGCGTCCTCGCTAGCATACCGCTCAGTGTCTGGCTTTGATACTATTTGTAACAGCCCAAACTCACGCTAGCAAATATTGTCCTCTTTAGGCTTCCCCTCAAGGTTTTAAAACACATCTTTCAGAGCTGTGCAATGAAATGAGTACTCATCTAGAAACTATCCTCTTATTGTAAGATCCCACATTGGTTGGAGAGGAGAACAAAACATTCTTCATAAGGGTGTGGAATCCCCAAACCCACCGCTAACAGATATTCCTCTTTGGGCTTCCCCTCGAGGTTTTAAACTGCATCTGTTTGCTAGGGAGAGGTTTCCACACTCTTATAAGTAATACTTCGTTTCTCTCTCCAACCGATGTAGGGTCTAACAATCTACCCCCTTCGGGGCCCAGCGTCCAGTGACTGCCTCTAATACCATTTGTAACAACTCAAGGCTTTAAAAGGCGTCTACTAGGGAGAGGTTCTCACACCCTTATAAGGAATGCTTCATTCCCCTAGCGGTCGGCTTGAGCTGTTACAAATTCTATGTTCTATCGTACAATCATTCATCTACTCAAGCTATAAGTTACAACAAAGTTGAAGAGCACATTCCAATTTTCATCTCTAAAAGCTATCACAGATCCAAAAGCATGAACACAATGAAGTACTCGACGAGAAACAAAACAAGAAGAATTAAACCAACATACCTCTCCTGTCCAGCAGTATCCCATATCTGGGCTTTCACTGTTTTCTGATCAATAACGAGAGTTTTAGTCTGAAACTCGACTCCAATAGTAGCTTTGGAATCAACGCTAAATTCATTCCTTGAAAATCGCGAAAGGAGTTGGGTTTTGCCGACGGCCGAATCTCCGATCAAAACAACTTTGAAAACATAATCAATCTTCTGATTATAATCCCCATATAGATTCGACATTCTAATTTTCTCTTCAAAATTCCCCACAAACCCACCTCTAGAACACGCAGATTAGACACATAGAAGCCCTAGAACTCAAAGAAATTTCCCATTTCCCGATCATAACAACTGGGAAACCCCTAAATCAAACACGAAGCTGAAGAATCAATCAATCAATGAATCAATCAATCAATCAATCAACCACTGCACTGCCTGAAATTCAACCCAAAAGGAGAAATGGAATCGAAGCTGGGTTTTGGAAAGGTGTGAAAAGGGTATTGAAGAGGAGGACGGAAGAGGAGAAAAGGAGAATGAAATGCGAGCGAGAAGTAGAAATGGAGAAACGGCCATTGTGGGGTCTCACCAACGGTTTTGTGGGCTTCACCGTGTAAAATTAGGCTTCAAATGCAAAATGTAATTAGGAAATTCGGTGTCATTTACAATATGAGGCGTTGCTCAAAGATAACCATGAGGTAGTCACAAATATTATACAAAAATCTTTTCGAGTTGTCCTAGGATTGGATCACCATGTTTTGCTTTCTTTTTTAGTATTTTTTTTTAGAACACATGCGTTTTCATTTTTTTTTTATTATTATTTTTTTTTGTTACGAACGTCGTCAAAATTGTATAAAAAATTTGGAATGAATGGACGTGGTTTACAGGGGTGTTTATATGATTTAACTCGAACTACGTGATTCAAATCATAAATGTTAGGTAGGTTTTTTTTTTTTTTTTTTTTTTCCGGTTTAGGTTAGGTTAAGTTGAATTTTTGGAAAACCGTTTATTCGGTTTGCGAGTTTACGATCGGGTCAACCCGACCAACTCGAAAATAAGGTTACAACCTATCTCTATTTTTTTAAAAAGATCCATAATATTTAATGTTTATAACTGATGTTAATGATACGTGTGACTTGTAAATATTCCATATTTAAAATTTATGAGATTTTAGTTATTAATATTGAACGTGTCATACTTTTTAAAATATATTTTTTTTAAAAAAAAATAACTCAACCCAACCCGAACTAAAAGTAGAGAGTCACCAACCCAAACGAACCCGAAATTTAGAGTTTGTTCAAAAGATTTTTCCAACCCAACGCAACCTGTGTGCACCTCTGATAATTATTATTAAGACGTAGTTTAATCCGTTTAGTTTTATGAGTATTTCATACGGTATGTGGCATGTAGTGTTTGGAGTAGAAAGGATAATCGAGCATGTTCTCAAGGTTTGTCCACGGAGGATGACTCAAGGCCTAAGATCACGTCGAAAAGGGTAGTCGATGGACAATAGGTAAATATTCTTGTATTACCCCTTATTGGTTGGTCCCAAGGGACGAAGAGGCTAAGTTAGCTGAAAGATGGTTATTGGTTGAAGCAAAGTGCCTCTACTTTTTCAGGGTAAAAAGGTAGAGAAAATATATATATTCTTTTTTATGTTTAACATATATAATATATTAAATACTAATTCAAACACTCCAAGTTAAATATATTTTCGCTATTTACGCGGTTTATATGTAATATATTTAATATATTAAATAATAATTTGAACGGTTTTAATTAAATAGGTCATTGTCCTTCTTGGATATACTTCTAAAATTGAAATTATTTATGCGAAGTTAGTGATACATTGTCAATTTTAATTATTCGGATTGTTTGGGTCACCGAGCACTCGATAGTGGATAATTCAGTTTCTCACCCGACATCGATACCTGATGGATAACGACATTTTTATCTCAACAATCAAAAGCAAGAACCCAGAGAAACCCATTCAACATAAAAAAGAAATCTGAAAAAATAGGACTTTCAATTTCTAAGAAGAAAGCAATAACAAATTAGTGTTGGATAAATGATCAGACCCAATTTGGCAAAGAAAAATCAATGATCACGTTCTACCAGCCTACCTAAGAAACAATAATGATCGTTCGACCTTTTCAATCGAGTCGTTTCTCTTCCTAACTTAAAACGCGAGCGAGAAAAATCAAACTTGTAACGTCGTCTCGAATCAATATAATTCAATTGGGAATGCACCGTCGAAGTTCGACGTCATCTGTGAAAGGGTAGTAACAGGTTAGTAGCATAAATCATTGGTAGAGCTGTTAGCTAAGCTGATTGATCATATTCGAGCCGTTAGAAACCGAATCGATCGGATACACATCCAGCCCTCTAGTCCGGCCAGGTGCACCACCTTTGAGCGAGGTTAAATCCAGCACGATCCTGCTTCCGAAAAAGTTGTAAATAAACACATTGAACACCCTAACTTTCAAATCATATCGATAGAAATCGTGACTCGAGTACTTACGTCTTTCGGGATTCGTTCTTGAGATTTGAAGCTCGGTTGGTTATTATTATTTTGTTATCGATCCTCGACACCGAATGAACGATCGGAGGAAGGTCGAAATCTTCTGGGATTGATTTAGTGCAAGTATTGACACTCCCATCAAGCCCCAAGAGTTTCTGAAATGATTTGAATCATCAAAAAGATGATTGAACACATAGTTTCATTCCATTTCATGAGGAATTACCTTGAGATTCTTGTAGCACTCTTCAAGGTTATCATTGTACAAGAAATGATCAAATATTCCAGATGATTCTCCTTGCACGATCTCGGCCTTGGCGTTTTGTAGTCGTTTGAGGATTTGTTCTTCGGTTTCGGTTCCCCTGAGGATGTAACAATGCATATATTCAGACTCGTAACGTGAATGGACGATGGTATCGTTTAACTCACCTTGCACGAAGACGTTTCTCGAGTTCAGCCATTGAAGGTGGACAGATGAAGATGAATATAGCGTCGAGGGAGCTAGCCTTCACGGACCTTGCACCTTGAACATCAATGTCGAGAATGCATCTCTACATGGAAGATCCAGAAGATATGATGAATATATCATACAGATTCGATAAAACCGAAAAACGATTCTCAAATGGAAGCAAACTGAATTTTCATACTTTCCCGGCATCGGCGACCACTTCAACAGCTTCGACACTTGTTCCATAGAGGTTTCCGTGAACTGAAGCAAACTCGAGAAATTTCCCCTCTTTTATGTCCTTTTCCATTGCGTTTCGTTCCGTAAAATGGTAATGAAGCCCATCTTTCTCCATGTTTCTCGGAGCACGGGTCGTGTGGCTAACAGAGAATCCAAACAAAGACGGGAATTCTTTCATGAGCATGGATATAAGAGTACCCTTACCCACCCCAGACGGACCGCTAACAACGATCGGCTTCTCAACAGTTCCCCTCACCCCTTTACTCCAAGCAACAACTTCACAACCCAAAGATCGTGTTCGTTCTTGGACATATGGAGTATTCACCTACTCGTATAAAAATTGATACATATCATAAGAATCAGGTGTAACACTGAGTGATCTTGTGTTGTTGAATCCTCATGAACACATACCTCGAGAAACCAAAAGGAATCATGTAAGGGCGATCCACCCTTAATAAACAATATACGATCTTCGTTTAAAGCTATTGCCGAATGCCCTTTACATGGATTCGGTATCGTTCCCAAAACGACAGGATCGATCCTGAAAATCCACCGAAACTTAGAAGACTAGAACTAAAAGAATAAATTGCATAACCACGGGAGAAGCTCACCGTGTTCCTGTCGAATGATCGAATACTTGAACTCGAAAGGACAATATCGAGTCATCACAGCCTCCGTCAACGACATACTACCAAAGCATATCAAAAAGCTAAGACTTTCAGAGATGAGTTCTTGATGCATCACAATAACTATAGAACAAACAATACAAAGTAAGTCAGCGTACTGTTTTATTGCCGATGACGGTGGCTGTTTCACAACCTTTCGATTTTAAACCGAACCCGTTCGGGAATCCCTCCTTCAAATCATGAACCAAGAAAGCTGCGGCTTCTCCCTAATGAGCACAAAAGCCAACACAATTGGCTCTTTTACGTAGTCCACATAATTAATCAAAGTTTAAGCATATTTTTGCCAGAACAGGAAAGGTTTTTTGAAGAAGAATTAAAAGCTCACCATGGAGAAATTTAATCCTCCAAGTTCTAGATTACCCTGATCAAGACAGATGGAATGAGAGATGAGATTCAAATCAAAATACTTGAGGATTCAAGAAGAAACTCAAAACATTCAATCATAAACACACAAGAAATTGCACGAAATAATGAAATTACAACACATAAACCAGCAAGAAAGAAAGAACGAACAAGGATTTCGTAACGGCCCAAGCTCAGCGCTAGTAGATATTGTCCTCTTTAGGCTCTCTTTCGGGATTCCCCTCAAGGTTTTTAAAGCATGTTTGCTAGGGAGAGTTTTCGACACCCGTATAAATAATGTTTCAACCGAGGTGGGATCTCACAATCCACCCTCCTTCGGGGCCCAGCGTCCTCGTTGGCACACCGCCTCATGTCCACCATCCTTCGGAGCTCAACCTTCCACTAGCACATCGCTCAGTGTCTACTCTGATACCATATGTAACGGCCCAAGTCCACCGTTAGCAAATATTGTGTTCTTTGGGCTTTCCCTTTCAAGCTTCCCCTCAAGGTTTTTAAAACGTCTCCTAGGGAGAAGTTTCCACACCCTTATAAATAATGTTTCATTTTCCTCCCCAACTAATGTGGGATCTCACAATCCACCCTTCTTCAGGGCCCAAAGACCTCGTTGTCACACCACCTCGTGTCCACCCTCCTTCAGGGCTCAGCCTTCCACTAGCACATCGCCTAGTGTCGGCCTCTGATACCATTTGTAACGGCCCAAACCTACCACTAGCAAATATTGTCCTCTCTAGCCTTTCCCTTAAGGTTTTTAAAACAAGAATGTTTCGTTCTCGGATATCACAGATTCCCAACTCAAGCCCTCCAAAAGCATAATAAACTCCAAAAATCCAATTCCCAGAAGCACTATCAATAATGTAAATGGAGAGTTCCAAAACACATAAAATCTATGAAAAAAAAACAAAGAATCCAAGCGCCAGAAAACAAACACAAATCCACGATCTCTAAGAATCCAAGCGCCACATTCAGAAACATATAACAAATGTAAGAACGAGGCAAAACCAGAGCCAGAATCATCAAAATCAAAGCCAAAAAACAAAATCGAAAGGCATCAGACAATGTTACCTGTTGCGAATTCCGAGCTAAGGGGCCGCTAAGCTCGCGAAATCGCAAGAGTAATTGAATGTGTTGTGTGAAACCCAGAAAAAACTTCGCTCCTGGTTTCTACAAAATCACAAGAACCCCAGAATAGAAGAAATTAGAAGCGCTACAGAAGAGAGAAGTGGCGTAGGGAAGTTTGAGGAGCATTCTCGTATTTGTAGGGAAACAAAGCGATTCAGAAAAATAAAAAGAAATAGAGAGAAATAGGGATGCGGGGTTTTGGTCGCATTCCATTCACGGAACAAGAACACCGACTTTCTTTTTCTCGCGGGATGCTTATGCCAATCGCTAATCCAATTCCCTTCTAACCCTTTCCACACCGTTCATGAATAAATCGGGACCTATTCCACCTATTCCATTTATACATCTTTTGATCCCTCAATCATTGTAACAATTTTATATCAGTTGTTTTTTTGAAAATTTTCATAAAAACATGATACTTGTCACAGCTCAAGCCTACAACAATTAGATATTATCTTTTCTGTCTGTTCTTACCCTTTGAGATTTTTAAAACGATTCTATTAGTGAGAGATTTCCAAGATTATCATGGCCCCTGCACAAGGATGACACACACAAATCGAGAAATTGTTCAAATTTTTAAATATTATGAGATTATGTGTTAGTTGGAAAAGGGGACGAGACATTCGTTATAAGGGTGTGAAAACTTCTCCCTAATAGACGCGTTTTAAAACCTCAAGGGAAGTTCGAGAGAAAACCCAAATAGGACAGTATTTGTTAGTGGTGAGCTTGAGCCGTTACACCAATGAGGACAAAGCATCCTAGAAAGATTCGTATTGGTTTGTGGAGATAGTCTTTACTTTTGGAAGCCAGCAGGGACGATATGGAATCCTTATCCAAATCATGACATGGATGNTTAGAAATTTTTTTTTTTTTTTTTTTTTTTGGTACTAAAAGATAATAACAATAGGAGTATGGAAATAATTTGATGACAACCCATTGAAATTTTTGGCTAAAAATGAACGATGAATAGTTTTAATATTGTCTAATTTTAAAGTAAATTAGTCGAGTCACGTTGTAACAAACAGGTACAAATAGAATAAAAAGTATGTCGAGTTGTCGGCCAATAATTTCCTCTCTAATTTGTGCTCCCCTACTCGAAAGCAACCATTCCCCCATTTAAATTCGAGGTTAGTTGCAAGAGAGGGAGAATACTACCCAAGAGAGACAGAACGTTATCTAGAGAAGAAGATGAGGTTTCTAAGATCGCAATTAGTAAGCTCTTCAACGTATGGTTGCACAACAACACAAATGATTGACAACGTCAGCACTCACGTTGGGATCCACAAGAGAAGGTGCAATGGAACGCAATGGAACAAGTGGTACGACACCACCGTTTGAAAGGAGTCACAGAAGGAACAAAGCAGGGACATAAACGGAGAGAGAAAGAGAGAGAAATGGTAGGAAATCAGGTGAAGAAGAAAGAACCCGTAAGTATCTGAATTTGAACTCGAATCAGATCTGAAAATCCAATCATACCCATCAACCGCTCGATAGCTAGCACTCTAGCCCACAAGAGATCCAAAATCCTACTCCAACATGCGCATCCAACTCGACAATGACCCGACCCCTAACAAATTCAATGTTTATCCATATATTGATGGTAAGAATTTTTTTTTTAATTTTTTTACTCAGGGTTAAAGGGTATTAATGATATATTTAAAATTTAATGGGTATTTTTTTAAACGTGATCCTAATGTTTTTGAAACACGGTATTATAGTTACCATCATACATATGTATGCATGCATGACATATTATTCATATTTATCATACATGATCCAATGTCTCATAGGACATAACATAAACCTGGTATCATAACATACCTGGACCAAAAAAATGTCAACCAACAAACAGAACCGAACTTTCAATTTTTTAAAAATTCAGCTCAACTCAAACTAGTATTTACAATTTGGGTTGGATCGTTCAGGTTGGTCGGATTATCAGGTCATACGAACACCTCTATTATTATTATTATTTTTTTTTTGAAAAAAAAATCTCCTTTTTTTAAAATAATAGGGATTATCCAAAAACTCAAATTTTAAATTAGAGATGGTGAAAAAGAGTAGTTTGGATACAATATTTTAAATTTAAATTGATAGAGTCAACATTTAAACGGATAATAATTAAAATTTAGTTCAAATTTCAAGGTTCGATCCATTATTAAGCATAAAGATATCGAGTCTTATCTCTAAAGACATCCTTTCCATCTCATAATTCGACGAGGATAAGTCTAGTATCTATGTCGGTTTGAGTAGAAGAGTTTGATCTTTCACTGACTCCGACACTTAATCTTTGTTAAAGATATTGACCTATTTTCGATGTACTTAGTCGTGAAATCATGAAATATTTGACTTTACCCGACTATTACGAAACTCCACAATTTGAGTAAGGGTTTTACTCGAGTTTCTTGTAACTTCTTTTCTGAAATCGACAATTCTTTCGATGTTGACTTCAGGGAGTAAAGTTGACCTATTTGAAGAAGATTTTAGTGCACAACGTGATATCGTAGTATGCGTTAGTCTGAAATATTTTGAAAATTTTATCACCATATCATGAGATCCCTATTTCATATTCAATCCCTAATCGACGTTAAGAATCAAAGACGATAAGATTTCTTGGATTTCGAGGAAAAGAGTATGATTGAGATATAAACGAGTTCCTTTTCAAACTCTCTATAAAATATTCAATTAATTAAGCAACGGAAACTAATCACTACATAAATCCGTAAGAATAAAAGATTAAACCTCATGCTTGAGATTTGAAATTCAGATTCAGCATCTAATGCATGGGACGTTACAAACGGTACCAAAATAGTACCTCTTTTAATAAGATGTGGTTTGGAGACGAACTAAAGCGGAAGCCAGTGGACATGTGACACTCGAGTAACGGATACATAAATGAACTGAGATCACGTCTGTGACACTCGAGTACCTCTCTTAATAAGATGTAGTTTCAAGGGTATTTTTGAAATGAAACAAAATATTAACAATTGTGTAACATTTTTTAAAATTTTAAAAATATTATTGAAACTTTTGAAATATTAAGAGTATTTTTTTATTAATTTAATCATCGTATGTTTTAGAATAGCACAACCGACAATAATAATAACGACAATAGACATTCAACGCGCATTGTCCTGAAAAGGAAACCTCGTCTAACTTGATATCTCTCTTTCTTTTTGTCACTTTCTGTCTCATTCAATTATATCCCTTTCAATGAACTTACGTGGTTCTCCTTACCCGAAGAACTTTGTATTACTAAGAAAAGACCTTGGTTCAAATATTCGAAGACTTTAACGATCTGAAAGGTTTAAAGACTAATTCGTCGTTAAAACGTTCAAAGCGTTCAAATATTCAAACACTGCAAGTTTGTCCATTTAAGACGTACATTTAGAACACACGACACAACGCTCTCTACCATTTAAGGTTATCCAAAGTGGTAGGGAGCCTTGTGTAGTTTTTTTTAAAGTACGAATTTTTATTGGGCTTGTTTAGGCCCATTACCATTATATTAATAAATCTGTACGGTTCAAATATCAAACATTTATAAGTCACATTACATTATTAATATCGGTTATAAACGTTAAATATTCTTAATTTAAAAAAAAAAAAAATAGGATAGGATTGGGTTGGTTTGTAACCATATTTTCGAGTTGGTTAAATTGACTCAAAGAAAAAATGTCAACTCATAAACAGAATTGAGATTTATATAAACAATTTTTAAATTTATAAATCTATCGAACAAAAATATAAAAATTCAAGGACTAAACTGCAATATAACTTAACAAGATAAGAAGCGAGAAATTTCTTCGGAAATTTGTGAACATACGTAATTGAGTTTATAAAAAATTTAATGCGTCACATTAGTCAACACCATATTTATGTACGATGGGATTGAAATATAAATTATGCAATGTTTTTGTCGAAAGTAAATTAAAATCTTTAACTTTACTGAATCATTAATGGCTACTTCAACCGATTTAGTCTACACATACCTCGATTATTCAAAATATGAATTCAAATCTCTATGCTTCGGTTCAAAATGTTATTTATAAACGAGCGAATTTCTTATAAGGACGTGTTTTAAAGTTGTGAGACTAACTACAATACGTAACGGGTAACAGCGAACAATATCTGCTAGCGGTGGAGTTGGGTTGTTACAAAATGGTGTCAGAGTCAGACATCGAACTATGTGCCAATGAGGAAGTTGGGCCTTCAAGGGGGTGGATAAGATCTCACATCGGTTGGAGAGGGGAGGAAAGCATTCCTTTTAAGTGTGTAGAAACCTCTCCCTACCAGACGCGTTTTGAAGCCGTGAGGCTGATGACGAGACATAACGGGTCTGACGCGTTTTAGATATCGTTAAGCTTTTATTTGATCGATTTTCATAGATTAAGTTAGTTCATGTTTTCTGCTCAAATTAGATCACGTTGAACTTATCACCAATTTATTGTTAATTTTAAAATATACATATTTATTTACTGATGTAATTATATATTTTTATTTATTTAATTTAATAATTCTTTAAATTATTTTGTTCTCCGACAACTCTTCAAAATATATATTGAAATTGAGTTGCAAATTTTAATTAAACGTTTGAAAATAAGTAAATAGATGTTTCGAGAACTAACATTTTATTTTTACTAAAAACAAAAATTTGAATAAATGACTCAAACAACTCGAACCAACTCAACCCAAAAATTTGATGGTAGGGTTTGTTCCACGACACCTTAAGATATTGATGATACGAGAAATATTTCCTATAACTTAGTTGTAAACAGTCTAATATATTTCATGTTTTGTACGAGACTTAACATGTGTTATGTAGGACGCTATGTCCCGAAAGGCGATGCATTGTGAGATCCCACAGCGGTTAAGGAGGAAAATGAAACATTCTTTACAAAGGTATGAAAATCTCTCCTTAGCAGACGCATTTTACAAATGTTGAGGGGAAGCCGAAAAGAAAAGACTGAGAACGATATCTATTGGCGGTAGGCTTGAACAATTACCAATGGTATCAGAGTTAGACAATGAGCGATGTGCTGGCGAGGAGGCTGAGTCTCAAAGGAGGTGGATACGAGGCAACTTGCCAGCAAAGACGATGGGCCCAAAAGAGATGAATCGGAGAAATTGGAGAAATGAAAATTACGAAAGTACCCTCAAGAGATTCTTGGACCTTGTCTTGTAAAACAAACAAGAAAACATACACAATTGCTAGATTCTCTGCATGTTTGGGCAATACAAGACAAATTTTATTTATTATTATTTTTATTTAAAAAAAATTAACATTAAGACCTTCTAGAAGGTCAATCTTAACGTCTAAACCAACCAAATCACGCCACGTAATACATTCACCAGCCGGCTTTCCGGCTTCCCGCCATCCCAAGACGACTTGTCGACATTATCGTTGACCAAGACAAAGTCCGCTCTTCTTGTACCGAATATCTTTTATTTAATTACATTTTCGTCCACCATTTTTTAAAATTAATTTTCTAAAAATACTTTTATGTAATAATAAAATTATTATTTCGGTTTATTTATTTTTCTTTTTATATATATTTATTTTAAAAAAATTAATGGACAATTTTCCTTTTTTAATATAAATTCTATTAAAAACCTATAAAACATTCTAATAAATCTATTTTAGAAAAAAATAATAATAATAATATAATGTATGATGTTTATTTCTAAAAATTTAAATTTAATAATTTTCAACTCTTAAAAAACATATATACATTTATTCATTTACTCAAAATATATTTATATATAAAAATCGGGTAATGATGAAATTAAGTCAAGCTAGAGAATATAATCTCGTTTCCACTCTCATCGGTTGACTATTATTATTAAACTTAATTATATTATAATTATAAGTATGAACGTATCTAGATTTGACATAATTTATATTTGTAAAACACTTGTATCAGTCATTTGACTTTTTATTTAGAAGTTACAATTTTCTCGTACACGGTTAATGATTTGCCTGAAACTCGTAAACTATATTGAACTAAGCTCAACTCAACTGATTAAAACGTCCTCGTTGGGATATCCCACTACTAATAAACACTAAAATCAGCAATATCACTAGGTCAATAACAGTTCATCGAGTAAAAATTTCAATGGTCGGTTGATTAAAATTAGGATCCCAAATTGCATCCGCCATAGATCTTACATGTAAAAGCTTCAAAAGTGTCTTTCGAAGCTAATATGAAATAGATTTCTCGAAGTCAACAGAAAAATTATTGTCTATTGCTAATATTATATCTTCGACCAAATGCTTAAACGTTCGATGAAAACGATCATTATAGACAATTTTAAATGGATTATAAAGAGAGCATGAGATCATTTCCTTAGTTTTATGATGATGCTTTAGAAATTTTTGCCCATGTGGAAATTGTGACCAAAATGATTGATAATTAAAGCATATTTGACTAATAATTCAATATCAACACATACCTAAGTGAAGCATTACCTAAACGGTTACTAATTTGATGAAAAACTATAACAGCTCGAGCTCATCGCTAGTAGATATTGTTTGCTTTAGCCCATTATGTATTGTCGTTAGTCTCACGGTTTTAAAACACGTCTTCTAGAGAGAGATTTTCATACTCTTATAAGGAATGTTTTGTTTCCCTCTCCAACCGCTAACAGATATTGTCTACTTTAGCCTGTTACGTATTGTCGTTAGTCTCACAGTTTTAAAACACGTTTGCTAAAGAGGGGTTTCCATACTTTTATAAGCAATGTTTTGTTTCCCTCTCCAACTGATCCTGGCAGTTTTAAAATGTGTCTACTAGGGAGAGGCTTTCACATTCTTATAAAAAATGATTCGTTGTCCTCTCCAACTGATCCTCACCGTTTTAAAACTCATCTACTACGGAGAGATTTCCACACTCTTATAAGAAATGTTTCGTTTCCCTTCCAATCAATGTGAGATCTCACAATCCACCTCATTTAGGGGCCCAACATGACTCACACGACGACAACAGTTGCTTGTTCCCCTCTCCAACCCACATGGGATCTCACAAAAACAAAAGAAAAAACTTCACGAAGCTTTTAAACAACGTACACTCAAAAGACATAAAATTTCTCAAAAAACTATACTTGTTGATAGTGATATTCCGGATCTTAAATATTAAACGAACAACATACCGGTAGAAGGTGCGGTAGGGCGAAAGGCCTATGCAGTGATGGTCCACTTTTGGTTTAACATTCTAACAACTTTTGTACGCTAATATTTTAATTTATTTTAAATAAAAGTGTAATTTTGGTGATGTTTATATATATATATATAGATAATTTTTTTAGGTTATTTGAATGGTTAGGGAGGAGGAATAGGCCACTTTCCTTTCAAATTCCATCCATAGCTGTGGCTTTGATTACAAGCGGCAGGTTTGTGTTCCCTTTATCGTGTGTTTATTTCACGCCTGCCCTTATAAACAGCCTTCCTTCCCCTTCTTCCATTTGATCTCCTCAAAAAGCTAGAACAGAGAATCCTCTGCTCCTTCTTCTTCTTCTTCTTCTTCTTTTTCCCCCCATACCCATCTCGATTCAACCATTTCCGCTTTAATTCGACTCCTGATCTTCATTTCCCCAATACCCATTTCGTATTTTTCTCCAATTTGTTCATAAACTTCGCCCAATTTCAAGATCGTCGTTGATTCATGGGGAACTGTTGCGCTGCACCACCTCGGGACACTGAGGATCATCTCAAAGGGAAGAAGAAGAAGAAGCCGAATCCCTTTTCAATTGATTATGGCGTTAACCACTTCGCCTGCGGTAACGGCGGCACCCATAAGCTCACCGTCTTGACCAACCCCACCGGTCGTGAAATTGGGCTTCAATACGAACTGGGTCGGGAGCTTGGCCGAGGGGAGTTTGGGATTACGCACCTATGCACCGATAAGGTCACCGGAGAGAACTTTGCTTGTAAATCGATTTCGAAGAAGAAGCTTAGAACCGCTGTGGATGTTGAAGATGTTCGGCGGGAGGTTCAGATTATGAGGCATTTTCCGAAGCATCAGAACATTGTGAGTTTGAAGGATACGTATGAAGATGATAACGCTGTTCATTTGGTTATGGAGCTTTGTGAAGGCGGTGAGTTGTTTGATCGGATTGTGGCTCGAGGGCACTACACAGAACGCGCTGCTGCTGTTGTTACAAAGACCATTGTTGAAGTTGTTCAGGTAATGAATTAAACAAATGGTTTGGATTCTTTTTGGATCATTCTGGTTGTGATATTTTGTTTCTTTGTATGTAATTGGTTTTTGAAGAGTGTTTTGATCTGCAAAATATGATTTAAGGATCAGAATTGATTATCTTAATTTAGAAACGCTAGAGAAGCTAGAGGATATTGTCTGTTTTGGCCCGTTATGTATAGCCGCAACTTCACGGGTTTAAAACCCGTGTACTGTGGAGAGGGTCTAGCCCTACTCCGATCAGTGTCTTGCACCATCCGTAACATTTGTAACAGCCCAAGCTCACCGCTAATAGATATTGTCCTATTGGGCTTTCCCTTTTTGGGTTTCCCCGGAAGGTTTTTATAACGCGTCTACGATGGAGAGAGTCTAGTCCTACTCCGACTAGTGTCTCGCACCGTTTGGTAACTTGGCTCTGATACCATTTGTAACTGGCCAAGCCCATTGCAGATATGTTCTCTTTTGGATTTTCCTTTCAGGTTTCCCCTCAAGGTTTTTGACTAGTGTCTCACACCGTCCGATAACTTGGCTTTGATACCATTTGTAACAGCCCAAACCCACCGCTACCAAATATTGTCCTCTTTGGGCTTTCCCTTTCGGGATTCCCTTCAAAGTTTTTAAAACGTGTCTGCTAGGGAGAGGTTTCCACACCCTTATAAGGAATGATCCGTTGGTTGGTTGGTGTGTTACTTATTACTTCTCTTGTGGTTCAGATGTGTCACAAGCAGGGTGTTATGCATCGAGACTTGAAACCCGAGAACTTTTTGTTCGGAAACAAGAAGGAAAACGCACCGTTGAAGGCAATTGATTTTGGATTGTCAGTGTTCTTTAAACCTGGTATGCTTTCCAATGGCCCCTTTGCATGTTTTGGTGTATTTTGCTCTTCATTTGTAGCGTATGTTTTCTCTTGATCGTGAACGTGATCGTGATCGTGACCGACTCTTTCAGGTGAAAAATTCAATGAGATTGTTGGAAGTCCGTATTACATGGCTCCCGAGGTTCTAAAACGAAACTATGGCCCCGAAGTAGACGTCTGGAGTGCTGGTGTTGTACTTTACATTTTGCTTTGTGGTGTGCCACCATTTTGGGCTGGTAAGTATTGATCTAACATATACAAATGTTTTGTTGTATATGTTCTGCTTAACTTTTGGTCGTCTCGATGCAGAAACCGAACAAGGAGTTGCGCAAGCAATTATACGATCAGTTCTCGATTTCAGGAGAGACCCTTGGCCTAAAGTTTCGGATAATGCGAAAGACCTCGTGAGAAAGATGCTTGATCCTGACCCGAAACGGCGACTGACTGCACAAGAAGTGCTCGGTATCGACTTAGCCTTAAAAGAAATTCAGTTTCTGTCAAAATAAAGCTGCATTAGGTTGAGTGTTGTGTTTGTTGTTTGTACAATGTAGATCATCCATGGTTACAGAATGTGAAGAAAGCTCCTAATGTGTCCTTAGGAGAAACGGTGAAGGCAAGACTTAAGCAGTTCTCTGTGATGAACAAGCTGAAGAAAAGAGCTCTAAGGGTAAATTTGTTTTATGTTCAAATAATTTACGATGGCAAATCTGATATCATGTGAGATCCCACATCGGTTGGAGAGGAGAACGAACCATTCCTTATACTAACGGAGCGTTTTAAAACCTTGAGGGAAAGCTCGGGAAAAACCCAAAGAGGACAATATCTGCTAACAGTGGATTTGGGCGGTTACAAATGGTATCAGAGCCAGACACGGGTCGGTGTGCCAGCAAGGACACTGAGTCCACAAGGAGGTTGGAGAGGGGAACGAAGCATTCCTTATAAGGGTGTTGAAACTTCTCCTTAACGGACGCGTTTTAAATCCTTGAAGGGAAGCCCATAAGGGAAAATCCGAAGAGGACAATATCTGCTAGCGGTGTGTTTTGGCTGTTACAAATAGTATCAGAGCCAAACACTGGGCGGTGTGCCAGCAAAAGCACGGGACCCTCAAAAGGGGTTGGAGAAGGGAACGAAGCATTCCTTATAAGGGTGTGGAAACTTCTCCCTAACGGATGCGTTTTAAATCCTTGAAGGGAAGCCCAGAAGGGAAAATCCCAAGAGGACAATATCTGCTAGCTGTGATCAACATCGTCATTATTGTTTCTTGCCATATTAAGACGTATTCTTCGGGTTACTTTCAACAGGTAATTGCTGAGCACTTGTCGGTCGAGGAAGTTGCTGGTATAAAGGAGGGGTTCGATAAGATGGATACTAGCAATAAAGGAAAAATTAACATAGACGAGTTACGAGTAGGTTTACATAAATTAGGCCATCAGATCCCGGATACGGATCTTCAAATTCTGATGGAAGCTGTAAGTTCATACCAAAACTCTCTCTTTCCTTTATCTCTATTTGAATACATTGAAGTAATTTTGAGATTACATTCTTTAATTCAGGGTGATATAAACAAGGATGGATATCTAGATTGTGGAGAATTTGTAGCCATTTCCGTTCACCTTAAGAAAATGGGCGATGACGAAGTGCATCTAAAGAAAGCGTTCGATTTCTTTGATCTAAACCAAAGTGGTTTCATAGAAATCGAGGAACTTCGAGTGACCTTAGCCGATGAGATCGAAGGAAATTGTGAAGAAGTCATTAATGCCATTATTAACGATGTTGATACAGATAAGGTCAGTAACATCTCCTCATTCAATATTTCGTTTTTTTGGTCAGTAGAATGATGTGGACACAGATAACTACCCCGGTCTCGGTCCCGGCCTGGCTTTTCAAACAAGAAGGAAAACGTTAGGAATTCTAGTTTGACTTCGATGACAACCTACGAATAATTTGATCTTTTATATAGCTAGATTTCGTCATTTGTTAACACTTGAACGTGACCGAAACAATCAACAATAAATGTCATGATCGTGCAGGACGAGCGAATAAGCTATGATGAGTTTGCGTTGATGATGAAGGCAGGTACGGATTGGAGGAAAGCATCGAGACAGTACTCTCGAGAGCGGTTCAATAACTTGAGTGTGAACTTGATGAAAGATGGGTCATTGCGAGTAGCACAATGATGATTTCTTTACAAACAGACAAGTTGGTCAACAAATCTTTGGTTTACTCCATTATTCTTTGTTTCTTTCCATTTTTTTCCCATCCTTTTTGAAGGTGGAAGGTGTGGATAGGACTTACAATTCTCATTGTAAATATGTGAAATTTATTTATAGCATCCCACGATACGGTCACGTTCCGTACTTCTCGCTTCTAAGAATGAAGACTATTCATTCATACAGATCAATACGAGTCTTTTCAACATGTTTTGTTCTCGTTCACATGCATCTTAAGAAAATTTCTAAGACCACTGAAAAGATTTCTAGACTAACTAGTAACAGGGTTTAATTAGCTTACTTGTAGGTTCTTTATTCGTTCATGAGTCTGATGTCATTTGCGTTCGTTGAATTGTTCGTGGGTCTTATTTCATACTTGGATGTCTCATTTCTAACTCATAGGCTCTCCGAGGCTATTATCTAGGTTTAATCGGAGTCTTCCAAGCTCAACTTAGGGTTTTGGTCCTATAATTTTAAAGTTCCTCATTTTTCGACCCTATTAGGGTACTCATTGGTTCATTCTTAACCAACCATTCGTCTTCTTTTCATCTCTCGTTGATTGTCATTATCCATCGTTGTCTATCATTCTCTTTCCATGATTTGTCCTTATTGTATTGTCTTTCATCTTTATTGCACCGTTGATCATCTTCATCGTACTACTCTCATCTTCATCGCACCTTTGTTCAACGCCAGCCGTTCATTTTTGTTACATTAGTGTTTGTCTTTTTTTTCACGCATTCTTCATTGCATCGCATTCATTTATAACTTATAATTTTAAACCAATTTTTTTATAACAAAAACAAAGAACAACAAAGAACATATGTCAATAATTCATGGTTGGATGATTTGTAAAATAGACTCTCCAAGTTGGTGGGAAAGATTGTAAGGAGGAGGGAATTATTGAAGGCTAATTGTGTAATTGCACGTAATTTTTTTTTTAAATAAATTTAAAAATAAAGAAATGTCAGAGGATACTCGATCGTTCATGTTGTTTGATCGTTTGATATACCTTTTTATCTTGTTTGATCGTTTAAGGTATCAAATTTAAGATGTGTCTGTAATGCCTCAGGTTTAAGATTCGAGTCAGAATTTGAAATTTGGATATGGCATGGGTCTGGCATTACCCTATATTCTCTATGATATGACTGTATTACCTACTCGATTTTAAGGTTTTTATGATTGAGTCATCCGGAATTAAGATGCATCTTATTGGTATAGGTAGTTACTATCAATTCTTTTGTAACGACCCATGCCCAGGATTCGGAATCCGGATTCGGCACCTAATCGCCTTGGCATTCCCTTGTGACATGGTTACGTTACCTACTACTCGCTTCTTAAGAGTGAAGATTATCTCCAATGACCAACACGAGACCTTCTATAATACTTTGTCCTCACTTACAAGCATCCTACGAAAATTTATAGGAGGTTACCGACATGAAATTGCTCCAAGTAAAGTACGATTGAGTATATGGCTTCTATGATTGAGCCATTGAAAATGAAGGTCCACTTTGTTAGTATAGTTAATGACTTTCCATTCTTTTATGTCTTTCTTCACTATTTTATCCTCAGCATCTCTCTTTCTCATTACAAAAATTCATTAATTCAGATTCAGATTCAGATTTTCAATCAAAATCATTTACGGTATATTGAGTTAGATTTTTTTGGATTTAGGTTCAGTTGAATTTTTGAAAAACCGAAAATTTAGGTTAGTTCGCAAGTTGACATTATTTTGGTCAGGTCAACTCTTCCAACTGAAAAATGGTTGCAGTCAATCTTGCCCTACTTCTAAGATTATTATGAAAATTAAGAATATTTGAAGTGTATAATCGATGTTAGTGATGCGTTGTGACGGGTGAACATTTAATATTTGAGATTTATGAAATTTGACTGATTAATGTAACATGGATTGTAGATAAATATGACTTTTTTAATAATTAAAAAAAAAAATACTCGACAACCCAACCTAATCCAAAAATTGGATTGAGTTTAGTTGAGTTGTAAACTCTATTCGGATTGTTCGGGTCATCCGTCTAACCAACTCGAAATTTTGAGTTGGTCCAAAATATTTCTCCGATCCAACTCGTGTAAACTCCTATTATTTATTATCATTATTTAGCAATATCTTAATTAATTGTTAATAAGTTAAAACAATTTAAAATTATTTGACTTTGAAAGCGAAAAGGCTGATTTGGACTACAATTTTCATTACATCCACTAATTTTCTAAGAGATTTGAGATAAGTTTGAAAACGTTAAATTTTGCAAAAAGTGGCAGATTCCACGTGGCTAAACCAAGAACATGCCACGTGGAATACCTGTTTTTTATTAGAGGGAACAAACAAATTATATCGCCAACTGGCAAATGATGCACAATCCAATGGCCACTTGAGTGAAAACACTATGATTTATTGTGTGTCAGAGCTGACAAGGAAAGTGATGACGTGGTATATATTTATCTTTCTCTCTGCCACGTGGCTTCAACTTAACGGCCCTAAATAAATAAATAAAAAAGGGAAGGGATCGTCTGTGGCTTACCCTACAGTGAACCCTCATGTGGTTTGTTTTTCTTTTTTTCTTTTTTTGTGAAGTTAATTCCAAAATTAGATTATATTTGTTAGTGAGAATTTGGAAATTAAAACTTTATGTTTGGTTTATTATTATTATTATTATTATTATTATTATATTAATTTAATACTATTGTATGTTAAGAATGAAAAATAGAAATAGAATTCAGATCGAAAGTATGTTTTCATTTATATTCATAAACTTTAGATACAAGCTACCAATAAATACTTACCAATAAAAAAAATATAAATTAATTAAATATTAAAAATAAAATAAAATATACTATAAATAAAATCATAAAAGAAAAAATATTAAAATATAATATCTAAAATATATTTCATAACTAAATATATTCTGCAAATATTATATCTCATCTTGATACAAAATTAATGTTCGATAATGGTTTTTTATTTTTTTAAAATACTACATAAATTCTAACCAAATTTAAAAAGTATATATATATATATATATATATATATATATATATATATATATATATATACCATCTCGAGAAATTAAATTGTAAAAAAGAAATTAAATTGGATTTTTTAGTCGGCAAGGAAATGATTAAACGACAAAGATTTTAGTTTAATAAATAACATCATAGCACACAACAGCCGTAGAATATTAATTAAATACGATAATATAATATAATATTATATTATATGATTTAATTAGTATTAAATAATTAAATCATTATTGAATTAAATAATTGTTCTACCACCGCCTAAGAAATATCTTGCCAGCTCTTCGAGTTTTGTGCCACGTTTTGTTTCTTTCCACTCTTTTCTAAAAATTAACCCTTTTTTCTTAATTGATGAACTTGATAGGTCAACCTCCCCTTGGAATTTGGTTCGGGTCGATACGGGTAACCGATGACTATCTTTAATGGCACGAACCCTTTTACGTAATCAAAACTAAAATCGCTAATTTCGTCGAACAAGAGTATCCCTTACAGATATACTATGTTTTGAATGTAGGACGAGACCTATTACTCTACAAAAGTTCTTAAAGACTTCTTGCTTCAGCTTTCCCGCTTATTTATTGCAGATAATGTTTTGAATGTTAAACAAGAATTATTATTATACAAAAAAAAAAAAAAAAAAAAAATTTAAAACTTCTTCCTTTCGCTTTCCTGTTTCTTAATGTTAGATGAAAGTCCCACATCGACTAATTTAGATAATGATCATGAGTTTATAATCAATGAATACTCTTTTTATTAGTGTGAGGTATTATGGTTAGAGTAAAGAATATCATACTATTGGTCTGAGGTTTTTTTTTTTTTTATTTTTATTTTATTACTTAAAATTAGATGACGTCAGATTTGAACCGCCATAGTTGACGATATTGATATTTGGAATTTTAATTTTAATTTTTTTTTTTTTTTGGTATAATTGTGAAGTTCATGTATAATTTTAAATGTGTAGTAGACATAGTGATAAAAGTATTTTACATTTTTTAATAATTAGAATTAATTCCATTCAAAAAAATTCATGATTAGTGCAATGGTCAATTAATGAAAAGTTATTAATATTTGATTAATAATAAGATTATTATTAAATTAAATAAATAAATAAAAAGCTAAAGTAGCTAAACACATAGTGTGAGTTGTAACAAAAGCAAATAATAACTTTTAAGATATGTTTTTAGAATATTATTTAAATATTAAAGTGGGAATTTAAATAACTAAACTATAGTTAGATACGAGCCTACACAGGTTGAGTTGAGTTGACATATTATTTTTTAATTATTTTTTAAAAAATATTTATCTACCATACATATTATATTAATAACTAAATTTTTGTAAAATTCGAATATCAAATATTTATAAATCGCAATAAATATAAAAGTAATTTTTACGAAATAAACTAATTATCGAAAAATAATAAAAAAAAAAAAGTAATTTTTAATTTTTTTCCCAAAGAGAAATAAAGGATTATCCTATAAAAATATATTTATCTCCAAACAGTTATAAAAGACACTTCAAAGTGGCCCTTGACTCTTCGATTTCCCATGTGCCGCATCTCATACCCTCCCTTTTAATTTTTTTTATAAAAAACATTTTCCAATCATTTAATATTTACTCGTATCGATATATATTAATATTTACTCAACTCAACTTAACTCATGTACCCTCTTTCGGCTTTCGGGCTTCCTCTTAAAGTTTGAAGAACTTAGGTTTCCATATTCTTATAATTCGTGGTTCATTCTCTTCTCCAACTGATGTGGGATATTGCACATTTCGAAGTGAGTTGGACATCTGATTATGGACCTATAAGATAAGAGAAAGTCGCACGACTAGAGTTTTCCTTATCGAGTCCGCACATGTTTCTTTATGAATTTGGCACTGAACCTATAAGATAAGAGAAAGTCGCGCAACCAAAGTTCTCCCTACTGAATCCACACATTCTTCGACCCGACACAAGAAGCTGAAGTAGCTCGAGATTGCGAGCACGTAAGATTTTTTCCCGACAATATCATACACTTGGTATCAATCTTCTAGGGACAAAACTAAAAAATGGAAGGGTATCAACGATCAGAAGTGGTTTAAGGCCCTCAACTAATAAAGGAAACGCAAATTTCCACGTGTCGTGATCTGGTGCGTCTGGCAGAGGAACTTGCTCGACCTCTCACCCTATAAATACCGACTTCTTCTTCTTCCCCAACTCACTCGATCGTGTTTTCTGTGTGAGAACAACTTCATTTACAAGAGCGCGTTACGTGCTTCTTGTTCGTTTGTTTTGGATTTTTTTTTTTCCATTTTCCATTGTTTCTTCTTCCTCTCTTACAAGCATTCCTTTCAGAGGAACGCTCTTTTCTTGTTCTTGTTCTTCTTCTGTTTCCGGCGAGGAGACTTGACGCAGCTTCCTAAGGGCTAATCGGTGAGTTATTGAGTTTTTCTGCTGGAGGTTTTGGTTGTGACTTTTTGTTTTTTTTTTTTCCTCTTTTTCGAGTTTGTGCGTCTCTGTGGCGTTGATTGGGGACAATACTCGGAACTTAGTTGGCGTTTTTGTGAAGAATTTCGTAGTTTACACTCTGTTGAGGTTTTGAGGGATTTGATAATTTCTGGACGTGATTTTTTTGGAGATTTTGTTTCTGTGAAGTAACGTTTCTGTTCTGAGTTCATGTACATCCGAATCGAGCTTCAGGCGGCCGGAGTTATGAGTTTGAACTCTACGCGATGATTCTGTTATTGGATCTTGTCTCAGATCTTACCTCTCTTTGTGACTCTTGAGCGTTTTCCCCTAATTCCTTGCGGTCGCGACGAGTTTTGGACTTTAATCTGATTATTCATGGACTGAACCGAACAAGTTAGAATTGAACAGGAAGGAATTTGAGGTTTTAATGGCGGTGATATTAATTTCAAATCTAGCATAAAAATAATTCAAAAGAAGAACTCAGTTATAATTTGGTCTGAAATCGATGAGTTGGAGAGATTCAATCTCCTATGAGGTTCAATCTTCTTTGATTCTCTTTCGCGTCACTTCCTGCCAAAGGTGAATTTTATTGTTTTTCTCCACAATCAATTGCTTGTTTGAACGAATATCTCGTTTTTTCTTTTTTTGTTTTTCTTTTCTTCCCGCCCGGGGAACTTGAGAAAGCAAGCCTTTAGTCGGTTTCCCTTTACACGGCGGTGAAGAGAAAACATGAAAACCGTGTCTTATTTGTCGTCCGTTTTTCTTCTTCTTCTTTTTGACCTTTTTTCTCTCATGGATTCCTTTCATTTATATTCTTTTTGCCTCCTTAGACCATCTTATGTCAAATATAATATACCCTTATATTCTTTAATCTTTCAACTAATTAAGGATTATTTATCCTCCGCCGTTGATATAACCAAGTGGGAATCCAGCTTGATTCGACAGAAGGGAGAAGATGCTAAATTAAACCCAAAACTCTCAGTCAGTCTTGAACTGAATCCGATGTCTTTGTTTCCTGCAATCTGTAGTCTTCTTAATTTCCCTCGCCTCCGGCTAGGTCCTCGTCTCGGAGATGCTAAGGGCAGCTTCGTTATTGCAATTGAGGTGGATTTCTGCTCCCCCATGGGAGTCTTATGCCTCTCTTCGTCCGACAATCATAGGATTTCGCCGTAATCGTAGAAACTTTGGTTTTCTTCTAAATTTCAAACCCTTAGGTTGGTGTTAGCGATGTCCAAGGAAGATTGCATCGTGTTCTTCTCTTCCGATTTTGTTTCTGATAGTTCTTAATTTATTTTGGGTATTTTTGTGTTTCTAGGTCGCTGATTTCAACTTGGTTCTATTTTATTTTCATGATTTCTGATTGGCTGGTGATGGTTTTTCTATTGTAATCTCGTGCAGAATCTGTTGGGTGCTCAACAATGACGATCACCCCGAAGATTTCCGTTAACGATGGCAACTTGGTGGTTCACGGAAAGACCATACTGACTGGAGTGCCTGACAACATTGTGCTGACCCCAGGATCAGGCCCTGGACTTGTTGCTGGTGCATTCATTGGTGCCACTGCCTCACACAGTAAAAGTCTGCACGTTTTCCCCATCGGTGTCTTAGAGTAAGTACACAAACCCCTTAATGGTTCTTCCAAGTTTACAGATGAACTTAGACTCAACAATCAATGGCTATAATTTCAGTTTACTGTACTGTATAGAAGCTAGTGAATGTTTAGTGATTGGATTCTCTTTGATTCCTTAGCTGGGTAGATTTTAGCTAATATGATTTGAGTATTGGATTTGGAAGAACAAGAAAATAGTAATGGTACGAAATATGAATCGTTCTGATTTATTTCAACCTCATAACAGGGGTCAGCGCTTCCTGTGTTGTTTCCGTTTCAAGTTATGGTGGATGACTCAGAGAATGGGAACGTCTGGGAAAGACATCCCTTTTGAGACCCAGTTCCTGCTCATGGAGAGCAAGGGTGTTGATGGGGAGGATCCTGATAATTCTTCAACCATCTACACTGTCTTCCTTCCTCTCCTTGAAGGCCAGTTCCGTGCTGCGCTGCAGGGCAATGACAAGAACGAGATGGAGATTTGCCTCGAGAGTGGTGAGTAGATCATGATCACCAGACAATTAATCTGCTGTAGGAGACACACACACCCTGCTGTCCTATTTATTTAGTTCCATCCTGGTGGTCGGTAGTGAAGAAGATATAACATTCTGTTGGGTGGAGCTGTGATTAATGAGAGCCAACCTTGCTGGAGAAATCATTTAATTATCATCAATGAATGAATCGAATTAATGGAGTTTTATAGCTCTTGGAGGAGAATATAGGAAGGATCAAGTTCCAAAGAAACGAAACGACTTGTTTTTGTTGGTGTTTGAATTGGTTTTGCAGGAGATAATACTGTTGAGACCAACCAAGGACTCTCTCTGGTCTATATGCATGCTGGGACAAATCCCTTTGAAGTTATCAATCAAGCAGTGAAGTAAGTTTCCAAATGAAGTTTCACGTTTTTTTCCTTTTTTTCATACACATATAATGCTAACCAAACTTCATAACGATTACAGGGCTGTTGAAAATCATATGCAAACATTTCTACACAGAGAGAAGAAGAAGGTCGAGAAATCTTCGTTTTGGCGTTTTGGCATATATAATTTTAACTAAGCTTCTTCTCTGTTTTAAGAGTCTCAACTCTGTTGTATTGTCTTTTCGCAGTTACCTTCCTTCCTCGACTGGTTTGGTTGGTGTACTTGGGATGCCTTTTACACCGATGTCACTGCTGAGGGTGTTGACGAGGGTCTCAGAAGGTAATAGAAATTGTTGTTGAGAAGTGGAAATCTGGTTGTTGCGTCTTGTAATGTTTCATAAAATTAAATTGTTAAATTGTGGTGTGTTGCAGCCTATCAGGCGGAGGGGCACCTCCAAAATTCTTAATCATAGATGATGGTTGGCAACAGATAGAGAGCAAACCAAAGGATGCTACTGATTGTGTTGTACAAGAAGGAGCACAGTAAGACATTTGCCTCTTTTTAACTCTCTGTCTCATCTCCTTTTATATTAGACTTTTGTGGATATGCTCATCTGCTGTTAGAAAGCTGCTTATTATTGCTATCGCCTTAGCAGCTTTCGAGCTTATTATTTGGAACCCTTTTTATGGAATCAAAACTAAAACCACTAGGTCAATCGACTGATAGTGTCCGTCACAGAAGTACTACAATTTGAATGCAGGATGAGAACTGTTATTATACAGAAGTTATTTTGAGAGCTTCTTGCTTTAATCATCTCAATAGCTTTCGATCTGCTTACTTAAGAACTGAAGTTCAAATCGTACGATCTTATTATAGGTTTGCGAGTAGGCTGTCTGGAATAAAAGAGAACCAAAAGTTTCAGAAAAATGGGAAAAACAATGTACAGGTCCCTGGCCTGAAGGTGGTTGTTGATGATGCCAAGCAACAACACAATGTGAAGTAAGTGTTCGATGCTGTGATATCTCATTTTTTTCCCCATGCCATAGCTTTTTACGTTGCGCCACGAACGTTAGTTTCTGATTCATGTCATCTCTAATGCAGATTTGTGTATGCTTGGCATGCTTTAGCTGGTTATTGGGGTGGAGTGAAACCAGCAGGTCCAGGCATGGAGCACTACGAGTCTGCTTTGGCATACCCGGTCCAGTCACCGGGTATGTTGGGCAACCAACCAGACATAGTTGTAGACAGTCTGGCTGTTCACGGCATTGGCCTTGTGCATCCAAAAAAAGTCTTTAATTTCTATAATGAGCTTCATTCCTACTTGGCTTCATGTGGAGTGGATGGTGTCAAGGTTGATGTGCAAAACATTATCGAGACCCTCGGTGCTGGCTATGGTGGCAGGGTTCAACTCACTCGTAGCTACCATCAGGCCCTCGAAGCTTCTATTGCTCGAAACTTTACCGACAATGGATGTATTTCCTGTATGTGCCACAACACTGATGGTCTCTACAGTGCCAAACAGACTGCGGTTGTGAGAGCTTCTGATGACTATTACCCTCACGATCCTGCCTCCCACACCATTCATATTTCCTCTGTGGCTTACAATTCTCTTTTCCTTGGAGAATTCATGCAGCCTGACTGGGATATGTTCCATGTAAGAAACGTTCTGCACCCGTATCAGTCATCACGACGCCTTTAACCTGTAATAGTTACACTGATGTGTACATCTCTGCTTTGTTTTTCAGAGTTTACATCCTACAGCTGAGTATCACGGAGCTGCTCGTGCGATTGGTGGAGGTGCAATCTATGTCAGGTAACTTATGTCCATGGCATATTTGTTAGCTTTGAATTTCAAGTATTATAGTAAGAGATGGTCTAATCTTGTGCAACTTATCACAGTGACAAGCCAGGCAACCACAACTTTGAGCTGTTGAGGAAGCTAGTTCTTCCCGACGGATCAGTTCTTCGTGCCCAGTTACCTGGACGACCAACAAGTGATTCTCTGTTCAACGATCCAGCTCGAGATGGAACCAGGTTTGCTGCTTTTTCACTTTCTTCCTACTGTCTATCAACCTCTCATTAGAGACAACTATTGATAATCAGTTGTGTTTACCTCCCTTTTGCAGTCTGCTCAAAATTTGGAATATGAACAAGTGCTCCGGTGTTGTTGGAGTATTCAATTGCCAAGGAGCTGGCTGGTGCAGGATCACAAAGAAGACTCGCGTTCACGACGAGTCTCCTGGTACCCTCACCGCCTCTGTCCGTGCAGCCGATGTCGATGCTATTTTGCAAATTGCTGGTGCCGATTGGAAGGGAGATACTATCGTTTACGCCTATCGATCAGGGGAGGTAATTCGATTGCCAAAAGGCGCCTCAGTTCCAGTTACACTCAAAGTATTGGAATATGATCTTTTCCATATTTCCCCTCTAAAGGTGCGCAACTCTTTTCCCCTCTGCTTCTTTATTTTTCAACTCATTTGTGATTCATCAAAGTGATCTTGATTTTTCAGGACATCACCTCGAACATCTCTTTCGCGCCCATTGGCCTGCTCGACATGTTCAACACTGGTGGTGCTATTGAGCAAGTCGATGTCCAATTGGTCGAACCAACGCCCGAGTTCAATGGTAAAGTTGCCTTCGAGCTGACAGGTTCTCTCCCCAACGATCGACGCCCGACAGCTACAATTACTCTAAAAGCCCGAGGATGTGGAAGGTTCGGCATATACTCATCTCAACGACCTTTGAAATGTAGTGTAGACAAGGCCAATACTGACTTTGCCTACGATGAGGCAACAGGGTTAGTCACATTTGCGCTCCCTATCCCGACAGTAGAGATGTATAGATGGAGCATTGAAATTCAGGTTTAAGCATGAACGTTGTATGCTTAATTTGCATAGATTACATGTTGCCATATCATTTAATGGCATAGAGAGAAAGAGAGAGTAGAGAGAGGAGGAAATTGGGCTGAGTGTATGTCAATGTAGTGATATATTATCATCATATATTATATATGATGTAATGATTGAAGGGTGTAATGTGTCGAGTGTATTTTCATTATTGTAATAATAATAATTATTGCTCGTTCGCCTTTTATGTTATGGTTCCAGCTAAATTGAAATCGACGATATAGTTGGTCAACTAGTATCGCAGAAAATCTGATCTTAGAAACGTTTATAGTAGTTTTTATGAAAGGTAAAGTTGGTCAACTAGACTAACTAATTGGTGGCTTTCGTGAAGGACCTGATGGACATGGAGGTGCAAGAAACTATGATAATAGAAATGGTGCAAATTATGAAAGGTAAGTTAGAAAACTTTTCTTTATCTCGAGGAAAAGGAGACATAAGAGGAAAATATTTTAGTAGAAACTGCGAGTCGTCGAGATAATATTCTCACCTTCAATGTTTTAGCCGTAAAATTTATTATCACTTCAATCAAATTGTTCGACTTCTACAATTGATAATTTTGCCATAATGAATTAAAAGGAGAAAACCGATGGTCGCATTTCAATTAACGAATTATATATATATATATATATATATATATATATATATATATATTAAATTACTAATAGTAATTAAAATGAATGTCATAAATATTGGAAGGTTATAAATAGTAAAATTGAAAATATCTAATTCCATAAAAAAGTATATAATTCAATAATAATTGAGCAATTACCAACAACTAAATAAATTTTGAATTTGAATAATGATATATAAATATATATATTTGTAATAGCTATTTCCAACTCATGACCGACACTAACTGACAAATATCAAATTATTCACATGCTATTTTGTCTTTTTATTTTTATATTTTTTTAAGATTTCCCTTTCTTTTTCCAAATTTCTCTCTCCAGTTGGTGACCAAAAACCACCAATCAATCTCCACATCCCAACTCACGAAGTGGTTCCCACGCGCGCCGCCTCACGATTACAATGCCAGTGGCATTTACGTAATTTTGACAAAACGAACGATCGGGCGTTCAGAAACGCGAGTACCTAATTTAATCTTCGCAACCGCGTTGTTGATTTTTGATGTTCATGTCGTGTCGGTCACAGCTCTTTATAGGTTCTTGTCCATTTTTCTGAACTCTGCTACAAAGCAACCATTCATGTTCTTCCACGTCATCGTTTACATTGTCAAAAAAAATTTCATGCCACGTGGCAGCACCGTTAAAAAAAATTATCTCTACCCATTGGTGACCCGAACAACCCGAACATGTTTCACAACTCTTTTCAATTAGGTTTAGTTGGTGATTCAAACTATCCAAATATTAATAATGGCGAAGATATGATAATTAAGAAAAACTTAAAAAAAAATTAAAAAATATTTAAAAAAATAGAGAAAAAAAAATTATATATATATTTTATAAAANTTCCAGCTAAATTGAAATCGACGATATAGTTGGTCAACTAGTATCGCAGAAAATCTGATCTTAGAAACGTTTATAGTAGTTTTTATGAAAGGTAAAGTTGGTCAACTAGACTAACTAATTGGTGGCTTTCGTGAAGGACCTGATGGACATGGAGGTGCAAGAAACTATGATAATAGAAATGGTGCAAATTATGAAAGGTAAGTTAGAAAACTTTTCTTTATCTCGAGGAAAAGGAGACATAAGAGGAAAATATTTTAGTAGAAACTGCGAGTCGTCGAGATAATATTCTCACCTTCAATGTTTTAGCCGTAAAATTTATTATCACTTCAATCAAATTGTTCGACTTCTACAATTGATAATTTTGCCATAATGAATTAAAAGGAGAAAACCGATGGTCGCATTTCAATTAACGAATTATATATATATATATATATATATATATATATATATATATATTAAATTACTAATAGTAATTAAAATGAATGTCATAAATATTGGAAGGTTATAAATAGTAAAATTGAAAATATCTAATTCCATAAAAAAGTATATAATTCAATAATAATTGAGCAATTACCAACAACTAAATAAATTTTGAATTTGAATAATGATATATAAATATATATATTTGTAATAGCTATTTCCAACTCATGACCGACACTAACTGACAAATATCAAATTATTCACATGCTATTTTGTCTTTTTATTTTTATATTTTTTTAAGATTTCCCTTTCTTTTTCCAAATTTCTCTCTCCAGTTGGTGACCAAAAACCACCAATCAATCTCCACATCCCAACTCACGAAGTGGTTCCCACGCGCGCCGCCTCACGATTACAATGCCAGTGGCATTTACGTAATTTTGACAAAACGAACGATCGGGCGTTCAGAAACGCGAGTACCTAATTTAATCTTCGCAACCGCGTTGTTGATTTTTGATGTTCATGTCGTGTCGGTCACAGCTCTTTATAGGTTCTTGTCCATTTTTCTGAACTCTGCTACAAAGCAACCATTCATGTTCTTCCACGTCATCGTTTACATTGTCAAAAAAAATTTCATGCCACGTGGCAGCACCGTTAAAAAAAATTATCTCTACCCATTGGTGACCCGAACAACCCGAACATGTTTCACAACTCTTTTCAATTAGGTTTAGTTGGTGATTCAAACTATCCAAATATTAATAATGGCGAAGATATGATAATTAAGAAAAACTTAAAAAAAAATTAAAAAATATTTAAAAAAATAGAGAAAAAAAAATTATATATATATTTTATAAAAATCTACGAAAAAAATCCAAATATACTTCAAAAAAAAAAAAAACATTTAAATTTTAGTATAATTTATCCAAAAAAATAAAAAATAATAATTAATTTTGAAGTTCATCTTGGAGCGAAGAGTGTAAAAGTGTAAAAGCTCCAATCGAAATCAGAGATTCAGATGGAGAGAAAATTTCAGTGGAAAAAAGTAAAAGAAGGAAAGAAAAATTCACCAAGAAGACGAAGCATGGATTGGATCCGTGTTGTCGGTGGCTTTTCCTGAAATCTCTGCCCCTTAAATTCCCTTCCATCTTCTTCTTCCATCGCTTTCTTCTTCACACATCTCACCATTTCACTTTGCTCTCTCACAACTCAAGATCTTAGTTTCCATGGAGTAAACGAGAGTTGTTCCTTTCACTTCTGCTTGTTTTACTTAAGATCGAGCAGGATCTTCGAGTGGACCAGCTGCCATGGAGGTCGACGCTAATTCAGGGGTAATTACATTGTTTTCTCATCTTGTAGATTTGTTAAATCCGTTCTGTTTCCAGCGGTGTTTGTGATTTGGTTTTCGTTTCGGTCTTTAGAAATCGTCGAAACAGATTGGGAGTGGTCAGGTTTGTCAGATCTGTAGCGATTCCGTCGGCACCACGGCCGATGGCGAGCCGTTTGTTGCGTGTGATGTTTGTGCATTTCCGGTTTGCCGTCCTTGTTACGAGTACGAGAGAAAAGATGGGAATCAGTCTTGCCCTCAGTGCAAGACCAAATACAAGTGGCATAAAGGTTTTGATTCGATTCTATTAACTATTTTTAGTTAGATTTGTGTAGTTCTTGAACAATATACATCGATGGTAATGAGATCGGTTTAATCTTGGCGTTTAGGAAGTCCTCCGGTTAATGGAGAAGCAGTGGAAGATGGGGATGGTACTGGAGTGACAGGGGCTCAAGAAAGGCACCATAAGTTACCTGAGCGCACTCTTAGCTGGGATACCAACTATGATAAGGAGGGATCCTTTAATCATATTCCTTTGCTTACCACTGGACGATCTGTAAGTGGATCTAGAAGCTTATTTTGTTTGATTCAATTTTGTTTGTTTTTTATGAACTTGGAGCTGAATTGGGCGGTTTTAATGGTGTTTAATAAGGTTTCTGGAGAACTATCAGCTGCATCTCCCGAGCGGCTCTCCATGGCGTCTCCTGAAAGTGGGAGCAGGGGTAAGTTCATACATTCAGTGTCTCGTGTGATAGAATTAAGGGGTTAAGCGATTTTATGTTGAAATGTTTTTATGATATTTGGCAGCTAACTATAGAATCATGGATCAATCGAGAGATTCGGGATCGGCTAGGTTTGGCAATGTGGCTTGGAAAGAGAGAATTGATAGTTGGAAGGTGAAGCAGGACAAGAGTGTGCCGCCAATGAGTGTTAGTCATGCACCTTCTGAAGGTCGGGGTGGTGCAGATTTCGATGCCAGCACTGATGTCATGATCGATGATTCTTTACTGTAAGTGCTTCACTTAGTCTCGTGTTGAATATATTTTAGCCATTTCATAACTTATCTATTGTCAAGAACTTTGTAGAACAAAATGATTTTGTGAACTAAACCAGAAAAACCATGTTTTAAACTGTCATATTGCTTTCATGAAAGTTCCTGTTTACGTTCTATGTATCTCAAAGTTTCAACATAGCGAATGGACGTTCTGTTTTCGACTAAGGTAGCAGTAATCTCTGTTAATTTGAGTGATTTTCTAAATAAACAGAAGACATGCCTTTTGCTACTTGTCTAAATTTTATATTACACAAAGTGAAAATTTCTTGATCAGTAGCCTCTAGCCAAAGTCATTGGAATTCACCTAATCAACCTTTAAATGATACGGTCGTCTTTCTTTCTAACCGCTTTTCTCATTTGTTGGCATTGCAGAAACGATGAAGCCCGTCAGCCTCTTTCGAGGAAGGTTTCTATTCCGTCCTCTAGGATTAACCCTTATAGGATGGTCATAGTTCTGCGACTTGTAATTCTTTGCATCTTCTTGCACTACCGGATTACAAATCCAGTTCCGAATGCCTTTGCTCTGTGGTTAATATCAGTGATTTGTGAAATATGGTTTGCTGTATCTTGGATTTTGGATCAGTTCCCCAAATGGCTTCCAGTCAATCGCGAGACATATCTTGATCGACTTGCTCTACGGTAGCGTTTTAGCTTTCATTATGAGCAATTTTCATCTTAGAAGTTTGTCTTACCGTAAAATTTTTAATTTCGAATATTTACGGTTTGCAGATATGATCGTGAAGGAGAGCCATCCCAGTTGGCTGCTGTTGACATATTTGTCAGTACTGTCGACCCTCTGAAAGAGCCTCCCCTTGTCACAGCTAATACGGTCCTATCAATTCTCGCTGTGGACTATCCAGTCGATAAAGTTTCTTGCTATGTATCAGATGATGGAGCTGCTATGTTAACATTTGAAGCATTGTCTGAAACGTCAGAGTTTGCAAGAAAATGGGTTCCTTTCTGCAAGAAATACAGCATTGAGCCACGAGCACCAGAGTGGTATTTTGCTCAGAAGATCGATTACTTAAAGGACAAGGTTCACCCATCGTTTGTGAAGGAGCGGCGAGCAATGAAGGTGATAGCTCCGCATTATTACTCGTCGTTTTCTTTATAATTCCTTTATCATCTCCATATTTGACTGTGCTTTTGTATTGCAGAGAGAATATGAGGAGTTTAAAATTCGTGTCAATGGACTTGTTGCTAAGGCACAGAAAGTTCCTGATGAAGGGTGGGTCATGCAAGATGGTACACCATGGCCTGGAAACAACACTAGAGATCATCCAGGAATGATTCAGGTCTGTACATCAGGATTTTGAAATAAAACTGCTTGTCTCAATGCTCGTTGTTCTTCATTGTCGTGCTCGATTTTGTTGCCTCATTTTGCTTTCTTTATAAATTTGCAGGTTTTCTTAGGGCACAGTGGAGGACTTGATACTGAGGGTAATGAGCTTCCTCGTTTAGTTTATGTTTCTCGTGAGAAGCGTCCTGGTTTCCAACATCACAAAAAGGCTGGTGCTATGAATGCACTTGTGAGTAGATGGTCTTAGAAAATTTCTCAAGTTCTTTAGACTTTTTTATATTTCTTTGAACGATTGAACGCCTCTATGCAGGTTCGTGTTTCTGCTGTTCTTACCAATGGGCCTTTCTTGTTAAATCTTGATTGTGATCACTACATAAACAACAGTAAAGCGTTACGGGAAGCTATGTGCTTTATGATGGATCCTAATCTTGGAAAATCAGTGTGCTACGTTCAGTTTCCTCAGAGGTTTGATGGGATTGATAGAAACGATCGATACGCCAATCGTAACACTGTTTTCTTTGATGTAAGTTCAGTGGCATTGTAAGCTTTCATTTCCTTGTGTCCTTTCTGGTCTCCTCTTTTTAATTTTCCGAAAATTATATGGTTTATAGATCAATCTTCGAGGCTTGGATGGCATCCAAGGTCCGGTTTATGTGGGAACGGGATGTGTCTTCAATCGAACTGCATTGTACGGCTATGAACCCCCCCTCAAGCCTAAGCACAAAAAACCCGGGGTCTTCTCCAGTTGCTTTGGGAAATCAAAAAAGAAAAGTTCTAAATCAAAAAGGAAGGATTCTGATAAAAAGCAATCAAATAAAAACGTTGATCCGACTGTGCCAATATTCAACCTCGAGGATATCGAGGAAGGTGTCGAAGGTAAAGTTTTCATCTATATGTTGTTCATTTATATGCTTTAGCAGTATCTTGAAATGGGGTGTTAATTTTCATACGTCATTCGATGCAGGTGCTGGATTTGACGATGAGAAGTCGCTACTAATGTCACAAATGAGCCTGGAGAAGAGGTTTGGTCAATCAGCTGTATTTGTTGCTTCCACACTGATGGAGAACGGTGGCGTGCCGCAGTCTGCCACCCCGGAATCTCTTCTTAAGGAAGCAATTCACGTCATCAGTTGCGGATACGAGGATAAAACAGACTGGGGAAGTGAAGTATGAATCTATCTCTCTCTAAGGCAAACTTAAGCATAAGAATTTTCAGTTACTAAGAGATGTTTAACATTTCATGATGCAGATTGGATGGATCTATGGTTCTGTCACAGAAGATATTTTGACAGGGTTCAAGATGCACGCCCGTGGTTGGAGATCGATCTATTGCATACCTGACCGTCCTGCATTTAAAGGTTCTGCTCCTATTAATCTTTCCGATCGTCTAAACCAAGTGCTTCGATGGGCGTTAGGTTCGGTTGAAATTCTTTTCAGTCGGCATTGCCCGATGTGGTACGGTTATAGTGGACGCCTGAAATGGCTCGAGAGATTTGCTTATGTTAACACCACCATTTACCCAATTACATCCATTCCTCTCCTTGCCTATTGTACCTTGCCTGCAATATGTCTGCTCACCGGAAAGTTCATCATTCCTCAGGTAAAAATGATTACATTTAGTTTAACAAAATCATGCTACAAACATATTATCGTCTTGATTTCTTTCGCTCGGGTATCACTGAATCATATATTGTTCGTGTTGTTTCATTACAGATTAGTAATCTTGCCAGTATTTGGTTCATTTCTCTCTTTCTTTCTATCTTTGCCACTGGTATTCTGGAAATGAGATGGAGTGGCGTCGGAATCGATGAATGGTGGAGAAACGAGCAGTTTTGGGTTATCGGAGGTGTGTCGGCCCATTTGTTTGCCGTGTTCCAAGGTCTGCTTAAAGTTCTTGCTGGAATTGATACGAACTTCACGGTTACTTCGAAAGCATCCGACGAAGATGGAGATTTTGCTGAGCTCTACATGTTCAAATGGACCACTCTTCTCATTCCCCCAACTACTCTCCTCATTATCAACATAGTTGGAGTTGTTGCTGGAATTTCTTACGCCATTAACAGTGGCTATCAATCTTGGGGTCCCCTTTTCGGCAAGCTGTTCTTCGCTTTCTGGGTGATTATCCATCTGTATCCCTTCCTCAAGGGTCTGATGGGTCGCCAGAACCGAACTCCAACGATCGTGGTTGTATGGTCCATCCTCCTTGCCTCAATCTTCTCCCTTTTATGGGTTCGGATTGATCCCTTCACAACCCGAGTAACTGGCCCCGACGTCGAACAGTGTGGAATCAACTGCTAAAGGGAATACATTTATACATATGAATGAAGATAGAACAACAGTAGTCTCAAACAAAAACTTGATCCAGATCATGCGGCTTCTCTTCTGTTTTCATCCCCTGAACTGGAATCTCAAGGCTCATAAAGGTACAAATCTAGCTTTTATCTATCCACAACAGAATTTAAATTAATTTATTTGGTGCTGTGTTTCTGAGTTTGAAGTTATGGAAGAGATTCATTGCAGAAGTTGATGATGATCTTCAAATTTTTTCCCCCCTCCCACTCAGTGTTCCTTCTTGTATGTACAAATAAAAACTGATAGACACATGATGCTTATTATTTTTTCTTCTCATGTATTGAGTATAAACTATGATGTTGGTTCTTTATTTAAGGCTTCTTCACTTCATATCCATTTTTGCAATCTTGATTTCGAAAGAAATGTTAAAGAAAGTGTAAGAAAAAGCTCGAAAGTTCAAGTCGAGAGAGTTTGAATTTGGTTGCTTAATCACTTAGGTCGGGTAAGACAATCACATACAACTTATATTATGAACGTGGGATCTAAAGTCATAACTATTCTTGAGATCTACTTCATATTCGTGTAAGGTTTGATGCATAATACTTATCTACACATGATTCATGCACATGCACATGCACATGGACCCATTAAACAAGCTCGTTATAACGTGCCTCCTTGGTGCGTCCATACAATACATAACTAGAGAAATAAACCATGATCACATGAACATACAATATGCACGAGGTCCCACATTCATAATCATGGCTTTACCTTTTTACAAGAGTTGTGTTCATAATCATGGGTTTTTCACCATGCTTCAATGCTTTATAAACATATGTAGTTCATGGTGTCTTGTATAACATATATAAGAAGTTAACTTACCTTTAAAATCTTGATCCGACTTTTCTCTACTTCCATGAGTTAACCAAAACTTAAGTCAAACTTAACGGAGTTTAATTCCACCTATGACATTTGAAGTATACGAGAAATCGATCTTAGAATTCATCTATAGAGTAACAACTATCTAATTATTCTAAAACCAGCATTATATAGTGAAAAAACGTTACTGAACATAGTTGGTTATGATTGCCTGAATTCAAATTATTACACAATAGGTTTTGTTTAAACGGTAGACGATGTGTTTTAGTTCATATAAACTTGTGTTTTAAAATATATCGAGTAAATTGAAAATGATTAGGTTAAGCATATATTACCAATGAACCAACCCAATTAATTTGAATTGATGGTGATTTTAATTGAAGTAATATACTTTCAAGTTTAATATCTTAATTTTTATATTTGATATATCTTTTTAACTTAAAATTTGGTATCCAATAAAAATTTTAAAATATCTAATAATTTTCTTAATTTTTATAGGTAAAATATATATATATATATATATTTTAAAGAAAAACACACAATTTAGTTGGGCCTAATCCAACTGGATCGGATTATCAAGCTGGGCCTGAGATAGATTTGGTCCAGTTCATTCTAAACCTGTATCCAAACACCCCCAAATGCAGACCCATCAAAACCCTAGCTCCCAATAACTCCATATATAAATTCCTTCTTTAGGGTTGTTTCTCCCACTCTCTTTCAAGCTTCAATCTTTCCTTAGTTCTCTCGAGCCGCATTTTTGAATCTTAATCATGGCTGAAAGAGGAGGAGACCGCGGCGGCTTCGGCAGAGGATTTGGCGGCAGAGGTCGTGGTGGCGACCGTGGCCGTGGCCGTCGTCGTGCTGGCCGCCGTGACGAAGAGGAGAAGTGGGTTCCAGTCACCAAGCTTGGCCGGCTCGTTAAGGAAGGTAAGATTCAGTCACTTGAACAGATTTACCTCCACTCTCTCCCAATCAAGGAGCACCAAATCGTTGATACTCTCATTGGACCTAGCCTCAAGGATGAGGTTATGAAGATCATGCCGGTGCAGAAACAGACCCGGGCTGGACAGAGGACCCGTTTTAAGGCCTTCGTTGTCGTCGGTGACGGCAATGGTCATGTTGGATTGGGAGTGAAGTGCAGCAAGGAGGTTGCTACTGCTATTCGTGGTTCGATTATATTGGCCAAGTTGTCGGTGATCCCTGTGAGGAGGGGTTACTGGGGTAACAAGATCGGTAAGCCTCATACTGTGCCTTGCAAGGTTACTGGAAAGTGTGGCTCTGTTACAGTCCGTATGGTTCCTGCTCCTCGTGGTGCTGGTATCGTCGCGGCTAGGGTTCCCAAGAAGGTGCTTCAATTCGCTGGAATTGATGATGTTTTCACTTCTTCCAGGGGATCAACTAAGACACTTGGAAACTTTGTGAAGGTATATTATCTTTGATGCAATGTCTATATCATCCGTTCTGTTATGTCTATATGGCTGGAATTTAAGGTGTCCATTATAGTAGCTTGTATGTCTTCATTCTGCTGCTTCGTGAAATTATACATCTATTAAGTAGTTTATTCTGGTTGATTATGGATATATTAGTGATCTGGGTTGTTCTCCAATCGTTTGCATAACATTTATGATAATGAAGTGGAATTAACTATGTTTTGGTTTTAAATATGCCACTTATATGATTGTTGAAAGTATAGATTATCCGAATTCTGGATTGACTTGATAAAATTACAGTGTGGAGTGATATTTTTAAACGCCCGAGTAATATCGAGTAATTGGTTTGGATTCATGTGCGGGCTTAATTTTCCAACTTTTTAATCTCTTCTTTGTTTGTCATGCTAGAAAACTTCAAATATTTCTTGTGATTAGATTACTTGGATTGAATTTCTCGTGAATTTGTGCATATATACTGTGCGTGAAGGTGGAAGATTTCTGTTCTAAACTGGGTTTTAGTTAATTGAACAAATTCTTTAATTGTATGGCCATTTTCTGATGTTTGTTGTAAGTTTTTGAGTTCATTTCTTCTTTCTATACTAATGCTTCCATTTTGGCAGGCTACCTTTGATTGCCTATTGAAAACCTATGGTTTCCTGACACCCGAGTTCTGGAAGGAGACTCGCTTCACAAAATCTCCATTCCAAGAGCACACGGATCTGTTGGCTAAACCTACTGTGAAGGCATTGTTGTTGGATGATGCCGAGAGGGTTAATGCTTAAGGGGGGCGCATAGATTTGGTATGGTTTCGAGAAAAGAAGAATGTTTTTGTTAGGAACTCTTATAGTATATGCTCTTCAGTTGAGTTCATTTACTTTCAAGGATAGTGTGTTATTTATTTCCTAATGCTACTTGACTTTGTTTTTGTTTTTGTTTCTGAATCCTATGGCATAAAGCTTGATTTTGATTAATGCACTAATTTTTCTTACAAGAACATAACACCAAAATGAGTTTTATTTTATTTTATATATTCTATTCATATATGCTCCAAGCAAGCTAATATGAAGTGAAATAATCTTATCATCAAAATGTTTTAATACCCTTAATGTTTCGTTTCAATCTTTCATACTATAGTGTTGAAGCATGAATTCCTATGTATGTATTTAAGGATGATGATGTAAAATTTCTTCTTAAATATGAAGATCTGAACATATTCATTTTTTTAACATCCCTGGAGTGGAGGGTGATATCTCATTATGAGATTACTCAAAAGAATAATATCCCATCCATGCTTTTGCTACCCAAGCTTATGCTAAAGTATATGATTCTCCTATGAGAAATATAAATTTTCTTTTCAACATTCATTCTTAAATTAATACGTGAGAAGAAAATATATATTATTAGATTTGATATGGTTCATATTCATTAAATAATGTAATATTTTCATTTAAATATGATTTAAATAAAATATATATGTTTTAAATATGAGGAATATTCTCTCTAGTTGAGGACCATGGGGTTGAGGCGTAATTCTTCTATTCTTCAAATTTATTAGATTGGATGGAAATTGATGCATATAGATTGAAAGAGGTACTAACATTATTTATGACATCATTCACCTAATCAGTTCGTAACTTAAGAAGCCATTGCTGAATGTCCAATAGTTTAATGTATACTAAAAAAAAAAAAAATTGGAAAGTTGGGCATCTTCTTTTTGCTAGTATCATGTTTTTCCTCGGTGGAGACCTCGTGCAGTAAACTCATTACGTGGTCGGAGAGGAATTCAAAATCTGAGAAAGCAATGGAAAAGCAATGGAAAGGGATTATGTTATAGAGAAAAAAACATGTTGATAAACAAGTCAACTAAACAAGTTGATAATTAGCTAAAGATCACTCCTAACCCAACTCGAGAATGAACTCTGATGGAGGGAAGGAGGGAAGTTTTAAAGAATAATATCCAAATCCATCCAATTAAGTAAATAAAGTAACTCTGAATTGAAGGGAAAGTGTTGGATAAAAGTTGGGGGAGATTTTTGTTCACCCAATAAGAAAAAAGTGGGGCTCCTCCTGATTATACACTCAATTTCTGAAATCCGAACCCGAAATTGGGGGAAAGGGTCAAATTAATCCCCAGTGGACTTTTCTAAGACTATTCCTCTGAAGCTTTTCGTTTTCGCCTTCAGACCCATTTCAATTTCATTTCCGATTCCCAGTTTCAGGCATCTTCTTCTCCTTCTTCTGTTTATAATCTTGTTTTTCAGCCTCTAATTTCACAATCTCGTATCCAAAATCTGCTTCGGTTTTGGTTTGGGTATGGGAACTCCGGAATTCCCTAATCTTGGAAAGCATTGCAGCTTTGAAGATTGTAAGCAGATCGATTTCTTGCCCTTTACTTGCGATTGTTGTCACCAGGTTCTCCATCTTTCTGTCTCTTTCTAGATATTTGATTTGAATCTATGTTCGATCACTGTGTAATTTTGATTCTGTGTTAGTGATTTGTTTGAATTGGATCTTAGGCTGGTTTCTCTTGTTATTGGAAATTTATGTTTGCTTTGACTTGGTTTGATGAACAAATGGTCGGCTCTATGATATACAAAATTTTAGCTGTGTGAAGAATGGAAGTTTTTATGCTTCTCTGGTTCTCCTAGGGTTTCATTCTTCACAGTTTTTATGTTTCTCTGGTTCTCCTCGGGTTTCATTTTCAAGCCTAATCTTAGTTTCTAATGATATGGTTTGATTGTTGCAAATGTGATAGAATCACGGATCTCCACAATGGTATGATATTATCCACTTTGAGCATAAGCTCTCATGGCTTTACTTTGAGCATAAGCTCTCATGGCTTTACTTTAGGCTTCCCAACGAGTAGAGATGTATTCATCAATCCCTAAATTAGGCTAATGTGGAACTCCCTCCCAACAATCCTCCCGCCTTCCCTATGGCCTATGGAGTCCTCGAACAACCTCCATCCCCTTAATCGAGGCTTGACTCCTTTCTCTGGAGCCCTCGAACAAAGTACATCCTTTGTTCCACACTTCAGTCACGTTTGAGTGTAGCTCACAACTTCTTTGTTTGACATTTGAGGATTCTATTGACATATCTAAGTTAAGGGCAGGACTCTAATACCATGTTAGGAATCACGGATCTTCGCAATGGTGTGACATTGTCCACTTTGAGCATAATCTCTCGTAACTTTACTTTGAGCTTCCCAAGGGGCCTCATACCAACAAAGATGTATTCCTTACTTATAAACCTATGATCGTTCCCTAAATTAGCTAACGTGGACTCCCTCCCAACAATGCTCAACAAAATGAACCCTGAATTCCATGTGTTCGTAACAAAAGAAACCCTCTGTGAGAGAACTGAACACTTATGGTCTGGTTTGTGTTAGTTATTGATCATAAAGCCTTTTTACAGGTCTTCTGTTTGGAGCATCGTAGCTACAATAGGCATAGTTGTCCAAAAACTGATAGGCGTGATGTTACTGTTGTCATTTGTCCGCTCTGTGCCAAAGGAGTTCGTCTCATTCCCGATCAAGACCCGAACATTACGTGGGAGATTCACGTAAACACTGAATGTGATCCTTCAAATTATGATAAAGTCACAAAGAAGAAAAAGTGCCCAGTACCTGGCTGCAGGGAGTTGTTAACGTTTTCAAACACGATCAAGTGCCGGGATTGCTTGGTAGACCATTGTTTGAAGCACCGTTTTGGACCCGACCATAAGTGTTCGGGACCGAAAAAACCAGAACCAGCTGGTTTTCCATTTGTTGGTCTTCTAAGTCGAGGTAGAAAAGAAGAGAAAGGCCCTAAGAAAGCATTGCCCCCCACAACATCTTCCTCTAGTTGGACTACATCCCTCTTTAATGCAGCCTCATCTGTTAAAGCCTCAGCCGAGGCGAGCATGACGAAGTTGTCGAATGAAATCAATCACGCTTGGAAAACAAAAAGCAGCAGCAGCAGCAGCAACGGAAGTGCAAATGGACAAGTCGAGCAATGTCCACAATGTGGTGCTAAGTTTTCGTCAGTTTCATCGTTAATAGACCATGTCGAAAAAGTCCACGAAAAGGGTGGCAATCGACCTGGGGCGAAGAAGGTAGTAATCGATGCTTGTCCGAAGTGTAGTAGAGGATTTGTTGATCCTGTTGCGCTCGTGGAGCATATCGAGAGGGAGCATGGTGGTACTTCAAGAGCTTGAGCAGCATACATATGAATGCAGGAAATCTTGCCAGTTGAGTCAGCTACACATCACGAGGTACGAACGCCCGTTCACTCTCGAGTTTAATTGTTTAAACAAACCATCTCGTGAACGAATAGATCATTGTGTCTGCCCTCTGTAAACTTGATTTATTTTGGGATGAAGAAATCTGAGAAGTTCCCATTTGTAGAATACTTGAGTTATTGAATTCATTGCCTGTTTCCTGCTGGAAGACTACCCATTTATCTTCTTTGGTCATTAGTTATCTTCTTTGTTTCGTTTTGCAAGTGTTTTGGAGTCTCCATTTATGCAATCATTTGGTTGATTTGTACAAATCATGTTGTATTTTCCTGCTGTATCAATGGAGTTTTGACTGAATTTCTCTGAACTCTTTAAGTTTCAGTTCCTCATTTTTCTGGGTTTCTCTATGTGTGTATCTATGCATGTATGTGGACGGAGACGGGAGAATATAATCTCATCCTTGACTCCATTTATCTAACGGGGAACGTTCTTCAACCCCCCTCTCCTATTCCTCGTCTAAACGGAGAAACCATATCCTGTTTGGGGTAGGTCCTTGCAAAGCTAGACATCTCTATTCGTACTTGGATCTTTTGCTTTTACTTGGAAAATAGTTAATAATAAAAAGGATGAGTATTTAAAAATCCTTAGTAAGTGAACCCAGGTTGGAGTCGAAAATGCAAACACATAACTATGGTTTCGTATTTTATGAGACCTAAAATCATGTCAGTTTAAATTTTTATTTTCGGGTGGGCTTGGATTCATAGTACTTTTCTACATATGACTCGTGAACATACATGTAGACCGACTATGTGAATATCTTGTTTTTGTAGATCGAAGACCTATATATAGGCTTACGTACTCTCGATTAGTCTAACCACAAAAACAAATAGGACCTAAAATCATTGTTATAGATATGCGTCAATACAAACATATGAGGAAAAATAATCGGTCAATGTACATACAACATGCATGAGGTTTCCCATAAAAAAAAAACCTGATTTCATATGATAATGCATAACAAGTTATCTTGTCATACATTTTCTACGAGGTTAACCTACATTATCATCCAGCCGAATAAGACGTAATGATCATACAACACAACAATTTCATCCAACTTGCACGTTCCAATGGTAAGCCCACTTCCATTATCATGTTAAGCTTGTTGGTCTTCTTAGATCGGTTCTTGATTTGTTAATCTTCTTGAAAAACTATCAAAGTCTTGAACTTTGTACGCTCCAAATGTCTTCAAGTTATTTACGTAGTATTTTTAAAAATCTTTCAACGAAATTTCGGTCTTCGAAGTTTTCATGTCTTCATGGAGCCTTCTATTCTCAAAATATTTTTGGTTTGTAGTAATCTTTCATCTTTAAGGGCGTCATAAAATCTTATGATCCTATAAGAATCTTGAAGTTTTTCGATTTAAATCTTATTTTTCTTAATCGTAGTTCGTCCAAAAATTAATAATATGATATGAAAATTTGTGATTGACAAAAATTTATCATCCAAAAATTTAAAAATTGAAATAAATTAATGATTTATTATACAATTTTTAAGTTAAATAACTATTAAATAAAAAAATAAATAAAAATTTAGATATGTATTAAATTTTTTACAAAAATGGAACGATTTTTATAATATTTTATTTAAATTAGGCAAAAGATTACGGTTGTATTCATCGAAGCCCTAACCCATGTCATAAGTTGGGCCATGTGAAATGGGCCGAAATTTGGGCCTCACTACTGAAATCCGAATCCTTTGTATAAACAGAAAAACCTCAAATAAGCGAAAAACCACAGATTTGTCCGCCGCTTCATAAACTCTGCCCGTGAGATTTCGAATCCGAACTCTGCAAAATCCTTCGCCGCCGGTTTGTTTTCTTAATATCTCTGTCTTTTCGTTTCAATCTGTTCTGTTTTTCAATTATATGGGGTAAAAGAAGAAGAAGAAGGAGAAGAACTTGGCTTTTTATGTTTTTCCTTCTCCTTTTGTGATTCGTTATCATTATGAGTTTCCATTTAATGTATGGTTGCTTAGTTTGTTGTTGTTTTAAATGTTGACTGTTGATTCTCGTTTTCTGGATGTTGGATTCGTTCTTTCTTTGGTACTGAAAGATCGTTGTCGTTATCCTATGTTAGAATTTGACTCGGAGATTCTTAGTATTGAATCATTCATGAACTTGTAGATTGTATGTTGTTGCTGGTTATGAGCGAGAGAGACATTGGGGCATGACTATATTAGGCTTTTATCGTGCATGTCAACGTGAATATGTGCAGTTTGGGGTTAAATTTGTATGAAATTATTGAAGAAAAGAGCGAAGCGAAGCCAAGGTCTCGGTGAAACTTCCTTAGAAATCTCAGGAAAGAGTTTGGAAAGTTACTAGATTAGGTTTTTGCATGCATCAGGTTGATTTTAAGACATTGTTAGACTGTTAATAGAATGAAGAAGAAATCTCAAGTTTCAATATTGTAGACTAGAAATTTGATGAACTTTGATATAATATATGAAAAAACAATATTATTCATTGAAATCATGAGAATTATGATTGAGAGGGGATGTCATGAAGCCCTAGAGATAATAGGATCTTCTTAAATGACTCTAAATGAAATTTATAGAAAGCGATAATAAATATCGTTCAGAATTGCCTTTTAGGCATTCTACATTCTGCCATTAAATCTTTGTTTCTCTTCGAATAAAAGTTACGTACCTTTAGAACTAAGAATTTGAGAAGGTTTCTCTCAACACTTTGATTTCATTTAACCATTTATCTATACAAAATGTACACCAGTTGGGTAAAGGGATATTGAGGTCTATTTCACTTTCCAAGAACATCGTTCCTCATTCATATGGAGAATTTGACTCCTTTCAGAAATTTGTGCCCCAAGATGGCCCTCATAGGAGTCGTCATGGGCACCTCCTAGAATATCTCTGATTAATTTTAAGGCACTACTGGGCGATGATGCTTATTTTTCATCTATGATTTTCCATTGAAGTTCAATCTCAGAGCATATGAATTTTGTTCTCTGATTATATGGCAATGTACTTCTTGAAATTGATTTGAATTTTATGATTTAAGCATTTGAGAACCATCCTTCTGGCATGCGTTTGGACAAATGCACACTTTGTTGTTTCCTTCCGGTGTAGCTTTTAAGAAAGTTATATGTGGCTTGCTGTTTTTGTTGGGTTTTCTTCACATTCTTTTTTTTTTTTTCAACCTCATCCATGGCAGTTGCTACATAAGTTATAAACTGAAAACATCATATCTCCTTGTTGATCGTTGAAATGCCTGTAATTTCCAGGTTCCTCTCCAATCTCATCACCTCTATTCATTTAAGAAATGGAATCCCAAATCAAACACGCTTTGGTGGTCAAAGTAATGGGTAGAACTGGATCAAGAGGGCAAGTGACACAAGTGAGAGTTAAGTTTCTCGACGATCAGAATCGATACATCATGAGGAATGTCAAGGGACCTGTGAGGGAAGGTGACATTCTTACTCTACTAGAGTCTGAGAGAGAAGCCAGGAGGTTGCGTTGATGATGCCATGTTCCCGGTTCTCGTGTTACAGTTACCGATGATTTTCCCTCTCATCATAATACAACTCGAATGATGTTTGCTATCAATTTTCGCATGTTTTCAGAAATCTGGTTTTTGGTTACTGGCATGTTGTCTCAAACCTTAGATTTTAAGGTAGAATGTTTGAACTGGATGAGATAATTTATTTGAAAAGTCAAATGATTTAATTATTCTATCTCTATTTTCTGCCTAAAGGGATTATTTTTTGTTTTGAGCGTGAAGAATTTTGGGGGGTACAATAAATTTGGTAATTTAAAAATTCAACATGACATAATTTTAAAAATTAAGAAAAATAGTTACAAAATTTACAATGAATTATGTTAAAGCTAAAAGTAAAGTGCAAATTAAAAATATAAAATTATATATTCAATTTTAAATTTATTTTATTTTAATTTTAAATTTTAAATTTAATTTATCAAAGTTTTTTTTCTTATTTAATATTTTATTTTTGAAAGGTTATTTTTTTTTTCTTTAAGAAAAACAAAAGTCAGCCCACTTTGTAAAATAAAATAAAAACAATTTATGGATGTACAGACCGACCGAACCGAACCGGTTCGGTTCGATTTTAACCTAACCAATTCAGGAGTGGGTATCCCGAAGTCTCACACGCGTCTTTCTTAACACGCGAAGTTTCTCTCTGCTCTTCCAATTTGCCTCTCTCTCTCTCCCGCCTTCCTCACCGCCGCCCGCAGCCCTTCTCCCATCGACGTCGGTCCCTTTTCAGGCGACATTAAATCAGGTACTGATGAAGAATAGTCCGGGAGGAATTTTCGGATCTGATTTTTCTTTTCTCCTCCTTATTTATTATATCTTCTAATTTTCTTTTTTGTGTTTGTTTGTTTTTTATTTTCTTCGATCCATTTTTGTTCTGTTATGAGCTTTAGATTTTCTGTATGGCAAGGTGAAGAAAAGAGACCCCTTTTTGTGGATCTATTCACGTTTTCTTGTTCTATTTTCAAATTATTTGTATGATTTTTTTTCACCTATCTTTGATCACGATTCTGAAACAACCGTCTTCAATTTCATTCTAAAGATAAAGAGAAGTTACTAAGAGGTTCTTAGTAATCCCCAATCTCAGGCTATATGTATTTGATTCTTAGCTGTTGGGATTTATTCTGATTCAACTCAATCTTCCGGGTATTGTTTGCTATTTTTCTACATTGGCAAACTTTTATTCAGATTCTTTGTTCCTTCTTTCTTCCTGTTTGTGATCTTTTCTGGATTTTCCCTTTTGATTATTAGGGAGGAGAGATATGAAGGTGAACCACAGATTTTTTAGTGCTTCTAAATTGAAAACAGATGGTTGAGACTGATATTAATCTTTCACAAAAGAGAGAAGAAAAAGAGTATTGGTTGGGTATGTGTATCATGTCATTTGAATTAAGAAGGTAGTTGGGTTTGGAATGATGTCTTAGAATAAAAATCTTTGAGTGGCTTTAGGGTTTTTATTGGGATTTGATAATTTTGGATGAGAGAGGAGAGAGTAGATGGAAGCAGAAACTCACAAGTCTCTGCAATTAGGGAGTTCATTTCCTTGTCAAGTTTGTGTTGTGGGTTTCCTCTGTGGAGTTTGTATTGCTTCTCTGTTTCTTGGTGCTTTTACCTTATTTGGTGTCCCTTTGGAATTCACTTTGGAACTCAACTTCTGAAAATATTAGTAAAAGTTGTCATCATCATAGGAACTATTAAGCTTCAGTCATACTATTTTTCATCCAGATATTGTTTATGTTTCTGTTTCTTTTTTTCTAAACATAAATGGTTACGGTCATGCTATGAAAAACTTCATTATGACTTTCTTTTGAAATCTAAGAAAAGAAAGAAATCAAAGAGTATTCTCGGAGGTGTATAAAGCTTTTCAACGATGTTGTTTACCGCACTATATCTTGGTGTAAATTGTCTAATACTTTTGTTTCCTGGAGTCACACCTCCCTTGTAATATGGGGAGGTTTTTTCTATAATTATCATGGACAACACATGCCGTTTGTATATGAAATCGAGAAACAGGAAATTAGAAACAAAAATGTTCGTAAATGAGATTGAGAAACAGGAAATTAGAAACAAAAATGTTATCTATTGGGGCCATTACTTAACTTAATAAAGTTCACATAGATAGATGTAGCTGGTGGAGTTTGGTGCAGTTTGATGTAATCCTGTGTATAATATGGTTCATTTGACTTGGGAACGTATCGATCCATTGCAGTTAGACGATGGCAGCGAAGTACGTGACAGCTTCTCTAGTCGGAACATTTGCAATTGCGTATATTGCTGATTACCTTGTTTCTGACAAGAAAATATTTGGAGGTAATGATAGTTTCTTTGGACTGCGGCCATTGCTTGGCTTTCAGTTTCTTTGATGTGCTACCATTGCTCTGTTGTGTTGATTTAATTTGTTTCCAGGAACAACCCCAAGTACTGTTTCGAACAGCGAGTGGTGGGAAGAAACTGACAAGAAATTCCAAGCATGGCCTCGTACTGCTGGTCCACCTGTGGTGATGAACCCGATCAGTCGCCAGAATTTCATCGTCAAAACCCGCCCTGAAGCTTAAATGTTACTTTAGTTGTGAATCTTTACACTTTTGATTGGATGGATCATTCTGGTTTGAAACAACTGCCTAGTCATTAAGCAGTTCTAATCTGCCTAGCCTTCATGTTTTGAGTTGGGAACTTGAAGCAATTCTTGTTGTTCTGATAGTCATTCTTATTTCCTCTTTAAAAGTTGCATCGTTGGTTTGTTATGATGATGATGTCATGATGTTGAATCTTAAATAATGCAGTGGAAAATTTCCCACCTCCTTCAGACAACGAAGAATCACCATCTTTCTTATTTACTTTGATTTATGAGATCCCCAAGTTCTTCATAGGTGTCTGGTTTGCTTGTTTATGATTTCTTTGTTGCTGTAATTTTTGGGTTAATAGTTTAAACTCTCTATGAGCTGGCTTGAGTTTTCTCTCCAAGGTTTTTAATTATTTGGGTTTTCACTCAAGTCTACGAGGAGATTTTCACACCCTTGTAAAGAATGTGATTCGTTCTCCTCTTCAACTGATCTCGAATCTCACAACCCACCTCATTTAGGGTTCAACGTCCTCGTTGACACTTTCCCTTCTTCAATTGATGTGGGACCCCTCAATTCACTCCCTTTAGGGCTCGACGTCCTTGTTGGCACACCACCTTGTGCCCAGCAGAGTCCAGCCCCAACTTTGTACCCAGCAGAGTCCACCTCCTTGCTAGCATATCACTTTGTGTCCACCCCTTTCGAGGCTCAACCTCTTTGTTGGCACACTGCCTAGTGTCTAGCATTGATACCATTTGTAATAGCCTAAATCTACTGCTAGAAGATATTGTCCTTTCTAAGGTTTCCCTTTCAAGCTTTCCCTCGAGATGTTTAAAATGGATTTGCTAAAGAAAAGTTTTCGAACCCTTTCGTTCTTTTCAACCGACGTGCAATCTCACATTAGGAATGAGTGGGATCTCAACGCATACTTTGTTAGTTCTTTGAAAAAAGAATGGCTTTTTGTAATAGATTAAGATTTTGAATTTAATCTTGTGGTCTTTCTATATGGTATTGTAACATCATGAAGAGCCCTAAGCTCATTAGAGCAACTCACAACTCTGTATTCAACTCAAACAAGATTACATCGTTAACCATTATGTAATATACAAATCTGGTTGGTTGATGATCAGAAAACAACGACCAGACTGTACAATAATGTATGGACACTCAGTTCCACCTGAAAACAATTACTTTCTTGAAGGATTCAAATTCAATCTTCATATCCAACGTCGTCGTTTGCATCTAGCACGACATCGTAAGTTCGGGGAAGTCGGGAGCCCTTCAATTTTGCTTGATCTCCATGAGCATTTCCACCACCACCTTCATTTTTGGCCTTTTGGCCGGAATGCTATCAGTGCATAGCAATGCAATCTTGAGAGCTGCAAGCATCTCCTTCCTCCATCCAAACGACACCGTGCTCAGCTGGGAATCAAGTATCTGTTCAGGCGTTTCGCCTCTCGACGAAGCACCGTGCACCCACTTCACCAAGTCTACTCCTTCACCAAACTCCTCATCGACTGGAAGCCTGGTAGTGAGAATCTCAAGCAAGATAACACCGTAGCTATAAACGTTTCCAGGTGCCGTAACTTGCATCGTGTACGCATATTCTAAACCGAACAACAAACCGTTAGAATTTCCATTTCAGTTATAGCATTTCAGTTCACAATGAAAGATTCAAGCAAGTTACCTGGTGGAATGTAGCCAAATGAACCAGCCACTGCACTAATACTAGCAGTTCCTCTTGATGGATCAAGAAGCTTTGAGATCTCAACCTCTCCAACCAAAGGTTTGAAGTTTGCATCTAAAAGAACATTAGATGATGAAATATCAAGATGAATTATAGCCACATGATGAAGAAAAGCAAGCCCTTCTGCTGCTCCAATGGCTATCGAAAATCTCGTAGGCCAATCGGGTTGATACTCAGGTTGTTTTGTGGACTCATGAAGCAGCTGAGCCAATGTCCCATTGGGTAGATAATGATGAAGCAACAGAGCCACATCTTCATATATTACATATCCAATGAGCTGCAAAAGATTAGCATGACTCAGTTTACCAAGCCTTTCAAGCTCTCTGATCATCTTGCTTTGATGATGAATGATTGTCTTATCCATGGATTTTAGTCTCTTAACTGATATGATCATACCCGAAGGCATAACCGCCTTGTAAACCGTGCTGAAAGTGCCAAAGATGAGCTTGTTTGAATCCTTCAACGTGGCTTTAACGACTGCATCGAGATCGATTTCCTGTCGGAGATTATCGTCGAAGACGTTTCCTGATATTATAATTGGTTGATCGTCGACGGTTGCATCATCTGCAGTCCCTGAAGATTTAGCTGTCTTTTCCTGCTTTTCTTTCATTACGAAAAGTAAAACAACTATAGTTACTGATACGAAGACTGCCAGCCCGGAACCGATGACAGCCAGTATGATCTTGTAAGAGACCTTGTGATGGTAATCTTGATTATATGACCCGATCGAGTTTTTACACGAAATGCTTAATGGCGCCCCGCAAAGGCCATCGTTCCCTAGAAAACTAGAATTTGCACTTTTCTGGAATGGAACAAAAAAAGGAATCGAACCAGTAAGCAGATTATTCGAAAAATTCACCTCTATCAAGCTTAACATGCCCTTGAGTTCGGAAGGGATATCGCCCGAGAGATGATTGTTCGACAAATCTAACGAGACCAGTTTATCAAGCTTCCCCAACTCAGGAGGCACTGGTCCATTTAGATGGTTGAAACTCAAGTTCAAAGCTATCTGTAAATTCTTAATCCGACCGATCTCCGAAGGGATGCTTCCAGTTAAGTAGTTACTCCCGAGTCGGAGGTCGAGAAGCTTTGTACATTTTCCGATCTCGTTAGGTATCTCTCCTTTGATTGAATTCTGTTCCAAAAGCAAGTATTGCAATCTTGAGACATTGCAGATATCTGAAGGAATAGTACCATTAAATCTATTGTTGCTCAAATCAAGCTTGTTGAGATTCTTACACTTGAGCATTGATCTTGGAATATCACCATACAGATTGTTACCAGAAAGAATAAGTTCCTGCAGATTCATCAGTTCTCCAAGCTCGGAAGGAATCGTCCCGGTGAATCCATTCGAGGCTAGATTCAGCAAAGTAAGATTAGAGCACAGCGATATCCGAGATGTTATATCGCCCGATAGGTGATTGTTATTCACTTCAAAGTAAGCAAGGCTACTAACATTTCCAATGGCAGGAGGAACGACACCAACAAGGTCGTTGTTCCCGATTCGAACGCTAGTAAGGCTTTTACAGTTCCCAATCTCTTCAGGAAGATTCCCATTCAATCTGTTTTGTGTTAGAACCAAAATCTCGAGCTTCCCCGAAGCGAAAACGCTTCGAGGAATCGGGCCTTCAAGCTTATTAGTATGCAGATTCAACACTTGAAGTTCAGAAACCAAGCCTAGATTATCAGGGATTACACCATCAAATGCATTCTCATAAGCTGTAAAAACTCTAAGATGAGTGAAATTCCCAACCCACATTGGGATTGAACCATTCAATCTGTTGCTAGAAACTTGAAAATCCCTCAAATTCTCTAAGCCTTGAAGCTCATCTGGAATCTCTCCCACCAGAAGATTATTGGAGAGATTCAATGACTTGAGGTTCTTCAAACCACCAAGCTCGGGCGGGATCGAGCCATCGAACTTGTTCAAAGACAAATCGAGGAATTCGAGCTCGAATAAGTTAGCAAAACTCGACGGAATCTTTCCATGGAAGTCATTGAAGGAAAGATCCAGCCATTTCAAAGCCTTGAGCTGAGAAATCACAGTTAGATTACCTCTAAGAGAGTGACCAGAAAGATCAAGAGATTCAACCATGGAATGATTCAAACCACAACGAACACCTTTCCAAGAACAGTAATCTGAGATGTTTGAGCTCCAGCCAAGAACTTGAAGGTCCTCTCTAATGGAGGACATGATGATTTGATCATCAAGCTCAGCTCCCAGAAACAGGGAATTTGAAAGAAACCCAACAAGAAAAATGAAGAGATAACAACACAAAGAGGCCATAAGAGATTGAAATGATTCACAAAAACCCCTTTAGAAATTGAAGCTGCCAGACCAGATCTTCCTCAAACTTCCCTTTCTCTAAGAGAAACACATTTCAGGGCAAAACCCCATAATAGACCAAAAGAAACCAAAGCAAAAATCAATCCCACTTTCCCACATTACCCATTTCAAGAAACAGGAAATTTCCAAGAAAACCCATCAAAGAGGGAAGTCGGAAGAACTGAATTCAAACCCACAAAAACCCATCTAAGAAACAGAGCAATCCCAAGAACATTCCAGTTTCCAGACAAGAAAACATAAAAAAAGAGAGCCAAGAAACCCCAAAACCATAGATTCAACAAAAAACAAGTGAAGAAAAGCTAAAACCCAAAAGGGCAAACAATCAACCAACAAGAAACAACAGACAAAAAAGGGAAAAAAGTAGAAAACATCACAGAAAAACCTGAAGAAGCAATGGAGAAAACACTATTCCCAGATGAAATTGACGAAGAAGAAGAAGAAAAACAGTGAAGAACATGAGATTAGAAGGAAGAGGGGTTTATGATTCCAGAGTTTAGAAGGGTTTTGGTGGGAAAGGGATTTGTGGGTCTGAGAGAGAAAGAAGAGAGAGAGGGATGGATCAAAGTATCACGAGAAATGAAAGACGAATTGATTTGGGTTAGGAGCATAAAAGAAAAGGGAAAGGGAAAAGGGAAAAAAGGGGAAAGGAGTATGAGTAGTAAGTGTTGCAGAAGGGGGCAGAGAGTGGTGGTGTGTAATGTATGCATCATTCATGGGACAACATGCTTTATTAGTAATATATTTCTTCAGTTTCCAGTTTCTGCCTCTTACATTTTCCCAATTAAATTTCTCAAATCTTTTTTACAAAATTTTGGGGAATGTATGATTATGGCATACATTTCATCATTTACTACACAATTTTTCTCAAATCTATTTATACAAGTGTTTACATCAACGTAGAACTTGGGTGGGGTTATATACAACGGGATCCCACCGTACCCTTTGACTTGACGTTTATAACACATGTACGCATGTTAGTGATTCATATGTAACTCGTGAATGCTTGATATTTGAGTTTTATGAGATTTTAGTTATTAATGCAATATGTGTCGTGCATAAGTGGTATTTTTTTAAAAAAATAACTCAACAATTCAGCTCAACACAACTAAAAAATAGAGGTTGGATTAAGTTGTTAACTTTTTCGAGTTGCTCGAGTCACCGACCACTGAAAAAAATTTCAACCCAAGTAATATATTTTATTATTTCAATCTATGAAGACGGAATTTTAACTTTTAAGACGAAAAAGGTAAGTTTTTTTAACTCGGTTAAAATTCAAGAAATTAAATTAAATTTATTTTATATGAAGAAGACATTGATGTCATTTCCAACATCATGATGAGTTTGGTGTTATATCAGGATTTTTTTTTTCAATACCTCTTCAAAAACTTTATAATATAATACATTTTAAACCAAGATTTTAAGTTGTTTCGTATGACTCTGATGTCGTTTTTCTTTTGAAAAATCTTCCTTCGTTCCAAATGTGTCATGTCTCGAGCGTAATTTATGATCATTCCCTAAATTAGTTAATGTAGGACTCTCAAGGCCTATGGAGTCCTCGAGCAACCTCCCCCTAATCAAGACTGGTATGATATTGTCTACTTTGAGTATAAGCTCTCATGACTTTACTTTAGGCTTTCCCAAAAGGGCTCGTACTAATGCATATGTATTTCTTACTTATAAACTCATGATCATTCTCTAAATTAATCAATGTGAGACTCCCTCCGAACAATCCTCAACATTCCCTTGTAACTTTATGTTCGTCTGTTCTTTTCGTTACGTTATTATTATATTTAGAAAACATCAAATTTGCTTTTGAATCCATTTTCAAACAAATCTTTAAAGATGGGTCCTTTCGTTTCTTTCTCTTTTCTTGTTTTTGTCACTTTTTCTCTTTTCCTTTTCTTATTTTCCAAATCATGTAAGAGTTACCAAAAATTCCATTATTGCCAAAACGGCTATATAGTAAAGGTGTACACGGTTTAGATTAGGTTGTGTCGGAGAAAATCTTTGGATTAACTTAAAATTTTAGGTTGGTTGAGTTGGTGACCCGAACAACCATAATAGAGTTCATAACCCAACCCAACACAATCCAAAAACAGAGGGTTGAGTTGTCGGGCTGTATTTTTTTTTTAAAAAAATATTATTTATCAACCATACATATTATATTAATAACCAAAATCTCATAAAACTCAAATACCAAACATTCACAAGTCACAATACATTACTATCATCGATTTTATAAGTCAAATATTCTTAATTTTCATAATAATATTAAAAATAAGGTTGGGTTGTAACTCTACTTTCGAGTTCGATGGGTTGACCTGACTAAAAAACGTCAACTCGCATAACGACCCAAATCTTCAATTTTCCAAAAATTCGACCGAACCCCCTCCCTTCCAAAGAAAGACTAACCAGATCCAACTTTTATGGTTTGAGTTGTATAGTCTAGGTTAGTCGAGTTCTCGAGTCACATGAACAACCCTACCATATAGTTTTCTTTCCCCTTATACACATAAAATAAAATACTAATAGGAATTAGTGTTATTTTTAGCAATTATTTTTCTAAAAAAACACTATCAATTAAAACCCAAAAAAGAGAATATATGATTTTTTATTTATTTATTAATTATTATTACATAAATACCTTGAATTGCTGAAAGACTATTCTCCCAACCATGGTCAAACTTCTCAAAAATATAATACCTTTTAATTTATAATATATGCATGTGTATTTATTTTGATTAGAAAGAAAAATATAATAAAATAGGGAAGATAGAATGCCAGAGCTGTGATGTAAGAAAACAGCACAGTCAGGGGTGAGGGAAGATTTGATTGGTTGGTCAAAGTCAGTGACAGAATATTTGTGTTATTTTAGATTTGCTAAAGTTTCACTTTCGATTAGAAAGGAAACTTTGTCATTTAATTGTACTAATCATTATGTCTTCAATATTTTATGTTGTAAATTAAATATCAAATTACAAATCCCAAATTAAATTTTTTTTTTCTATTTAATTCCTAAATTTTTAATACCATATTTATTAGTTATAAATTAAAAGTTCAAAAACGGTTCTAATTAAGAGGAACATCATGAATATATAAGTAAACGATACTATCTCTATTCGCACGAGACATTTTAGGAGAACCAAAAGCAAATTCATTAAAGTTTATACTCAACCCGAGCAATATCATACTAATACGGAGAGTCGTTGTTCCTATCCAGCTCCAATTCAGTTCTCTATGAAGAACTGTTTGCTTCATTCCAGCTTTGGCCTCAGCCAGGGTTCTCTGTTGCTTCTTCCATTCGATGACACCTCTACAGGTTTGTTTCTTCAATGACGGAAAGATTCTCTGTCTCGACCTTGACCTCGATGAAGGTTTTTTGTTGCTTCTTTTCTCCCATTACACTTTTTCAACGTGCATCTTTACTACCTTGGTTCAAGACTAGGTTTGCTCCTCCCATCGTTCTAAACCTTGACCTCAACCTCAGTCAATGAGTCAAATTCGAGGTAGAGTTAGATGTAGGGTTGCAATATATAATTGAAATGTAACAAAATAAAATGAATAACAACTCCAAGGAAGCACAACCAAAGAAAGGCAAACAAGAACTCCTTTCATTAAATTATTGGAGGGAAGTCACATTAATTATTCATATCATAAAGTTTTTTTATATAAAAAATATATATGTATCAAATCAAATGGGGATGTGGGACCGAATGATGGGCATTCGGGTTGAAATATAAACTCATCTCACGAACATAATAGGTAGTAGAGTACCCGAAACATGTTTTTCCATCAAAAAAGAGTTTTCGGTTATAAAAATCGAACCTCTGATCTATTGGTTGAAAACACACGCTTTATGTCAATAACTTCAATTAAATTTACAAATTAGAATAGTTTAGGCGTTTCGATTGGTGGGTTTTGCTTCCCGTCACCTACAGTTGTTGTCGTTGACACTCCTCTAGTCTGTCTTCAATCCTTCTCTCTTTTAAACGAACAGTAGGTTGTCGGTGAATTTTTCTTCCTCTTCCTATGACCCAATTAGGCTTCCTCACCACTCTCATGGAGGTCGACGCCTTGTTCAATCAGGTTCAGGAACGAGAACTTCGAGGACTTAAATCTCTCTATCTCTCAGTGTTTTCTCGTAGTAAATTTTTTTATTGCGTCTCTCTTTGCTGATTTTCAAAGTTTCCAAATCAGTGGACGTAGGGTTGGATTAAGGTTGAGTAGGTTGAAGGTGAATTGTTGTGCTTGCTAAAAATTCTTCGAGAAATGAGACTTTCCTATGGGACAAACGTTTTATTTTTCAAATTTGTTAGATATGTATGCACATGGCGTGCTTTGTGCATTGTATGATTATGATGTATGGCAAACCATGATTGAAAACTATGATGGGACCTATTTGATGAATGATATAATAGTTATGATGACAATGACTTTTATTGTGGTAAATACTCATTATGTGATCCGGTAGTTAGCCACCCGAGTCATTGTATGGACTCAACTTTTACTTTGTTGTGTTGCTCATAACGGGATTTAGGCATTACGTATGATCAATATTTTTTTTTGATTTGACCACGAGCGTATGAGTTGAGTGGTTAGTTTCTCAGTGTATCGTTAGGATCGAGTTAGACGATCCTGATCTAGAATAAGTAATGATCTTGGTTTATTTGTCATACTAGATTGAATTTTTTTTTTTGAAGCATACAAATTTAAAATTTTTGAAATATATACGTGAGATCTGAGAGGAACGAAACATTCCTTGTAAAGGTATGAAAACCTCTCCTTAACATATACGTTTTTAAATCGTGAGGTTGACGATGATACGTAACGGGCCAAAGTGGACAATATCTGTTAGCGGTGAACTTGGATTATTACAATATGTTCAAGTAGTGTGTCAGCGAGAACGCTAGCCCTTAAGGAGAGTGAATTAGGAGAACTCACATCGGTTGGAGATGAAAACGAAATATTCCCACAAACGTATTCGACAATGTAACTAAATTTCCTCTTCATTTTAATATTTTATAATATAATATTTCTACTCACATATTAATAATTATTATAAATTTTTTAAAAATAATTTGATTAATACACAGATTAATAATTTAACAAAACCCTAAATAATCACAAATTTTAAAATGAAAATAGGCAGAAAGGAGAAAGAATTAAAGAATGTTTTATTTTTCTAAAAAGAATATAAATTATGAGAAGTATAAAATAGTTTTAAGTTCATCATGATTGATGTAAAATTAAATATATTAATAAAGAAAAGGTAACCTTTTAAAATAATAATAATAATAATAATTTATTAAGTTCTTTTTGGTTAGTCAAAAAGTTGAATAAGAAAAAAGGGGAAGGGACATTGGGGCAGGAATCAAGGGCTTAGGACCTGGTTGGTGCACCCTCATCATATCCAATCATTTCTCTTAATTTCCCATTCTTTTATAATTTCATGTCCTTTTTTTTTAAACAAAAATATTTAAATTATTCTTATTATATTCAATAACATACCAACATGTTTATTCTCAATTTTTAATTATTTTCTAGCTTTTTTTTTCTTTAATATTTTTTTTATCTCGAGATAAATTGCACAATTTTTATTTTTAAATTGAACTAGATACATAAAAATTAAATTAAATATTGACGAGCTTCTCAAATAAAATTATTCCATAAAAAATTGGAATAGACTTGAACGAGAATGAAAATGAATTGTTAATTTATTGAAATTATAAATGCACATTTTTTTAATGTTGTGAGAGATTATCATGGCTCTAAGTTCTAAACAAATTTGTGTGATTATCATGTCTGGATTATAAAACATTCCCAATGTCTTGCCCCTAATTAATTAATTTGTGTGATTAGTATTATGTCTAAATCATAGAAACCGAACTTGAACTTGTAAGAAGCTAAACGGAAAGTTTTAAAACGAGCACTATGCTCAAACGATAGAAACTTAACTTAAATTTGTAAAAATGATATTCTTATCTCATCTAACCTACTTTAAAAAATAAACATATTCATGTTGAACATAACTATTTCCTGGTCGATAAGAGATTATAAGACATTCTATATAATATTACTGCACTTTACTATTTGAGTCTGCTTAGACTTTCTTGAGATTTTATGAGATGAAAATGTTAGTAGAGACAATTTATTCATAAAATATATGACAATTTATTATTAAGATATCTAAATCATTTTCCTAAACTATCTAGATATCTTTGTTCTTAAAATATTAGATATTTATTTCTAAATTATCCAGACAGTTGGCTCATACAATTATTAGATTAAGAATTCAAAAAATGACTCGGCTAAAACATAAAGAAACAAGGCTAAAACATAAAAGGGAAATGGATAGACAAAGTGCCAATGGGTTTGTTAGGGAACAAAGTTGATGAAAAAAGGGCTTTTTTTTCTCCTTGCCTCAAAGGACAAAGAGTGCCCAATTTCATCTCCCACCTTTCTACCAATGTCATGTGGAGGGGTGATGGGTGTGGGGATGAACCCCACTTTAGAACTCATAATTCTAAGCAAAAATATACCATTTTTTTAAATACAAAAAATTAAAAAATTAAAAAATTAAAAGTTATTGGGATTCAGCCCTCACTTTAGAAGACATGTATCATGAACCTTGTATCATGGATTGTCTCACCTATTTCTTTCTCTCTCTAGCCTCCTGTTTCTTTCTCTCTCTAAACACTATGAAAAAGTTTTTTTAAAAACAAAAATTTGTAAAGTTGTCAAATAGAAAATAGAATTAAAAAGGGCAAGTTTAGATTTTTTTAATCAATTTCAAAATGAAACCTTTTATTTTATTGAATATATGGAGAAATTTATTATATCTTTTTAAAAGGGCTTTTGTAGCTAAATTCTATGTGTTTTATTGTTTAGATTTTTCAAAATTGATTAATTAGTTTTTAATTTTTTTTTTAAGATGAGTATTAAATTTACTATAGCTTCAAGCTCGAGATTCAATAAATAATTTAAAAACTACAATTAAGGCTTACAAGAGAGTAAAAATGATTTTTTTTTCCTTAAAAAATAATGATAATTACCTTATGGAGGTGCAATGAAGCCACGTATTTCTGAGTTTGCGTCCTTCATGGGCCTAAGCTCGGAAGAAAATAGCCCAAAGCGTAGCCCAAATTGCGTCTTATTCTGGGCCAAGATTAAGACTATGTTAGTTTTGGGCCAGGCCCATCATGGATTAGAGTAAAACCTTGCAGTGCCATAGGATACCAATAGAACGTTTTGTTTTACTATTCCCATTAATTTGGTTGTGTGCATCCCTTTAAAAATAATGTAGGATCATCAATATAAAATAATTTTTTTATGAAATATATATTTTTTTTTATAAAAAAAATAACGTGAGATCCATCACCATTAAAAAATTATTTAAGAAATAATTTCTCTCAAGTCAACATTATAGTTTTAAAAAAATAACCTTCTTCAGTTCTTAAAAAGTTTTTTCAATCTCACCTTCACCATTGGAGACGATGCCAGAAATGGCTGCCATGGATCCATGGATGGCCAAGCTTTCGCTGCCCATCAAACAACGAAGTTCCCTTCATTTCTAGAGGGCTTGGAAGATCCAAAACTGCAAGTTTGAAGTTCCAAGCAGGCACAATTAGCACAAGGGTTACATTTTACGGTGCTTATTATCACATCAAACTTCCATGACTTTGGCCATTTATGTGGCCTTGTCTTGGACTATGTTGTAGTTGTTCCAGCCTAGATGATCTTGGTACCAACACATATTTCTTATTGATGAAAAACATGCTTGGGTTTCTATAGAAATTGTGTCCTCTTTGATATCATGGATGATTTGTTTCTATATAAAACTGAGAATTTGTTCATCTGATAATCATAGATATTAAAGGATTATATAATATAAATATATGGTGAAAGTTCTTAGCAAAAGGCTTGCAAGTAAATACTAGTCACAAGATTAAATTGTACACATGTTTAAGAACATATTCTAAAATCTTAAAATCGATCAATAAGAAAATAACCCATAATCACAAGTGGGTCAAGAGGCATATTCCCATTCTTATTATTGTTCAAGATTATAGTGTCACAGAGCTGAATTCAGTTGATTCTCCCCCTAAAGGACAAAATATATTGAGGAGATTTCAAAATGGAGAAACAATGATGCATACTTCAAAGCTCTATGTTTCCTATCAAGCTTTAATCAATTCTGGTATACGACTCTATGATATTTAATTTGCTTACAAATCTGGCTCGATCAGAACTTCCCAGAGACTGTCTGCGGCAGAGTTAGGACCAGGCTATAAATGAACGAATCTACTCGGAGTTTGTCAAGCAATCTGCAAAAAAAGACATGTTCAATTTTCCCAAGTAAAGCTGTAAAAATTAATGTGTTTTGTTGGACTTGCTTGCTTTGAAGACATCAAGTAGAGAGGAAGCTGGGAGTTGAGAGTGTCTAGTACCGTGTAAATATAGGGATCTTGGCGCCCACCCGTTCCGGATCTCTTGATCTCTTCCAGTTTCAACAGGCTGCCAAGGAAGGGGAATCAGAGAACAAACAATTTCATGAATATAAAATTGATCCTAATCAATCCATAAGCTTGAAATTTTGGATCTACGTGTTGCCTAATATTTGAACTCACATAAGAAAGAATAGAGTTCATTCCCAACAGTGATGTTATAAATTATCATCAAAGGTGAAAGTAATCCGAGGGCATAGATGATCCGACCGTGTACAGTGAATGTGTGAATTGGAAGCTCTGGTTAAAAGCATACGGTGGGATCATAGACTTTACAGCCAACGTGGTGAGATGTGAGAGAGAGAAGAATGAATTACATTCTGAGAGCCTTGCTTGTGTCAGGGCTGTCGCCAAGCACTTGGCGTATCTTCACCTCAGAGGAACAGCCACCAGAGAGGTAACTCAAAATGGCTTCGGCCCGCCGGCGCATATGAGCCGTTGCGACGTGCCTTTTCCTCCATACGTGACGAATCATTTCTAACTTCTTCTCTGCTCTGGTAACCAGGCGATGGATTGGAGCGCTTGTGACCACGCTTGAGCTGCTTGACAAACAAGACGACTCCGAGGACACGGAGCCTGAAGACAGGGTAACGTCGTCTGTCGAAGTGAGATTCCGGTTCTCGGATATCCGTATTAGCTTCGAACGACTCTTTCTCACGACCTGTGGGGAAGTTGTTAGACTTCAGAGTTTCATATTCAAAATTATCAAATTAATTAGCAATTAAACGCTTCTTCGATCGAAGTATTAAGACTTGGAATGCATCTAATTGAAATTAAACCGGTTGAAATTCATTTGACAGATAGGTAAGTAGTCTGGAGGAAGTGAAATTCTAACATTCGGATCAAATTGACGTTGATATCGAAGAAGAAACAACAACAATGATTGGATAGCCAAGCATCGATAATAAAGCGTACGATAAGCCAAGCACTATCGAACACGAACTAAATTCAGATACCAGCAGAAGATTTCCCGATCGTATTGAGCTCATCCAGAAACTAATTCAAATAAATAATAAAAAAAAAAAATCATAAACGCCAATCCAAATCAATATTTCTTTTACTTCAACCAAAACACAGGATAACACACAACAGAAAATGAGCAAACGAAAACAGAGCCTAAGGTACCACATCAAACAATATACAAGAAGAACAAACTCAAAGACGCAGAAATCAGCTAAAACAGATGAGAAGTAAAGAAAATTACATGAAGCTTGAGATCGTCGCGATAAGCCGGAGTAGATAACAACAACGGCTCCTCAGCTCGAGTTTCGGACGATTCATCTGATCTAGTGAGTACCGAAGAGCAAGACTTCGAATAGTCATAAAGCACCGTTATCTCTCTCAAGAAACTTTCTCCGATAGTGTCCTCCTCAGACAACCACTCGTCTTGACAAACCGATCTACAGAGAGTCAACAAAACACAGAAACAGAGAATGATAAAAGTGAAAGAAACGGACGATCAAATAGAACAGAACAGAGCAAATTAACAGAGAAAACAGAAAATGGAATAAGATCCGAAATCTTACACAGGCGGAGACGGCGGAGGAGGCGGCGAAGTGGAGAGGAGGAGCAGAGCAGAAGCGACTGTGCGTTCTAGAGAGCAAGGGAACTCTGCCATTGATTCTATCAGTAACGACTTTGTGGCGGGTGATTCTCAATTATTTCAAATTTTTACTCTCTTTCATTTGTCTGGTTCATTTTATATATATTTTTTTTCTTTTGAAAAGTTTGAAAAAAAAAAAAGAAATAATTGATTATTATTATTTTTTATTTATTATGTGTTAGAAAAAAATTAATTAATTATACGAAGAATTGGGAAACACCATACTTTTTAGGATAAATTACAAAAACAAATGCAACTATAATAGTCATTATAATTTTACTCTCAAACTTTCATATTATAAAGTGATTATAATATTTATTTAACTCAATATTATTATTATTATTATTATTTTAATTTCTAGATGATGTTGAGCTGGCATTTCAATTTTCAAAAATAAAAAATTTGAGTTTTATTGTAAAAATTGTATACCGTGAGGATTTGATTAAAACAATACTTTACCTGACACTAAGTAAAGGAGAGATACATAAATAAACAGAGATCACAATAACAGCGATTATGAGGATAGGATGATTAAGAAATACTTAAAAGAATTAAAATCCCTGTCTATTCCAACAATGTGCACCTTTCTTTTTGGTAGCTAAATCATAAGAACGTTAAGCGTAGTTTACTTGAAACAATTCTATATTGGGTGATTAAAACAATACTTTACGTGACAAACGTTAAGCGTAGTTTGATTAAAACAATACTTTACGTGGTACTCGAGTAAATGAGGGATACATGAATAAACCGAGATCACAGTCGAATGAGAGCGATCATGAGGATAGTATGACTAAGAAAGACTTAAAAGAATTAAAGTCACTGTCAATTCCAATAATGTGCTCCTTCCTTTTCGATAGCTCAATCATAGGAACGTTAAGCGTAGTTTACTTGAAACAATTTTATGTTGGGTGACCTCCTAGGAAAATTTTCTTGGGAAGTATTCGAAGGAGAATAAAACATGCTAAAAGGACTAGTGTTGGTCTGTGAGAATAGTCTTCACTCTCAAATGCCATAAACTACTATCCTTCTCATGGTAAAGACTCGGTCACCTCGTAGCTCATCTATATCAGACAATTTACGTCTCAGATTAACATGCATACAAAAGGTCTTAGTTTCAAAAGGTCAATTTTAGGCATGCATAACATCATAGCAACTTTAGGCATGTCTCGAGTTTTGATGAGTCTCAGAAGTCCAACTTCGTACCTTTCCGGCATAAACCGTTTATCTCGTCTTGACTTTTATTCTAGAATTGTAAAGGAGAAAGACACTCTATTTTTTTCTAAACATAACTCCTGGCTAGTTCCCAGCCTTTCCGTCACAAGAGATCACTCTTCGAGGTATAGCTCAGGAGAGTGTATGATGTTGATGGCCCAAGGTAGAGCACGTGTGATGTCCCACATTGGTTGGGGAGGAGAACAAACCACCATTTATAAGGGTGTGGAAACCTTCCCCTAGCAGACACATTTTAAAGCCTTGAGGGAAAGCTCAAAGAGAACAATATATGCCCTTCCCCGAAGAGGGGGTAGACACTGTTGGGTTTTATGTCCTAAAACTCATAGTTTGTAAACAAAGATATATTCTATTTTCAATAAAGTTCACTTCACTTTATTCAATAACAATTTTTTATTCATTTATTAAAGCTCATATACCTTAGGCTTATTACAATAATTGTATCAAATGGAAGCATAAAAAAATGCCAAAACCAAAATTGCTTCCGCATGTGTTATAGTAACACTATCAGACACGAGGCGGTGTGCCAGTAAGAACGTTGGCCCGAAAGGAGGGTGGATTTGGGGGTGGTCCCACATTGATTGGAGGAAGGAAAGAGTGCAAACGAGGACGCTGGGCCCCGAAAGGGGGGTGGATTGTGATGTCCCCCATTGGTTGGGGAGGAGAACAAACCACCCTTTATAAGAGTGTGGAAACTTTCCCCTAGCATATGCGTTTTAAATCTTTGAGGGGAAGCCCGAAAGGGAAAGCCCAAAGAGGACAATATCTGCTAGCGAGATCGTACTTGAGCTGAGTAGCTATTAAACCTCGCTAAGCGAGTGATATTTCGTCTCGTTCCCGTTCTTCATTTTCTTAGGTTTGGAGAGTGTCTTACTAGTTAATACAGCTCCATTCCTACTCAAACCGACATATTTCATGTAATTTTCTATCAAAACACCCTAAATCAGCCTTGATTCTAAGAATCTCATGGCAAACGAATCTAAAAAATGTTGTTTTTAAAAAAGAAGAAATTATAAAATAAAAAAAAACGATAAGTGAACCGAATCCGACACCTATTTAATCTCAACATTCGTGTAACATGAACTGAATCCGACACCTATTTGATCTTTGAACGAAACATCTTTGGAATGACCTTATCTTTAGGGGATATATGTCCCACCATTAAGAAAAGTTGATATTTAAGAATTGTGAAGTGGACAAGGGCAATTGCTTGAGGCTTCCAAACACACAAGATTTCCAACCCATACAAAATGGTGTGGTCAATCTTGGATAGCATATGGGGGCCAACTCCATGAGGAAGAAAACAACCCTTGCTTTGACATATAACAATCAACACTCAACCCTACCCTTCAACCTTTTTCCTTTATTCGACACACGATTCGAGTAAAATCGAAAACAAAAATATTCCTCGAACAGTTCGAGTGCCAAATAGAGTATCGGTTTTGATTATGATATGAATATTTACGGTCTAATATGACCATAAATATTAGAGATAATGAGCTTAATACTCTTAATTAGTTAAAAAAAAAATATTGAATTTAGTATGTTTTACGGGGAGTAATTCTATGCTAGGTGACCTCCTGAAAATTATCCGAGAATGCATGAGTGAAGACAAATCATCCTAGAATGACTCGTGTTGGTATGCGAAGATGGTCTTCACTCTTAGTAATCTGGCTATGTCGTAGGGGATGCAGTGGAATGTCGTTGTCTAATAGATTTCAAAAGTTCTAAAATATTTAGTATATCCATGGGCTTTTTATTTTATGTCTAACAATTCAGATCATATTCGGTTATCAAACCTTTACAAATCACAAGGCATCACTGGCATCCGTACAAACGTTAAAACTCATAATCTTTTTAATGTAAGGTAGGGTTGGGTCACGTTGTAATCCTATTTTTGGGTCTCGAAAAAAAAAAAAAATGTCAACCAGCCAACCAAACAGAATTTTTTTTTTCGGTTTTTCCAAAAATTCAATCCAACCCGAAAAAATCTAACCCAACCTAACCTAACCTTTATAACTAGGTTAAGTAATCTAGATTCGTTAGATTATCGAATCATATGAATATCCCTATAGAAAATTGAAAAATCAGAAATTGATTAGACGCTTTTATCGTATAGGGACCTATTAAACATCGAAGGACTAACCGAAAATTATTTATTTTAAGTAGATTATTATAATATAGGCTAGTTTTGATAACATTTAGATTGATAAGATAAAATAATCATAAGTCAAATTTGGAAATCAAGGTGCCAATATTTTATTTGATAAAGTAAAGTTATGCTCATTTGATTTATTTAAAGTTAAATGATATTTTATATTAGAAGACGTGGGGCTATGAATTTGAATAATCAGCTTCGGTCTCACGGTTCTCCTTTTCAATTGATGTGAGATCTCATCATTTGGAGAAGTTTCCATACTCTTATAAGAAATGTTTCGTTCCCCTCTCCATCCGATGTGGGATCTCACAACCTATCCCGTTCGGAGCCAGTGTCCTGGCATACCATTGGGTGTCTGATTCTGATATCATTTTGTAACAGCTCAAACTCACCGCTAGCAGATATTGTCCGCTTTAGCCCGTTACGTATCGTCGCTAGCCTCACGGTTTTAAAACACTTCTATTATAAAAAAGTTTCCACATCCTTATAAGAAATGTTTCGTTCCCATCTCAAACCGATGCAAGATCTCATAAAATGCTTCTAAGAGTGACGATTACTTCACATGCAAACATGAGTACATGTCCTAACTCACATACTTCTTGAGACCGAATCCTCAGCATGACGTGTTATAAAATTCAATCGACTGAGTGAATAGAAAATTATTTAATGTGATTGACTCTTCTAAATTTTTAAATCTACCGTTAAATTATACGGTCAAAATTGTAAGACATGTTTCGACAAGTTTTTAATGAATTTTATAGCTCGTGTTTTTATATATATTTTAATTTTCTATTAATAAATGAAGATTAAAATCCAAAATTTAACTTATTTTATTTTCCTTCCAATATATTTACAATAATTTCTTTGGTTATTTTCAATCTAAAAACTATAAACAATTGAATAAATAATCATTTGATAATGACACATCAACAAGAACTCACACTAATGAACATAATAACAATAATAGTAATAATAGTAATAATAATAGTTTATTATTAAAATTAACTCACACTATAATTATGCATCTTATAACAAAACATTACTCTATAATAATGCATCATAATAGGAAGAAATTTAACTCCTATAATAATGTAAATATTATAAACTTATTGATGCAAGTTTTATTTTGGAAACAACTTATTCACTAAATTATTAATTAACCATAAATGATCTAATTGACATTTATTTTTTATTAATTAAGTTTTTTTTTTTAATATAGTTTTAACGAGCGAAAAAATTCAAACATCTAACGTTTCAATCGAATTTGTGACACTTGAATAAAGAAAGAGTACATGAATGAATAGAGACCACATCTAAATGAGAGTGATACTAAAGATACGACGTTATCTAAATAAACAAGTTGCACATTCTTTGGTGGTGGTTCATTCGTATGAACTTCATGGCTAAGCGAGTTTTGCTTGGAGCAATTTTAAGTTGAGTGACCTCTTGAAAAGTTTTCTTAGATGCATGTGAGTGAAGATAAATTATGCTGAAATAACTCTGTTAGTTTGTAGGGATAGTTTTCACTTTTAAGAAACGAGGAGTAGGTAACCTGACCATGTCGCAAGGATTAGGAGTATGTCGGAGCCATCAGAGGTCCGATAGAATGATTAAGAAAGACTTAACAGAATTGAAAGTGAGATTCTGAATCTTGAGTATGAGGCGTTACAACCAATCAAATGTAAATAGTTAGAGAATCCTCACCTCGCTTCTTAGGAGTGAAAGCCATCCCCACAGACTAGTCCGAGTCCTTTCAGCTTGCTTTTTCTTCACTCGCATCTTAGAAAAATTTCTAAGAGGTCACCCGAGCAAGAGCCTAATTCTCTCAACCTAAAATTTTATCTAACCCAACCCTTATAATTTGGGTTGGTCCTTTTAGCTTGCTTTTTCATCACTCACATGCATCTTAGGAAAATTTCTAAGAGGTCACCCGAGCAAGGGCCTAATTCTCTCAACCTAAAATTTTATCTAATCAAACCCTTATAATTCGGGTTCAGTCGGTTCGAATTTTCAGGTTCAATGACAAAATTTAAATTATTATAAAATTAAAATGTAAAGATTAAATCATTATTCACAAAAGTTAAAATGACCAAAATAAAAAATTAAATAGCTACAAATCAAAATTAAAACACTAAATTATTATTTTCAAGACCATTAGAAATCAAAAGTATTTATTAAAAAAAATTATTATTGATATATTGGAACATAATTCACTAAATAAGTACTAATAAAAAAGTCAACCCTACCAATAAAAAAAACAAAAAAACTTGTGGGGGGAAAAAAAAAAAAAAAAAAAACTAATCTTTACGAGTTTTCCGTTCCATAGAAGATGCAGAGAGAGGCAACACAGCAGGTGACATCGTCACCACTTTCTTCGCCTTAAATAGCCATTGTCTCTTCCATTTTTTTCTGCACTTTCTCTCTCTTACCACTCTCTCTCTCTCTCTCATCATCGTCATCCATCTCCTTCCTCTTCTTGTTCTTCATAATTCCTTCATACCCCTCCCCGCCCTGTACTTCACCACCTCTCTAAATTTTCATTTCATTTGAACTCTGATTCGAACAAAGCTGGTGAGAGATACTCCTTTGCACCAATTTAGCAATAATTGACTCACTTTCTTCCTTTATTGTTGTCTTTTTGGCTTTCCCTTCTATCTCATCATCGCCGGAGTTGAAACAGTTCAGAGATCTCAGGTATTGGAATGAATTTATTTCCCCCTTCCTTTTCTCCATTATTTTCAATTCGGTTTTGGATCTCTTCCTAATTTAGTACTCTTCTTCTGTTGATTTACTGTTCTTCTTGTTGTTTTTTTCTTTGTTTTTGATGATGATTATTATTGTTTCTTCTTGTTTTGGAAATCATTTCGAATTGGAAACGGATTGGAGCTTTGGTTTTATGTGTTCTTGTGATGAGGTCTTTATGTTTGTTTGGAGCGCTTTTGGAATACATCTGAAAGTTCTATTTCCTTCACCCTTTCTATTTGGTGTGTTTGTGTGTGTGTGCGTTTTGATGGCCTCTTCAGTTTGGGATATCGCTGTTTGTCTCCTTTTGAAGGCATCTATTACTTTTTATGGAACGTAATACAATTTTGAGTCGTTGGTTGTGTAAAGGTATCTATAATTTTGAAATAAATGAAAATTCATGAACTGTGCTCTTGAGGCTACTTGAAAGCTTTTTTTTACCTTCCTCTATCAACCATGGATCTTCACGTGGGGATTTCACAGAGCACATATTGATTCTTCTTAGAGCACATGCAATGTGTTCTTGAGGCGTATTATTCTATTTGAATCCGGAGGATTTATTGACACCACTAAGTTTGGGACGTGTCTCGGGTTGACTGGTGCCAGTTGCTAGGACAAAGGACCGTTACATGTTTTCACTACGGTATGTTATTGTCCATATGAGTAGATGAATTTGATTTTAGTTTCGCTGAAAATACTTCATCTAGTGGAGATGTTGTCGCCCTACTTATTTACTCGTGATATTCCATTCCCTATGTCTTGCCCATTTGAGACTGGTGCGTTTTCATCGAGCCTCGAATAGTCATTGACCCGTCTATCTCTTATTGAGATCATTTTTTTTTCCAGAGCATACTGCATAGATCTCCACTTGACTATGTTATTGACCTCACCACCTCTTCCTTTGACGCTCGAGGATTCTACAAATACGATTAAGTTTCGGGCGTGACTTGATATAATTTAATAGGACTTCCGATACTAGACCTCTTCGCATTTCAAAATGGTATGATATTATCCACTTTAAGCTAAGCCGCCATGCCTTACTTTTGTATTCACCTAAAAGCCCTTACATAAATGTAGATCTTGTCCCTCACTTATATTCCCACGATATTCCCTTTGATTAGCCAACGTGGGTCATTGGTTGCATTCCTAACCCTGGAGAGATTGAATTGAGTTTTCTAGCCTGTGACATAGAGAAAAGGACACCAATTTCACTTGCACAACTTTTTTTAAACTACTGCAATTTTCACTGATGAAGAGTGATGCATTAGTTTATTAGATGGGGTAGTGGTCAATTAACGAGACCATAGATGTGTAGCATGCATACGCTGCATCCTTTTAGTTGCTTTTGTAGACATCCATTTTAGCTTATTAGCTTAGAAGCACGGATTTAGATACAAGACATAGACAAGTTGACACGACCTTTTTTTAAAATCTAGGACACACACGAAAATGCGTTACAATAGAATTTTTTGTATTTCACCTTCAAATTTTATTAGTTTTGACCTATACTATCATGTATTTATTTCGCAAGTGTTTGATATGTGTCTAAAAATTGTTGGGATCCATATCGACTTTGTACAATTTGGATCTGACATATGTCTATTGTGCCAGAAAGTGTCCGATACATTCCAACAAGTGTCGGAGTGTTCAAGTGTCGGATCTGGACACATTAGTCAAACTAAAGTGTATGTGCTTCTTAGCTTATTAGGTATTGTTCGCTTATGATATTTTTAAAGAATATTGGTCTTATGTCTTATTTTTGGGGTTATTATTCAACTCCTGAAGCGAGTTCTTTGTAACTTTTCACTTCTTTAACGAACAATTATCTTTCTTATGGAAAAAAAGTTTCGTGAACAGCGGCACAGAGTAACTTGAATGTTTCTGTGGACTCTATGACATTAGTATAATTCAGCTGCAGTCCAGTACAGTACAGTTGCCTTATATACATGCATTCTAAGGAGAAAAATTTGCACGCTGCACTGTGGAAAAGATTATTCAAATCCAAGGGATCTTTTTACTGTGTAATATATTAGCAGAGGAAAATGGCACTTTTTCTCCGTTTGTTTGACGGGCAACTTTGCTCTGTTTAGTTATTTTTTGTCTAGTCAGAAATATGGTATTTTGCCGTGTTCCACAGCCAAATTGTGGGAGGCATCCATGTATCAACTGTTTTATTTATTTATTTTTATCTTTTCTGAAGTTTTGAATGCTTAAAAGATTGCAATTGTATTTGGATTTTTGTAACTTCCCGTTCTCTATTTTATTGTTCCCTAGTTACGACCAAAGGTACCCTGTTGTGAAATCTGATTTATAGATTATCCAAGTAATGAATGAAAGAATTTATAATTTGCCAAGATGGAAGTAAAATGATGCAGGTTTTACAGTCATTTCAATTACAATTCATTGATTAAGTTCTAATTCTTAGTTTTTGCTATAAATTTATCCCTAGTCCCTGACTACTTTCTCTCATGCAGGGTTTTGTAGCATTCTTGGGTGATAGATAAAGGCCTTTAAGAGCCTATCATTAAAACTTCCTTACGATACCCAGTTATACGAAAGGAACTAAACATGTCTGTTCCAGCAAAAGTTTTTGATCCTGCTTTTCAAGGAGTAGGGCAGAGAGCGTATCCTTTGTTCTACTAGCATTGAGCATTATTTCTCCTTTCTTCTTTTTTTCCTTTTTTGGATAAGAGAATTTACATTCACTGTATATCTAACAAATTAAAATCGTGTTGTTCATTTTCATTTTTATTTTATTTATANTTTTTTTTTTTTGTCAATATTGAACATGCTGTTTCTAATTTTACTTGTTGAGCTTAACATCTTTTAGTGGCACTGAAATTTGGCGAATTGAGAATTTTCAGCCTGTTCCATTGCCGAAGTCAGATATTGGAAAATTCTATATGGGGGATAGCTACATAGTTTTGCAGGTTGCTTTCAACTTTCTATTATTAGTACTACTCTAGTGTCTATTTGAAACGTCTTAGATTATTTTTCGTTATCATATGAGTAAAAAGATAACTATGGTTATATAAACCGTGGCAGTGCTTCCCATTTTGAAGTTTTAATTGATGTAAGCTTTGTGGGATGTTTGAAGCTGCTAGATAGAAGTCCAAGTTCTTAGATTATTTTTCTTCTTTGGTTGTCTTATTCTTTTTTCTTCTTTGAGAAAGAATTAGTCGCTCATGCCAAGAGCTAACAGATAAACTGTATAAATGGGAGGTGGCTTTGAAGAAAATGCTTGTGCAATCACTTTGTGAAAATGGTCTCTTTCATGTACTGTATTTTGATAAATATTTCCTATTGCAGACAACACAAAGCAAAAGTGGCTCTTTCTTGTTCGACATACATTTCTGGATTGGAAGGGATACAAGTCAGGTGTTCTTTCTTATCTTGTACCCTGCTCTTTCGAACCTCAGTGACTCTCCTCGATTTATAGAAATTTTCTCAGATCATGGCTACTGTACTGCAGATGTTACATGCTCAATTAGGCTATCAAAGACTGTTTACTAACATTAATTTTTTAACAATCCCTGGTGAAACCTTGAGAGTCACTCACCAATATTTGTTGGAAATTGGAACATCCACAACATTAGAGCTTGGATCTAAAAATTGTATACAAAATTTTCTTTAATTTTTTGAGAGTTTTAGAAATCACTGTTGCAATACTCAAAGTTAGTAATTATGATTTTTCCATGAATGCCAATTGGGCACCCTTTTTCTGCTCACTTGGCCTCTGCGAGTGCCTGGATCTAAAAGAAATTAAAAGATATTTTTCTTTTATTTTGTGAGAATTTAAAGAATGACAGTTGCAATGCTCAAGATCTATGGTTATGAACTTTTTTCCATGAATACCGTATTGGACGCCACTTTTATGCTCATTTGGTCTCAGCGGGTGCCTTGACCCCCTTTGAATGAAGTTTTTATTATCATTGAAAAATAAAATAACTCAATCTTTGTTAATGTGTTTTCAGGGGACCACAATTGAATCCCCGCGAGACCTTGCTTTTCATTTTCATTTCTTTTTTTCTTTTAAAGGATTAATTCCTAAATTTCTGGACCTTTTGACCTAGGACGAATCTGGGACTGCTGCAATAAAGTCCGTAGAGTTAGATGCAGCTCTTGGAGGACGTGCAGTGCAGCATAGAGAGCTTCAAGGCCATGAATCTGACAAATTTTTATCATACTTCAAACCTTGTATCCTTCCACTTGAAGGAGGTGTTGCATCTGGATTTAAAAAAGTCGAGGAAGAAGAATTTGAAACACGGTTATATACCTGCAAAGGAAAACGAGTTGTTAGAATGAAACAGGCACGTGATTCTTTTCATGTGAACTCCCATATATATGGAATTCATTTAATTTGATTTTTCTAGGATCAAAATTTACATTTTGATAATGCAGGTTCCTTTTGCTCGGTCTACTCTCAATCATGATGATGTCTTCATCCTAGACACTGAAAAAAAGATATATCAATTCAATGGTGCTAATTCCAATATTCAAGAAAGAGCCAAGGCTTTGGAGGTGGTTCAATTTTTGAAGGAAAAGTATCACAATGGAGTCTGTGATGTTGCGGTAGTGGGTATGCAGAAATGCTTCTAGTCTTTCACTCTGCTACCTGTCCCCCTACCTTTCCCCCCTTAATAAGAAACACAACTTCTTTGAAAGTAAAGGAGTGACCAGAGAAATTAAGAAAAAAAAAAAAAAAATCGAAGGAGTAATAGTTGGCAGAAAGGAATTTAGTACTTCACATGGCTAATTAATCTATCAATTTCCTTAAGTTCCTCACTTGTTGCTGTTAGTTACTCCTAGTTTCTTAATCGTGTAATTTTGTTTGCTGCTTCAGATGATGGGAAGTTAGATACAGAGTCAGACTCAGGGGAGTTCTGGGTCCTCTTTGGTGGTTTTGCACCTATTGGGAAGAAGGTTAGCACTGATGATGACGTGATTGCAGAAGCCACGCCTGCTAAACTTTATAGGTATCTGTCTATTTATCACCCTCACCAAATGCGAATGAGAAATTTAAATAGGTATTCAAATCTACAAATTCTTAGAGGAGGTAAAGAAGCCATAACTGCTGAGTTAAACTCATATTGACAATAAGTGGTCTTGCTTTTCTTAAGTTAACAGGACCAGCTTGTTAAATATATTGCTATTTTTCTTCCAGACAAAACAATATTGAATTATAACAGTTTTTGTGAGAATCTCATATGCTTTTCTAGATTAATGTTCAATTTAATTTAAGGATGTCTTACTCGCTTTTTCATTGGTATGATGTTGGAAACCTTGATGCTTGACACACAATGCTACAGGATTATTTTTTCCCTTCTTCAGAAACACNTTTTTTTTTTTTTTTTTTTTTTTTTTTTTTTTTTTTTTTGTATGCATGCAGCATAGCTGGTGGCGAAGTGGGGATCATTGACGGTGAACTATCCAAATCATTGTTAGAAAACAACAAATGCTATCTACTGGACTGTGGTTCTCAGGTATTTGTTTGGGTTGGACGGATAACCCAAGTGGAGGAAAGAAAAACGGCCATTCAAGTCGCTGAGGTAATAGAGTGGCAATGTAGGACCCAAGATAGTATGTTCCACTAAATTTGGATCTAAATGTATCTGTTCGTCCCTACCTGTACTTTTCTAGGAATTCCTTGCTAAACAAAATAGGCCAAAATCAACACAAATAACGCGGCTTATTCAAGGTTATGAAACGCATTCTTTCAAATCCAACTTTGGTTCCTGGCCAGCAGGATCTGCTGCTTCCGGAGCTGAGGAAGGAAGAGGAAAGGTAGCAGGTAGGTGTCATCTGTGACTTAAAAGTAGACTTAAAGTACTTTCTGCTCAATTTATTCATTTTGATATTCAAATTTCTGCCAGCTTTATTGAAGCAACAAGGTGTTGGTATTAAGGGGATGTCAAAAAGTACACAAGTAAATGAGGAAGTACCTCCGTTGCTGGAGGGAGATGGAAAAATGGAGGTTTAGTCAAAAAATTATTTTTTTATGTTAATTTTGAAGATAACTTTATGAATTTGATACCTACATATTTGTTTTGTGCTAAGATATTGGACATTGTTCGTTTTGCAGGTATGGTGCATCAATGAGAACACGAAGACTCCAATGCCCTCAGAGGGCGTTGGCAAATTTTATAGTGGAGACTGTTATATTATTCTTTACACTTACCATTCTGGAGAGAGGAAGGAAGATTACCTTTTGTGTACTTGGTATGGAAAGGATAGCGTCGAGGTAAGTTAAAAACATCTTGCTTCGGGTGTTTAATGGAATTCCACAACTAGGAGTTGTACATTTGAAACGACAAGAAATAGATCAATACATTTTCAGGGATGTCTTATACGACTGTTGACTAATTCATTATATTTTGCTGTTGCCAGAGCTAGGCACGACTCGAATAGCAGTTCATAATAATTGGCATTAGAACAAAAATGAAGTGGTTTTTATTTTCTTATAGATATCATAATTTCTTAAGAAGGGTCTTAAAGGATTTGATTTAGAGTGTGTTTGGCTCAACATCCTAAGTGATTTAAGATGACTATGAGTGTCTTTTTTAAAACTTCAATTTGCAACTTTTGGTAATAANTTTTTTTTTTTTTTTTTTTTTTTTTTTTTTTTTTTTTTTTTAAATAAAAAGAAATAATGTGTGATGATTCTCTGACCAGTGATTCTAAAATGATTACCTAGGAGTCACTTTAAAATATGACAATATTTGAGATAATTATTTCTGGATGGAGTGCAATCAAACAAGTTTGTGGTTAGAAAAAAAACAAAAACAAAAACAAAAAAACCGAGCTTTCATTGAGCAAAGTGAAAGAAAATACAGGGCATATAAAATCAGCCCCACAAAAGGAGTCCAAACCTTAGATATAGAAATGGGCTCCAATCTATAAGACTATGTTGGTCATTACCACAAGAATAAGACTCTGGTCACGCTTTTGTTTCCTTTGCCCCCACCAAAAAATATGTTGGGCTGTATACTTGTCATTATCTCATACATTGTCCAATGTCAGGAGGACCAGGCGGCAGCTGCTCGGCTTGCAAGTTCAATGTCAAACTCGCTTAAGGGGAAACCAGTTTGGGTATTATACTCTATATTAGTAGATCAAGATTATGTCATCATCATTATTCTTTGACACGTTATATTGGTATGTGTGCAGGTTCGCATTTTTCAGGGTAAAGAACCACCACAGTTTGTTGCACTTTTCCAGCCTATGGTGGTGCTTAAGGTATTGTAGCTTGTGCAAATATTTATTAACAAAATCATGCTTTGCGAGTTATGGTTTCTAGCATGAAAACTGGCGCTTCTCCTTTTTAACTGAGTACTCTTTCTATAGGGTGGTCTGAGTGCTGGTTACAAGAAATTTATAGCAGACAAAAAATTGGTGGATGGAACATATAGTGCAGAAAGTGTTGCTCTCATCAAGATTTCTGGAACTTCTATTCACAACAATATGGCAGTGCAAGTCGATGCTGTATGTGCAGAATACACCTCTTTCATTTCTGTTTGTTTGTGGCTGTCTACATTTTATGGATATTATCTTTTGTAGAATGCCTTTATCTTATATAAGTTGGATTGATGCATATTTTCTTTCTATGTATACCATTCAACCACAGTAGAGAAAGAGGAAATGGGAAGTATCTTATAGCAACTTTCAGATATGGAAAATGTTTCTGGCCATAAAAAAGGGTGCAACCTCGTCTCCTTTTAGATTGGACTCTTTTATTGAACCAGACAATAAATTATTGTTTGGTTCTAGAAAATTTTATCCGCACAAAGTTATTTCCTTGTTCTAAGAAATGCTTAAACATTATTTTCCCGGAGCTTTATGCATGGAGTGATATGCGGGAGCACATACCCTTATGGGGGCGTTTAGAAGAATTCACAACCATGCTTACACCTCGCTGACGGTTTCTTTGGGCTTAGAATTTTTGTTACATTGAACGTTCTGGAAGTTTAGTATCCCTATAATCATTAGGCTTATTTGTGATCAAGCCCTTATTTGAGATCAATAACTTCTGCATCTCTTTCACTCAGTACTTTGGCTTTTAGGTTGAATAAATAAGCTCTAAATCTTGAAGATTGATCGCTAATCTTTTTTATCCACTCTGCTTTGTATAGCTGTGTTGACTTGAACAAATCTAGTCATTGTAGAAATTTCATAACCATTTTTTATATATTTGGAATCGGATGCAATTCTTAATTGGTATAAATGATTCTACTTCTATAGTTATAACTCATCCTTCATGTTACTTCAGGAACAATTTCATAAGCTTTGTTCTTGATCAGGTGGCAACATCATTGGACTCTAGCCATTCTTTTCTCCTGCAAACTGGATCTTCTGTGTTTACTTGGCATGGAAATCAATGTGCCTTTGAACTGCAGCAATCAGCTGCAAAAGTTGCTGAATTCTTAAAGGTTGCACCACAGTATTGCCGTTTACCTTTCTTAGTATCAAATATATCTGATTTTTGTTGAACATATACCACAACACTAACTTCATGTCAAGTGAGGAGCATGGAGAGTAACGTTTATAGGGTTCGTTAGGCTTGTTTTTAAAGGATATTTACTTGTGAAAGATGCAGACTAATATGGAATGACTTCTTTTTTGAAACTAACATTTAAAATATAATGGGATTATCTACGAATTTCACAGGTTTCTTTTTTACAACCATGCTTTACAGGCATTCTTGTAGACATGTGTTCTGTACACATGGCTATTTACTAACAGCAGTATATCCTTCCTATTTATGATATAGCCGGGAGGTCCTTTGAAACATGCTAAAGAAGGAACAGAAAGTAATATTTTCTGGTCTGCTCTTGGGGGAAAGCAAAATTATACCAGCAAAAAAGCAGCTCCAGATGTTGTCAGAGACCCTCACCTATACACAATTTCATCAAATAAAGGTGGCATCTCTGTACATTTATTCTGAATCAATAATTTCTCTCTTGATGGCAATATATTTTTCTCTACCTTATCTAATTATTCTTAATATTGATACCTATTTTCTTTGACTAATCGTTGTGACCATCCTCTTACTTGGATATTTCAGGAAGACTTCAGGTGAGTTTTGGACCTTCTCTGTTCATTATTTTGGATGCTTTTATTAAACCTGTATAGTTATTATTATTCCTTATATTATTCAGGTAGAGGAGATTTTCAACTTTTCTCAAGATGATCTCTTGACAGAGGATATCTTGATTCTTGATACACATGCCGAAGTGTTTGTATGGGTTGGTCAGTTGGTTGACACCAAAGAAAAGCAAGCTGCCTTTGAAATTGGGCAGGTACTCTTTATTTTAGGATATCTCAAAATTCTCTTTTACTATTGTTATTTGATAAACGGCTTTTGCAGAGTTACATAGAATTGGCTGCATCTCTGGAGGGTTTGTCTCCAAAAGTACCACTATACAAAGTCACTGAGGGGAACGAACCAAGCTTCTTCACCACATACTTTTCATCGTGGGATAATTCTAAAGCTTTAGTAAGTGCTAGTTTGTGGCATTTTCCTTTCTTTATGTCATTATACTTTTTCTCCATTCATCTTATATTTCGTTAAAAAATTTCTTTGATTGCAAACATGGTTACAGTTCTCTTGCCACTTTATTTTCTTCATCTACACTTTTCATGGGGAAAAAAATTCTCTGGCTTGATATTGTGAAGTGAAAATTGAAATGTGAATAAGTATATTCTAGAAAGGAAAATTTGACTTTGAGAAAATCTATGATAATATGGATCTGAACTTCATGGATAGAGTTTTGGGGAAGAAGGGTTTTAGGGTCGAGTGAAGAACTTGGATGTGGAACTCTATCAAATTTGCAAATCTCTCTATTTTTGTCAACGGGATACGTAGAGGCAAGATTTTTGCTACGGTGTTAATTAGGCCGAGGTGTTCCGTTACTGTCTTTCCCTTTTCTCTTAGTCATGGATGTCCTCAATAGGTTGGTGTCGTCAGGAGTGGATAAGAGTGTCACTGAAGGCTTGAGGTGGGTAAGGACTTGGTTCACTTGGCTCACCTTCAGTTTGCTGACGATATTCTCCTCTTTTGTTTAGGATAGGAGAGCTTTTTTGTTGTTCTCTACAGATTTTTGTACTTTCATTATGACCTTTTTGGTTCTAAAGATTAACAAGGGAAAGAGCCATTTCTTATCCATGTTTAAGATCCCTATTCTATAACTTGCTTCAACTTTAGTGCTTTACATTGATAATTTATCTCATTATCTATGGTTTTTTTTTCTTTTTCTTTGCATTGTTTGGAGAATTTTAGTCCAACTTTAAATTATCTTCACCAAATGTAGGCTCAGGGTAACTCGTTCCAGAAGAAGATTTCTCTGTTGTTTGGAATTGGCAATGCTGCAGAGGTAAACGCCCAACTTTGTCTGTGAATTTTGTTTTATTTTGGGCAATTATGGTTTTGCCACTCGTTTTCCATTTGATATCGATGTATATATTGCTGTTGCAGGATAAAGCTAACGCATCAGGCGATGGACCAAGGCAAAGAAGTGAAGCTTTAGCTGCTTTAAACTCCGCATTTACTTCATCCTCTGGCCCGAAAAATGTTTCTACAAGACCGTCCAGCAGAGGTCAAGGAGGAGGGTCGCAAAGGGCAGCTGCTGTAGCTGCACTTTCTTCTGTTCTTACTGCAGAAAAGAAGCCAGGTGATTCTCCTACTGCACATGGTCGCAGTCCACAATCAGAAGATCAATTCTCGGGTAAGAGAGCCACGCTGGAGTTTCTAAATATCAGTGTTTTAATTGAAGGTTTAAATTCTTTGCATTTAAATTTATACACTCATAGCTGAGTTGATCTGAATTCTAGTTCAAATTTATATGATAGGTGGTTAAGTAATTCTGGAAAGTTCCTAATATTCATATATCATTGTAAATCATAGTACTTCTAGTATTTGATGCTGTGAAACATACCTGTACATTGCCTCGACTTTTATTGGCAGGGAAAGGAGGCGATGAAAATTTCGAAGACAAGGACACAGGGAACTCTTCCCCTTCATTTGAAAACAATGGGGGGGATTCAACCTCTCAGGATGATTATGCTGAAACTGCTGTTCATAGTACATTCAGTTATGATCAATTAAAATCTAAGTCTGAGAATCCGGTGACGGGAATCGACTTCAAACGAAGAGAGGTCGGTGTGATGGAGATTTCCCTCTAAACCTTTCCTGATATATTATGGGTGTTAATGGTTCATTCAATGTTCTCAGGCCTATCTTTCCGAGGAAGAGTTCGAGACGATATTTGGCATGCCGAAGCAAGCGTTCTATAAACTGCCTAAATGGAAGCAAGACATTGCGAAGAAGAAGGCTGATCTGTTTTAGAAAGCTAATTTATTGGGCAAGTAATGTTTGCTGCTTGTGGTGTCTTCCAGTTGCTCGTTTGGGTTTCATGGCTGGTTTGCATTTTTGGTATTGATTGTGATGCAGCCTGATGATGAGTGTTTTTTTGTTTTCCTTTCTGTTTTTGTTCGTTGAAGAACTACTCCATTGTTATAGTTTCCCTCCCTGCAAGTGCGTGGTGTCTTGCCTTTGAGACAAGCCTGGCAGTTCAATTCTTTTATTGTTGGTACGTATTAATTATGTATTGTTTTTGAGTTTGTTTGGGCTTTCAGATCTTTTGTTTGGCAGAAGAAATGAAATGGTGTATATGCAAATGTATATGGATTTACTCAAAATATTTGGAAGAAAAGTTACTTGCCTGCTAATCTTGTGTGTTTACTAGAAGTTGGTAGTTTAGAATGGTCTGTGGACTATTTGGTTGGCTCTATAATTTTGGTTTGAACAAGGATCTCGAACACTGAAATGGAAAATTTTGGTGGTCACTATGTTTACTGCTACGACTCATGCCCGAGATTCTGAATCTGGGGTGTGGGTCATTACAGATGGTATGGGGATGAGTACATGAATTAGTCGAGACCACGTTTGGATGAGAGCAATCTTAAGGATAGAATGACTAAGAAAGGCTTAAAAAAAATTCAAAGTTACTATTTATATTAATAAGGTGCACCTTCCTTTTCAATACTTCAATGTATTTTGATGCAATTTTATGTTGGGTGATCTTCTAATGTATTTTGATGCAATTTTATGTTGAGTGACCTCCTGAAAAAGGGTATGTGGAGATGTCTTTCATTTTTAGGAACGAGAAGTAACGTGACCATATTGTAGGGAAATGCTAGCCATAATTGACTTATAAGAATACCTAATTTTACTCCATTAGCCTTTTGCTTATGATTCTTTTTTTAGAAAAGAGTACCTTTCTTAGGCCCCTTGCCTCTTGTAGACTAAGCTTCATTGCTATGCTCTCAATGTCTATCCATCAATAATTAATTGTTTTTTTTTTCTTCAATTATATTTAAATTATTATTTTCTTAATTTTCCTATTTTATAATCACCCTACTTCATCAATCTTGAATTAATAACTTTTTTTTTTGTAATATTATGTTTTAATTGATAAATTTTGTGACCTTATTTTATTTTATTAGAAAAAAAATAAAAGGGTATTTTTGTAATTAGACCGAAGAGAGTACTACAGTCGCTTTCATTTAGTCGTCATCAGTGGGGCTGTCAGCCACAAACAATTATCCGAACACTTAACCACTAAAGATATGATTTATAATTTTTGTCTCTTTTCTATTGTTATTATTATTTTATTTATAATCATTGATTATGAACTTGGTTCCTTGATTATTTTTAAATCATATTTTATTAGTTAAATTAAATTAACCATATTTATTAGTGACTTACTCTCTAAATTTAAAATGCTTCTCTCCTAAAATTATTTAATAGCAATATTAAAATTCTAAAATTATTTAATAGCAATATTAAAATTTACGAGATAAAAAAGTTGAGTTGGATTAGATTTTTTTCTGGATTAGATTAAATGGTTGGAAAATTAAAAAATTTGGGTTAATTCGGTGGTTGACATTGTTGTTATCGGGTCAACTCGACTAACTCGAAAATAGGAATACAATCCGACCCAACCTATCATGTTTTTAAGATTATTATAAAAATTACGAATATTTGATGTTTGTATTCGATGTTAGTGATGTGTTGTGGCCTAGGAATGTTTTATATTGAATTTTATGAGATTTAGTTATCGATGAAATATATATTATAATAATTATGGAGATGTGTAATTTTTAAATAATAATTATAAAAAAAAACTTCTGAGTGGATTAGATTGTGAACTTTATTCCGGTTGCTTAAGTCACCAACTCAATTAATCTGAAATTTTGTGTTCAAACCAAAAAATTTCACAAATTCAATCCACGTATGTTCCTAAATACGTGTGTGTGTATATATATATATATATATATATATATATATATATATATATATATATATATATATATATATATATGTGTAGTTATTCTTAAATATTTAACAAAAGCCGACCATGACTTAACCTCATCTAATCATGAATTATTGTAAGATTGTTGGAACCTAATCCAAGATAATCAAACAAAAAGTCTACCTAAACATTTGCAAATTATTTAAGAGTTGAGGGGGCAAAATGCAATTACAGAGAAATGAATATCCTATTTTATTCACTATATTCTTAGATTTTTTTTTTTTTTTTTTTTTTTTTGACAAAAAAAAAATCAAAATTATTTGCTATATAAAAAAAAAATTGTCTTTCTAATCGGGAAATTGTATCAGTTTTACTATAAGCTTTTAATTTCATCAATTTTGACCCTAAATTTTCAAATATCCAACCGAGCGTGTTATCATATACATGCTTGTGTCATATAAAACGAAAAGAAAAATAAACTTCAAATCATTAAAACATAGCACAAATTACTCCTCAAAAGTTAAATCAAATAATTTAAATTATTTAATTAGAAACACGAGAAGAACTCACAATCAACAAAATTTAGATATATGTGTACGTCTAACAAATATCATAGGTGTCAGTTAGGAACGTATACAAACATAATAGTTTGAATGCAATAATACTTCAAATAGGTGAGATTTTTCACCATTACAAAATATGACCGACCGTTTCAATAGCTACATAAACGTACTTTTGAAAGACCACTAGTTCTCGATAATTGTAAAAATTATCACAAATATAAAATAAATAAAAATATGAAATTTGATCGTAGCCACACGTTACCTAATCACTTAAGCAAGTCATGTTTATGTTCTCTGGCTCAATGTCTATTAAATCAAATTTTTATTAATTTATCGAAAAATAAAAATTAAGATAAATAGACGGGTCATTCAAACTCATAATTTAAATAAAATTAGTATTTTAAATTTATTAAAATGGTTGAAATTAGGTATAAGAAAGTAATAGAGGTGCCTTTGCATGCGTGAATTAAAGACATTATTCCCTTAGGCGTGACATAGTAATTTCATTATTATACTCTTAAAAAAAAAACCAAAGTATTATATTTAATTAACCATAGCTCTACTTTTCATATTTTAATATTAATTTTTTCCCTAAAGTTTTATTTTTTTAATGTCGTAAGTTAAGTTATTTAAAGGTGTCATTTAGGCTTATCGTCACCAAACTTATAATATTATTTTTATAATAAATGGCTAATTTATTTAAAATACTTAAAAATTCAATTTCAATTTCAATGGTTTAAATTTTAATCGTGAATTTTAAAAAAATTCAACGTTCGACAAATTTAACACTCTTTAGCTGTGAACGAGATGGAATCCATCACTTCTGGTTAAACTCTTTAATCAGTCTCAAGTTCCTCAACTGGGTCGATGAACTTATTGGTCTCGTTTTTCATTATTCTATTTTTCACTTCTTTTTATTTGAGCTATCTTGCAGCTAAAATAACTTAATCCACGAATAGATAGAGGAGCTGGTCGGCCTCGTTTTTTGTTGTGTGATTGTTATTGTTCGAAGTGTTAGAGTTAAAATAGCTTTGCCAGCCTCGATTATCACCATTTGATTAACCTCCCCCAACAAATATTTGATATTAAAGAGTAATCTCCGTCCTCGTCCTAGTATTTATTTAGTTAATGGAAAATTTTTCTCTCAGCTCGTTTTCTCATGCTCTGTTCAGACGTAGATTCTTCACCATACTCAAAACGAGTATCTATATAGTTTCGATTCCACGAGTTAAATGAACATATCTCTATACTATTACGAGGTAATAAAGAGAAACCCTCAGCCATAAACCTAAACCTAATTAAACTTGAAAATCAGCATTTTATACAAGAACAGAAGATGTCGGTGTTTGTTTGGTTCTTTCTCCTTCACCTGATTTACGAAGTCAACGAACTTTAAACAATGGCCGACTACCAAAAAAAAATGGAAATACAGTTGATTTTGTTTACGGTCGAGAGAGATAGTAACAAATGAGTCGGAATTAATATTTAGTAATGGCATATAAGAAGCTAAGTAATATGGTCCACTAGAAAAGAGAATTTGAGAGAGATGGTTTATATTTATGTGAATGCAAGTTGCAGCAAAGAGTCAGCTATGAAAGCCTTCTTTCAACCAACTAATATTTGTGGGGGAGACCCTTTCTTTTCTGTCTCTAAATCTCATATTCTCTTTTATTTCTCTTATTTTCTCTATTATTTTTCGATGTCGGTGCCTTCTTTCGTTTTCTCCATCAATAACTCTGCGCCTTTCATTTTTTTAGGCACTTTTCATACCCGACAAGAGATGGTTAATTTTTTAGTTTCGTTACATACAGTATCATAAATCATTTAATAAAACCGTACTGATATGATTATCTCTTTAAAATGGTTAGATATAGATATTAAGATTTACCTGTTCTTAATAATCCAGATATAAAAAGTGAGGTACTTTCATAATTTCGCTCTCATACATCCAAACGTGCAAATTTTTCTATCCCATTGTGGTGGGTTCTTCGAATAATTTCTGAGGGGATTTGACCTATAATTTATTGGTTGATGGCAAACTATAACTAGTTGAGCTAAGTCACGGTCGTATATTTTCAACTGTGCGGTATCATGATAATGTTATGTCTCATCTTTGTTGAGGAGAGTTGAAGATAGAGAAGTTGTTGATCGACTGTTTTCCACACCAAATATTTGGTGTGAGTGTTGAGGAGCTTGCTGGTTCAAAATAAGGTGGTGAGACCAAAGTTCCATCCACGTAACCCAACATGTCTTGACTCTCGAGGAGAGGGAGAAGTTGACTTTTCCAAAGAAGATAATTGGAAGAAGAAAGCTTAATGGTGATCATATGAATTAGAGTCTTGAAAGAAAGAAGATGAGAAGAGGATCTGGAAGCCATGGAGAAGAAATGATCGAGGTTGCTAAATCGAATCGGCTCTTATAGGATGAGAATATTTGCTAAAACAACTACACATAAACGATGGTGAAAGTTCTCTGTCTAAAATTATTTACATAATCAAATGGATTACAAACGAAATGGGGAGAGTAATAAATGAATACACGATATTAGCCTATGATCAATGGTCAAATATGATACATATGGTAAACCATAATGAAAAGCGTAATATCTCCAATAATGCAACATATTCATTAATCTTGGCCTCAATGCACATTTTACATTGAATTATTCACCATCCTCCTCGATCACTCATGACACTTGCTTGTTTGGCCCTCACGTGGATGAATGGGTGTCACGTAAGGACTGTTGCTTTGTCTTTCTATGTGAGAGTCACAACCTACTCTCTTCTTAATATAGTTGTGAAACTAAGCTCGTGTTGGTGATCATTAAATATATAGAAAATAAAATAAAATTTTATCATAGGTAAAGTTGTTGCCAACTATATTATTTCATATTTAAAACATGGTACAAATTCATGTACGTGACATCATGACATGGTCATTTATTTGACTTCATTGCATTCACCTAACCACTTGTCCCATCTACATACACTTTTTTTTTACTCATTTATTTTAATACTTTAATAAATTTTTTATTTAATTCAAATTTAATCTTTTACCCTTATAATTAAAATATTGATTTTTTTTTTAAGTTGATTAAGTTAAATATTATATTATATTTTTTCTTATGAAATTTGAAAAATTAAAAAATTATTTAAAAGAAATATATTTTTTTAAATATATATCTTTGACCCGACCAAACAACGTTAAATATTCTTAATGTTTTAAAGAGTAAGGATGAATTGTAACCTTATTCTCAGTTTGGTCGATTGGATGAAAAAAAATGTCAAACTTACAAATGGAATTGAATTTTCGATTTTTCTAAAATTCAATTAAACCCAAATCGAAAAATTCTAACCCAATTCAGTTGGGTTAGATAGTTCGAGTGAGTCGAATTATCGGGTGATATAGATTTCTCTAATAAACTAAATTAATTAATTTATTTTATATAATTTATAAAAAGTAAATGGAATATGGTACTTTTTGATTAAAAGAAATTAATGGGTTATTAATAAGCGAAAGCAGGAAGCCTTGAATGGCTGAAAGTAAATAAAAGCTTTCATTAAGCCATTCTGATGCATTCAGACACGGTTTTTGTACTACGAGTCGATGGTTATTTATTATAATTTATGACTTTTTTTTTTATTTCTTTTAATTTTTTAATTACTTTTTTTTTTAGTTTTTTATAATTTATTTGGTTGGGCAGAGTAAAAACATAGCTGGCAAGGCCTTTCTTCTTTTCCGCTGTAAAAAGAAGTGAATTTCATTTTTAATTCATCATTTAACCCCCTCCTTTTTTACTTTTTACTTTTTTAAATTCACTCACTATTTTCCTTTTTTCACCCTTTTTTAATTGTAATAATTATTTATTATTATTTTTTTTTTTTTGTGTGAAAAGTAAAAGGAATGAGATTACCAGACTTAGATTTGTGTTAATAGTTTATGAGTTAATTATGTTTTAATTTATTTATTTTTGTCTCAATTCTTTAGTAAAAATAAATTTTAAAAAAAATGATTTAATGAAAGACAATTTAAATTTTTAAATAAATTTAAAAGTATTAATCAAAATCGAGATTCTTTTATAAATAAAATACAAAATTTATGAATATTTTTATTAATTTAATTTTAAAATTTTAATGTTTACTTGAGCTTCAATCTACCATTAAAATCACATGTGATGTGAAAAAAGCTATTTTTTCTATTCATTTGTTTATGTGAGCTCTCCAAAGATACACGATAAACGAAGTAAGTTATTCCTTTTTTAACGTAATGTAATTGTTTATGTGTTATTTTTTCTAATATCTACTCCAAATTTTGGAACAATATAGAAAATAAAATATTCGAGTAACGTCCAAGTTAGAGATATTAAGTAAGGTCGAGCAAGGAGACTTTAACAAAACTGTTAAAATAGCTTCAACTTTCATAATGTTCATTTCAATAAGATAAAACGGTAATTAGAATATTAGGTTTCTCGGACAATGTATATTGTGAAATGGTGGTGCCAAAACAAATTTAAAGTAAGTTAACTTCCGGTGTACAGAGAAAATAGACCACCTTAATCCGTCGTGTATATATATATATATATAATTTAAGACAAAAGGTTGACTAAAAAAGAAGAGAAGATGGGAGAGGAGGAAGCAACCACATGGGTTTCCTCACATTCCCTCTTCAAAACAAATCACTTTTTCTTTTCTTCTTTTCTTTTTTTTCTTAATTTTTTAAATAATTAAAGATGCCACCTAATAAAATATTATTCTACTCTCATTAAAAAAAAATTTAACCAATCCAAAATTTTAGGTTGGTTAGGCCGATTTGATAGTCGAGATTAATGGGTTCTCAAAATGATATGAAATCTTTTAACTCTGGCCTCATTTTAAAATTAAAATAACCTTATTTTAAATTTAAAAAGCTATATTTTTATATGGTTATTGGTATTTGTCATAACATGGTAAATTTCAATATTATTACAACATTTAATTTAATAGGAAAGTTAATCACGATATGCCAACCATGGTAATTTTCATTATTGTTACCATATTTAGTAAGAAAGTTAACCACTAATTATCAAATATGGTAAATTTTTATATGAATTTATGACCTAAATTATCCTAACTAATTATTTAATTCAAATAATTATTAACCATTTCTATTATTTTATTGAATCACAAAGTCCGAGGTGTAAGAGTTCATCATAGAAAGGTGTAAGAGTTCATCATAGAATTTATAAAGTCGGGAAAGGTTCTACCCTCCTACTAGGATTCACTTAATTTAGGTTAAATCATAAATAAATTATTTATCGTTGAATCATAAATAAATTATTTATCGTTGAATCATAAATAAATTATTTATTAAAGAATCAATTACACTTAAAAAAATATAATTACAAGATAAAAATAAAATTTTAACATAATTGTAAATATGAACCATTTGTAAACGAGTATTTATTGGTAATAATTATAGCTATGGTCACAATTTGTTCTAGAAGAGAAGTTAATAAATAAAAATTAATTAATTAATTTTGTATAATTTAAAGTTATAAGATAGGTATAAAATTTTAAAATATTGAAATTAATGTTTAATAATTAAATTTTAGATATGATATAGAATGAAAAAAATATAATATTTATTCTAATATGTAAAGTATTTACAAGAAGAACAAAATTTATATATAAAAAGAAAAAAAAGAAAATTTTATAGCTCACTCATTTTAAATTGTACTTTCTTTTTTTTTTTTTTTTTTTTTTTTTCTTTTTTTTTTTTGCTTTCGAATTTGATTTGCTAGCAATCGCTATACACAGACGAATCAATTTCCGACGAACATATTTTCTTCAAAATAACAGAATTAATTTCACGTAAATTACCATGATTACTCCTCTGTAAAATTGTCGTCTTCTCCGGCACCGACAACGAACCGACGGAGCCTGAGTCAACTCCGGCGAGCGAACTCGCATCGGGAATCGACTCAGTCGCCATGATCACCTTCACATTCTTCAACAAAAATTCACTGTTAACGAGGTGACTCAGTACTGCCGAGTCGGACACCGAGTTTTTCTTGTGCTGCATCAGAGCTCTGGCGATTTCCACAACCATAGCGTTTGACAGCCGCCGGACTCCCCGTGCTCCACCGATCACGACGGCCGGATTCACCAGATTGTGCGATTTTTCTGAGTTCTTTTTTGTGTGTTTGTTTGTGAAAAGAATCACCGACTCGGTTCCTTTGTTCCTTATTCGGCCGAGTGGATCGCCGATTAGAACCGAGCTTTTGGCGTCGACGAGCATTACATGCTTGAAATTCCGGCGGACTCGTCCAAGTAGCATCGGATAACACGCCCACCGCCGTAGACTCATTGTAATGCGATCTGAGAAGCCGGAAAGCGAATTCTCTGGATCAATCTCCGCCGCGTCGAAACTCACCACCGAGCCGTAACTCAACCGCTTCAACTCGTCCTCGCCGCCGCCAGAATCGTTAGTGAACCGTTTCCTTTTCTTTCCCCAAATCGGCTCCTCCGGTTCTTTCTTCTCTTTGATCTTAACAAACTGATTCACATCAAATCCCGCCACCGCGCTCCGGCTCGCCGTGATATTCGAATTCCTGGATCGGTGAAGGAGTTTCAGAAACGATTCGTTTTCCTCTCGAATAATCGGACCGAATTTCTCCGAGAACGCCAGTGAGGCGAAGATGAAGACGGAGTCGGATTTAGCGGTAACACCGGACCGATGGAACAGTCGGAGAAAGAGGCGGAAGTCGTCTTCTCTGACGTCTTCCGGTACATGAACAACCGTGAGGTCCGCCATGGCGCGAGTACCTCGCAAATACAGAGTCCCCATACGTTGCAGCGCCGCCATAGAACCGGTCATCGTATTCACCACGGCCGGTTTCTGCTTCCACATTTTGCGAAACCAATTCCAGCAATTCACCGACGGCGTACGGATTTCAATCGGCGTGGATTTCCGGGAGAGGAGCCTTCGTGGAGGTGTGAGGTTCATTTTAATGGCGGGTTCGAAAGTGGAGAGAGTGAAGAGAAGAAGAGAAACAAAGACGAGCAGAGCACAGACGGAAATGGTGGACTGAGCTTTAGAGAGAAGATTGTAATTACTCCGACGACCTGAAGAAGAAGAAGAAGAAGAAGAAGATGGAAAGAGCTTATTGTGGTCGGCAATGGCGGAGGGGGAATCTTCAGAGAAGAAGACGAGAAAAAGGCCCATTCCCCAATTCTCGACGGCGGTGGATTTGGATTTTCCGGTGAGCAAGAGGCCCATTTCAATGGCGGATTTGGAATCGGAATTTTGGGGATTTTTAATGTAAGGATTTAATTATTAATTTATTCCACAAGAGAGTGACTGTCTCTCGTGGAATGCTGCTCCATTTTTCCATTTATTGTCGCTTTCAATTTTTTTTTAATTATTATTTTTAAATTATTTTTCCTTTTTCTTTTTTTGATTATTTAACTTTTTAAAATAATAAAAACAAATTTGATTATAAAACGTGGAGGAGAGAGAGTAAATAACTTCAGCTTTGAGTTTTGATTCCCCACGGAAGTTTCTATTTTTTTATTAATAAATAATTGTATTTATTTCCTATTAATTTTCTTTATTCTTATGCTACTTTATATAAATTTTATATTTTATTCCAAAACCACCTTAAAATTTTTCAAATACCATTCAAATTTTTTACATTTTAATTATATTTTTAAAATAAAACATAAAATTTAAAAGCATTTTTACTGATTTAACCATTTATAATATAATTAATTAATGCTTTTAAAATTTAGCTAATTTTAGATTCTGTTTTTTTTTTAATGAATTTGGTTGCTAATTTTTTTTTTTATAAATTTAGTCTTAGTTCTTTAATGCTTAACGTGTCATTAAAATTAAAAGAGTAGGTTACTTTATTAATTTAGTCCACATTTTTAATAACTTTAAGTTACTTTTTGTTTAAACTCTAAATCAACTCGGTTCGTAATTAAAATGTAGCCGATGATTTAAAAAAAATAATATTTATCTACTTATTATATTAATAATTAAAATTTCATAAAATTTAAATATCAAACATTTACAAGTAACAACGCCTAAGATGCTGCTAAATGAAAGGATCTCATCAAGATCGAACTACCTAATCAGAAAAATGGAGTGTTATCATATAGCTTTGTATCGACTAAGTTCACGAGTTATAGATAAGCGGACTCGAACTGCTGACATCTGTCATAGGGTAAACCACCGCCTCTCAAGCCTCTGACTGATTCATCACTAATATCTATTATAAGGATCTATTTTCAATCATCATAATAGTCTTAAAGACAGGATTGAATTGGATAATCTAAATTATCGAATTTTCAAATCATTTGAACATTGAACGGATTCTAACTTACCACAATGTTTGATTCAATTGGTTTTTTATGATGATTCAATGGTTCCATGAAGAGATTCATTATCTTTTCCTTTACTACCAAATGACACATGATTGATTGAATTGGTAGGTCTTCTTGTTTGCATCCTCTTAGTTCCCCAAGAAATATTATCATTATAAAAGTAAAAAGTATATGTTAATTATTATTAGTAAAAGTATATCTCTCTTTCTATATCAAAAATCAATAAAACAAATCGACCCGTTAAATGACCTGCTATAATATAATTTTATATACCTCAAGCATAATAGTATGATATTGACCACTTTGAGCATAAGTTCTAGTGACTTTATTTTGGGCCTCTCAAAAGGCCTTATACCAATGGAGATAGTATTCCTTACTTATAAAAATCATTCTCTAAATTAGCGAACGTGGACTCACTCCTCCAATATCCCAAACCATTATATTTATGATATTGAATAAAAAGAAAACCATACTTTTTTGGGTCGTGATTGATTTGAAATTTTTTGGGTCGAATTTTCAATCATTTTAGCTAACATTTGGACCAATTTCAAAAGGCCCAGGCGGGCAAGAGCCCATTCAAAATAACCTCCGGCCCGATCTTGTACTTCCCTGCCGCTCCGCCGGCTACACTTGCCGGAGTCATCGTCGGTGGGCTACTACTCGATGGAAATATCGACAGTGTCTCCACCGGAGTCCCTTCTACGATAAGGTTTGCCGGAATTGTTCTGGTGTAGCCCCGATAAGAGTAACCACCGGAGAAGCATCGGAAAGGCGGCGGAGACGGCCGGGAAGAACCCGGAGAAACTACACTGACTACTGGACTCGCTGCCGGAAAAGAAACCGGAGAAACTTTACTCACCACTGGATTCGCCGCCAACTAAGAAACAGCAGGAGGTGGACAATGACGGAGACGACATAATTAACACAACATAATTACCTAATGTGTTTGGTGGCTAATTGTCGAATTACACGAATTAATTACCACAGCATATGAGATATATAATCTAACAATCTCGTCTCCAATCCCATTTATCTAATAGAAAAAAAATGTTTTCAATTCTTTATCTAAACGGAGAATCTCCTCCCTATTCGAGACTAGGCCGACCAAGTTAATGAACATCTCTAGATGCAGCATTCGCATTTAAACACTTTAGGTACGTTTCAATGGTTAGCCTTCAAAATATGTTTCTTTAATCTTCAAAATCATCATATAAGCCCTCGAATACTCCTATTTTGCTCGTGTAGCTTGAAATCTCCAAATTCAGCTCACATATTGAAAAGTATTTACACCTACATTTTAACCCATGGACTGACTGAATACTCGATAATGATGTCGAACATGAATTTTGACAACTTTAGCCCGCTACGTATCGTTGTTAGCCTCACGGTTTTAAAACATGTCTATTAGAGAAATATTTTCATACCATTGTAAGAAATGATTTGTTTCCTTCTCCAACCAACGTGGGATCTCACAAATGCTCATATAGATTTTGACAACAAACTCTAGCCATGAAAGCCGGTAGAAGGTAGTCACAATTAATGACTTTCCTTTCCTCTATAGATATGTTCCAAAGAAGAAGACTATAGAGAGGGAGCTCGATGACATACTTTATTTGAGAGAAAACTTGATGGAAATGTCATTGAAGTTCCATATTGGCTAGATAAGCAGAAGATTATGTGTATATCAAGGATTGTTTGGATTTAGTTGAGTGCATGAAGACAGAAACAAAGGTGTGAGAAAATATTTAATTATTCATAATTTCTCGTTTGAAAATTCGAGGATGAGAACGAGTCATTCCCATGCTTTTGTGTATACTCGCGAAGAAAGGGAATAAATTCGGGTTTTTTCATGCCTTCCTCTTTTCACATCTTATTTTTTTATTTAATTGAATAAATGTTGTTAATTTAAATTAATTTGTATAATTGACCCTATTATATTAGAGATCAAACAATTAGTGACGTTAGTTTAGATTAAAATTATTGTTATTATCTATTTAATTATTTTTATTAATTATCTATTGATGTCAATAAAATTAATATTAAAAAGTAGATAGATATTCTATGAGATATCAATAGACAGACAATCCTTGATATACACATAATATTGTTTTTATGAGTATTTTTTAAATAGATTTTTTATTAATGCTACTTTTAAAATTTTATGAGTATTTTTTAAATAGAGTTAATAAGGGGATTAATAAAATTTTAATATTGTTTTTTTTTAATAAATAATTTAGCCTAAATTTTGATACTAATTTATTGTAAATTATGGGAGGAAGTTTCGGATAAAACGTAGGGCGCGTGTGTCACACTCTCCAACGAAAAAAAACATAGGAGGCTGAAGAGAAAGCTCTCTTCGGCTTTCCCGTAGGCCGTATCGCTTTTAACTCTTGAGTGTCTGGTTTGTATGGTCTCAAACTCAAATGGCTGCCTCTCTCAAGATAGGAATCGGCTCCTCCGTTTCCTCCCACCATTTCTCCGCCATGCCCGCCCTCTCCAATGCCCTTCCGCCTCATCGCCTCCTCCTCCTCCTCTCTCCTTCCCCCTCCCGCCGCTGCTCCCTCGCTTTCCGCTCCTCTCGCACTCCTCCTCGCCGTCTTCTTCTTCGCCTTCGCGCCTCCTCCGATGACGACATCTCTCCTTCTCCAGGTTACTTCCATTTTTGTTTTTCTCCGCTAATGTATTTTGTTATTTTTTGTTCTGTGTTTGTAAGTGCGTGTTTTCGTCCTTTGGATTGGATGCGTTTGGCGCGGGAAAGCTCTGTGACGCTTATCTGGATTTTTCGCCTTTTTTAGGAGAATTGATATAGGAAGCATTTAATTTATTGAGTTTGATTTTGTGTGTTTCAATGTGGAATCCGTGGTTTCCTTTTTCTGCGTGACTTGATTTTCTACTTTCCTGATGTTTGGATATATAATCAATGCGCATATTTTTATTAGCCTAATAATTGGTCTTTCCTGTGAAACATCTGGCACTCAATTTATTTATTTCTGCTCGTGGCTGTGTTTGTAAGTGCGTGATTTCATCTTTTGGATGTTCTGCGAGTACTGTATTCTTGTAATATCTGTCTAAATTTTCTATCATTTTGAAGAGAAATTAGTTAAAGTTAGAGGTTCTTTTATTACTCGAATTTTGATGTATAACTTTTCGATTTTCCACGTGACTCTACTACACTTACATTTCCTAGTTTCCTGATGTTTGAATATATAATCAGTGCGCATGTTTTTTTTTTGTTTAAGTGGACTCATTGGTCTTTCTTGACATGGTTTCAAACTGATAATAGACATTTCTCCCTTTGCACCTCAGTGATCAATATATCCTCATGTTTGTAGGAAAATATGTAGGCTGATGTATGTAACTTTGTTGTTGAGTAGTTGGATAAGTTCTTTCCAGCCGAAACAAGTAATTGTTTCAGACATAGTAGTGCCCATTATTTTATTCATCCTAGCGTCTGTAGTAGAGGTGCTCACGAACTGGTTCTGACACTCACTGATATCAATATTATTTTATTCATCCCAACATTTGGTTTAGCTTTCCTCGCCGTAGTTGTAGCGTAGACATCGTGGTTATAATTTGTTTTGTTGGCATATAAACTTAATAACCATCATATGATATTGCAATTATATATACTTTTTGGGTTGAAATTGTATTGGTTGCAAGGTTTTTCTTCATTCATTTTACATGAGATTATTACTTCAATAGATAGAAAAGAATCGGTTTCTAATTGGAAATGTTAGATATGAAGTTTGTTGTATGTGTGTGTATGAAGTTGGAATTTTGAGGTGTACTTGGCATAAGATCATGAGAGTGATCATGTGTTCTTTATAACAGGAGTCGAGAATCTAGTAATTATAGGTTCTGGTCCTGCTGGATTTACTGCAGCCATATATGCGGCTCGGGCAAATTTAAAGCCTGTAGTGTTCGAGGGTTTTCAAGCAGGTGGTGTTCCGGGAGGACAGTTAATGACTACCACAGAAGTGGAAAATTTTCCTGGGTTTCCTGATGGAATTACTGGTCCAGATCTGATGGATAGGTAAAGTAATATAAAGTATGGGAAATTCTTTGGTTTTTCTTGCTTTCTATCACAACGGAAGAGACATTGGTTAGGGATCGATGGGCAGATTGTTTCGGTTGTAATCTTCATATTATAATTGGATAGGATGCGGAAGCAGGCGGAACGGTGGGGAGCTGAATTATTTCAAGAAGACGTGGAGTCTATTGATTTAAACAATAGACCTTTTACTGTGCAAAGTAGTGAACGCAAGGTGATGAATTATTTTCTATCAAAATGTATGGAGAAACTATGAATTCTTGACTTCCTCTTTAAGAACCTTTATGTTCATCTAGTATCANAAAAAAAAAAAAAAAAAAAAAAAAAATCTGTGTACTACTACTTTTCCCTAATATTTTATTTTTGTTATCACTTATCTAAGAATTGAAGAATAATTTGGACTTTAGATTTTTCCTTGTTTCAATTCATTTCGTTAATTATTTTGTATTTATGCCTATAAGGTATTCAATTCATCCGTCTTGGTGTTTAAAAAGTACATGGCGCTTCTTTTCTTTCTAATTTTCTTTGGCCTTTTCTCCTTATAAATTTCAGGTCAAGTGCCATAGCGTAATATATGCGACAGGAGCAACAGCAAAGCGACTTAGGTTACCTCGTGAAGATGAATTTTGGAGTAGGGGAATTAGTGCTTGCGCAATTTGTGATGGCGCATCACCCTTGTTTAAGGGTCAAGTTCTTGCTGTTGTAGGAGGAGGTGATACAGCAACAGAGGAAGCCTTATACCTGACTAAATATGCTCGTCATGTTCATTTACTTGTACGTAAGGATCAACTTAGGGCTTCTAAAGCAATGCAGGATAGGTATGTTAGTCAGTTCAATATTTTGCAAAGAGTCACTTTTATTTTATAGTAGTTGGTTTGATATCTTATAAATACTATGTACTTTTAGGGTAAGGAATTCTTATCTTTCAACCTTTGCTCGCTCGTTTTTTATTTTATATGTTTAGAAATGCAATAATGTGATTCTGGGAAAGAAAAACCAAAATTTTCATGTGGAAGCTATCAGGGAACCTGGGCCCCCTTATTTCTACTTTATGCTTGTAGATTGTATTGGCTGCTTACGTTGAAATTTGAATTATCCTAACAGGCTTATGTATCCGGTATAATGTTATATCCTTATAATAAATATTTGTGGTTGCTTTAAAAATTAAGAAACGTGATAACTTATTCGGAGGACAATGATGTGTCTTGTTATTTGCTCAACTGGTTTGTATTGACTGGGTCTTTTATTACTTCTTTATGTTCATTTTTTTGATAAATTCGGTTTGATCAATTTTACATTTTAAATTATCAAGGGCGTATGGAAACAATATATCATGTACCTTAGAATAGGTGACTTGTTGTTATGGGAAGTCCTACGGCTTATCAAGTGAATTGGATAAGCAAGAAGAAAATCAAAACTTCAATATAGCAATAGTGTAGAGCCTTTGGAGGATAATGGAAGACTTGAAAACTCGTGGGCTGGGTGACTTTTTGAGTGTCTTTGGAACGTAACTTTTCATTGCTCTTCACAGTTGTTAACAATAATTTCATGGTTTTTCAGGCCCATCTTTCCTTATATATTGACCTTATAGCAGTCTTGCCTTACACTTGGTATATACAGCCTTTTATGTTGACTCCCAGCTATCTCTAGGTTTACAAATAAACAATTTGTATGTGAGTTTTCAACCCCTTGAATGTTTGTTTAACAGGTTGATTATCGCGAATGTTTCAGAGTGTTCAACTGCCCAAATGTTACCTTGCACTTTAACACGGAGGCTGTGGACATTGTTAGCAATACAAAAGGGCAAATGACTGGCATTTTAGTTCGAAAGGATGATACTGGGGAAGAGTCTGTGCTGGAGGCAAAGGGTTTATTTTATGGAATAGGTCATTCACCAAACAGCCATTTATTGAAAGGCCAGGTTGAGCTTGATAGCTCTGGGTATGTGTTGGTGGAGGATGGTACTGCAAAAACTTCTCTGGAAGGTGTATTTGCAGCTGGAGATGTGCAGGTATTTTCCTCCTGAAAGTGCATTGTTGATTATTGCTATAGCTTACAAGAGCTGGTTCGTTTGACTCTTGTTTGCATCAGAATTGTCTTCAAAGTAAAAGTTTAATTTTTGTTTGATCTAGAAATGAAACTATTCATTGATAAATTAAAAGAAACTATACAAGTTTAATAATTGATTTAACCTTTAATTAAATAGAATTTATTCTTTTCAGTTTTGAGATCCACTTATAACTTTTGCTTTCATTAACTATTGATTTTTTTTTTTTTTTAATGATCATTTATGCAATTAAATCGATATGACTAATAATGACATGGAATTTTGGTAAAAAATGATCGTGGCCACTTTTCTAATGTTTCCAGGGCAACCCATAACTTATCCAGGTAGTAGACTGCGTGCTCTTGGAACATATTAGTTTCAGGATCTTTTCATCTTAATGTATTGTGGTGAGCGTCGGCCTTTGATGTTTGAAAATCAACTAAATAGGATTAACATTTTTTTGAAGAACTATGTTGTCAACTTGAGCATGTCCACAAGGTGTGAATCTGTGACGGTTCCCTAGTCAAATTTATTATACAATTTCCATCCATCTTTTTTCTTGGAAAACCATGAGATTGATATGACCTATATCATCTTTTGGTTTTGTTTCTTCTTAATTTCTAAGGATCATGAATGGAGGCAAGCTATCACAGCTGCTGGATCTGGATGCATTGCTGCTTTATCGGTTGAGCGCTATCTTGCGAGCAAGAATCTACTTATTGAGTTCCACCAGGTATCAAAACCCTGTTGAAGTTGGTTGGTTGACTGGTTTCTTCTCAGACAGTTGGCATATGTCACAGATTCCAATTACTGATTTTTTTTGGGTGCAAGAATTACTGAATTGTGTTAATAGAGACTTCTGCACTTTTATTTGTTTTTGATTGATTAAAGTCCAACGTCAGATGTTTTCACAATTTTCAACCATAGCTTTGAGTAACAAGTGACAAAGTCGCGTATGCATATTGGGGAAGTTGTTTTGTGGAGCAGCCTTATCACAAGTAGTTCATTGATGCTAACATGATCATTCTTGTATTTGCTTTTCCAGCCCCAAACTGAAGAGGTTAAGAAGGAACCAATAGACAGGGATGTTCAGGAGGGTTTTGATATCTCCCTTACAAAGCATAAAGGCCAGGTATGTATTTTTCTCGTCTGTTTCGGTAATTATGTTACAATGTTTTACATAATTTTTTATTCTTCTACGGTTGTGGCTTTCAAAATATTTTTTGTTATTCACTCAGATTTTACTATCTTTTACATTTCTGTTTCTACAGTATGCGCTTCGGAAACTATACCATGAAAGCCCCAGGCTTATATGTGTACTATATACGGCTCCAACGTGTGGTCCATGTAGGACTCTGAAGCCACTTCTTAGCAAGGTAGAAAATGTGAAGTTATTCGTTGGATTGAGTGTAGGGTCAATCCATCCAGTCCGCATGAATTATCTGCTTTGACATGCTTGATGATAAACTCCATGTTATCTTTTTTATTTTTCTGATGATGTTGACCAATCATTGATGCTTATTAGCCTTCATTAATGTTATCTTCCAGGTGATTGATGAATTTGATGAAAGTGTCCATTTTGTCGAAATTGATATTGAGGAAGACCAAGAAATAGCAGAAGCAGCTGGGATTATGGGTACTCCATGCGTGCAGTTCTTCAAGAATAAGGAGATGGTCAGGTATGTTTTGCATCTTATTTTAGATCATATTTGATGCATGAATAAACCCACTGAATGATATGATCTTTACATGTGGATTTACATTTCCTTTCTCATCATCGTTTCTGACTCTCACATCAAATCATATTTGTTGTCCCTTCAAGATTTTAGGACTGGTTTGGAATTACCTTTCAACTTGGAAGTGTTTAAAAATTTTTTTTTTTTTTTTTTTTTTTAATTTTTTTTTTCCTAATGTCATGTCACCTAGCCGGAAATTGGATTGAAGGACCAAGAAATGCAAAATTCAATGGTATATTTGTTGAGCTTGAAAATTTAGGACCCAAATGCAACCTACAAAAATTATGAAGAGGCATGTGTAATTTATAAAAAAAAATCATTATCAAACAAGCCTTAAATTATTTGAAAACAGGGTTCTTTATTCTTTCAATAACAGCATGGATAATTTTCAGATGTATTTCTCACCAATATTCTATTTATTGATTCTTATGTAGGAATATATCTGGAGTCAAAATGAAGAGCGAGTATAGAGAATTTATCGAGTCAAACAAATGAGGTGTTGAAGCTATTGCCCTTGATCTTCTGCCTTCAATTTTGTTTCATTTGTTCTAATAAGATATAGCCAAGTGGAAAAATGCTTAAATTTTTTTCATGTTCTGTAACATTCATATTTATATTTATACTGTATATTTTAGATACAGAGCTGAGAAAAAGGAAAAAAAAAAAAAAAAAAAAAAGTTGGTTCCTATTGTTCGTCGTCAAATTCCTTGGTTGTAGTTTCTGGATGAATAAGGTTCGATTCCTTCAATAATACATCAGCCAATTCATTCTTGTTTTAAGTCTATTGATGATTACTGTGAGAACTGAAAATAAAACACATCTTTTTCTTAATGCACGCTGTTTATTAAACTAATGGAATCCCAGCTTGTTGTTAACTCAAAGGAAGATCCTTTGGTTGAACCAATGAAAGAAGGGGGAAAATGTAAATTATGCAGAGTAATTCGTATCACTAATTTCCATCGTCAAAATGAGAAAATATAAAACCCTGCGCAGATCATGGTTTTAATTTACACAACCTACGTTACAAAATTTGAAAATGAAATTTACATTTTACCCTAAAAATAATATCATATCACTACGATAAAGCCACTTCAACTGAAGACGAGGAACATTATTTTCGTAAGAAAAAACTTAATGATGATTAGTTATGAGAGGGACATCGTCAAGGATGAATGGACCAAGCTTACCCGCCCTGAATAGAGTAAGTAGTTTCTTTGACACTTTCAGACGACCTTCCGCTGCCTTGTGAGCTATCTTCATTGCTTTCTGCAATGCTTCAAACTGCAGTTCGATGAGACTTTCTAAGTCATTCTCATCTTCTACATTGCCATCAAATCCAGACAACGTTGCATAGAGTGCACGTTGAACTTGTGTAACAAGATCCTGGTCAAATGAATCAGAGAAAAAAAAGAACACAGTTATCCTTCTAGATTTATACACCGCTTTCATGGAGAAGAATGAACATAGAAAGCCATAAACACTCTTAAGAGTCAAATAAGAGTCAAATAAGAAATCCTTTCCTTACCTCGACGTATACCACATCAGATTTATTTGGAAGAGGAGGCCTCCTTTTTGGTCGGAGGTCATTAAGACTAAATCTGTGCATTTCCTCTGATTCATATTGAATACCCTCCATTCTTCTGTTATTCAATTGTTTCCAATGGAAGGGAGTCCCCCGAGTATTCAACACTGCCAGTAGATATTGAGCAATACGCTCCTCACCCACCACGGAATCCTTCACAGATCCTGCTTCCAAGTGAAAAAATTACAGCGTTAGCTTTACAAGTGGATGCAGCAATACTGTCAGTGTCTATGTCATCGCGAAATATTAAAATGAAGAGGAAACTAAGTGTGAGATCCAAACATAGGTTGGAGAGGGGAACGAAGCATTCCGAAGGGAAAGCCCAAATAGGACAATATCTGCTAGCAGCTTGGGCTGTTACACTAAGTCATATAATTTCTAATGAATTAAACTCAATTGGGGGTGTGATCCGCTATACTTGCGAGATGGGCTCAGTTGGTAGGGGATGGGAACTCCATGTTCATCAAATTCTCTAGACTCAAATTTACAGTAATTAAGAAGGCTAGACTCAAATTTACAGTAATTAAGAAGGCTCAATTGCACAATCAATATTCTACATCCTTGCATCATTCTAGTATATTATATCCCAGTGCACTATAGCTGTACAAAAAGCTTCTGACAAATCAAAAACAGTTCTTACAAACTGAAATACAACCTGCAAGTGCCAGTTTCAGCCCCGTCTCCACATCTTTAATACTTGGAACTAAAACACCTGGAGTATCTAGAACATATATGCTAGGTTGATGAGCAATCTGCATATCGAAGAAGCGCAAATGGTTAAGAACTCATCATTATATGAAGACATGTGGTTGATCAAAACTACCTTGAAGCCAGCAATATCTTGAGTAACCCCAGGCAAGGGACCAACATTAGCTCGCTTCATTTTCTCCTGCACTATGAAAAAGTATTGAAACCACAGAAGTCCAAAAAACAAGGCCTCTAAACCAAACGCATCCATATTTGTACCCTTCTGAATAAAGAGAAATTGGCATAATGTTCCAAGAAACAGCCTTACCAGGAAAGCGTTCAGAAGCTATTTGATGGATTGAATTAATTAAAGCCGACTTCCCAACATTTGGAACACCAATGACCATCACAAGAAGAGTAGGTTCCCTTGAAATCGCTTCCTTTAGTTTAAATTCCACAAGCTCGAGAAGCTTTTTCATCAATTAACAAAAGTACAGACATCTTTTTATCAGAAAAACCAAATAAATAAGCAATCGAAATACACTAAATCAAACAAATTAGCTATTGAAATGCACTAAAACAAATAAAAATAAAGTTACTTGCCAGTATATGTCAAAAGTTACATCAGCATTCAGTTTTGAATTTGAATTAGAACATAACAAATGAAGAAAAAAATCTGAATTTAGTATAAACAAATGGTACATGAACAGTCTTCAACACCACCCACTAGAACCTCGTCAAACTCAATATACCACAGGAAATTAATATCAACGAAAATCAATATACCACCAATAATTTCAGCAAATGACCATAGTTTCAGCAAATCACTATACCACAGGAAATCAGTAGCTGGAACCACAAGATTAATTGCAAGCTGAAAATTAATAATAACGCAATACTGTAGAAAATAAAAATACCTTCCGAACAGAGCTCTTGCTGTGAGCGTTAATTGGAATGCAATCTTGATTGCATGACTCAAAAAAGTGCGTCCATTTCTGCACAATTAAAATCGTAATGAAAACAACACGAACATGTGAAAACTATGGACGAAAAATGATCGATGAATGACTAAAAAGAACATGACAAATAACTAACTCTTAGAAATTTGATACACACGAACATTTAAACCGTAAATTCTAAGAAAGGACCAACAGAGATACAGTGAGCTCATTTTATAGAACAAATAGCGTTTGAAATTGATCTTAGTAGTGAAGAAAACAGTTCTATTGTAGACCAACAACGAGATAAAAGATAAATGAAAAGGCACCATACAAATATGAAAATCATTGTCCGTTGTCAATCCATTTATGAACTCAGAGTTAATACTTCCAAATTTAACAGATAAAAATGAGAATCATGAAATGGTGTCATACATGCATGATATTAGGGTTAGCCAAATCCTTCTTGTTGAGGGCAATGATGCGGCGTTTAGAAGAGAGATGAGACTGAAGGTCTTGGTTGGCCGAGGACAGGGGAATTCGGGAGTCTCTGACCTCGATCACCATATCCGCGAGCTTGACTCTGTCGCGAATGGCACGCGTAGCTGCGGCCATGTGGCCGGGGAACCAATTGATGGCTCCACCGGCCGAAGTGAATTCCATCTCTCCTAAAGCCTTCTTCACCACTCCAGTGATCCCTTTCATTCTCTCTCTCTCTCCAACAACGAAGACGGAGGTTTAGGGTTTAAGGTGGCCATTTTTTACTCGGCCGAGAGCACTACGGTTTCGGGCCTGGACAATATTTATACATTGGGCTTTTTTCTTTTGGCCCATTAGAAAAACTAGGCTCCCAAAAATGAAAATATGGGCTTATAGACAATTCGGCCATTTTTTACGTGGCCCAGGGCGATTCGGTTTTGGGCTTGGGCAATATTTACACATTGGGCTTTTCGTTTCGGGCATTATTTACACATTGGGCTTTTCGTTTCGGCCCATTAGAGAAACTGAGCTCCCGAAAATGAAAATGTGGACTTCTAGACAAATTGGGCCATTTTTTACGTGGGCCAGAGCGTTTCGGTTTTGGGCTTGGGAAGTATTTATATATTGGGCTTTTTCGTTTCGGCCCATTAAAGAAACTGGGCTCCCGAAAATTAAACTAGTGGGCTTCTCTACCATTTTGGGCCATTTTACGTGGCCCAGCGCGCATCTATTTTGGGCTTGGGCAATATTTATATATTGGGCTTTTTCATTTCGGCCCATTACAGAAACTGGGCTCCCGAAAATTAAACTGTGGGCTTCTAGACCCTTTTGAGCCATTTTTACGTGGCCCAGAGCGCATCTATTTTGGGCATGGGCAATATTTATATATTGGGCTTTTTCGTTTCGGCCCATTATAGAAACTGGGCTCCCGAAAATTAAACTGTGGGCTTCAAGACCATTTTGAGCCATTTTACGTGGCCCAGAGCGCATCGGTTTTGGGCTTGGGCAATATTTATACATTGGGCTTTTTCGTTTCGGCCCATTAGAGAAACTGGGCTCCCGAAAATTAAATGTGGGCTTCTAAATCATGTTGGGCCATTTTTACGTTGCCCACAGCCCTACGGTTTTGGGCTTGGGTTATATTCTATATTGGGCTTTTTCGTTTCGGCCCATTAGAGAAACTGGGCTCCCGAAAATTAAATTGTGGGCTTCTAGACCATTTTGGGCCATTTTACGTGGCCCAAAGCGCTTCGCTTTTATGCTTGGGCAATAGTTATAACATGAGCCTTTTTGTTTCGGCCCATACGAGAAACTGGGCTTCCGAAAATGAAAATGTGGGCTTCTAGACTATTTTGGGCCATTTTTTACGTGGCCGAGATCGCTTTGGTTTTGGGCTTGTATAATATTGGATAATATTTATACTTTGGGCTTTTTCCTTTCGAATGATCTATATTTTTTATTTTTAAAGAAAGGCTAAAATAATAAAGTATAAAGGGTAGGACTAAATTAATAAAAATATACTTAATTTTTACATTTTGCCGTAACAGTACCACTATTTAAACATCCTGATGGTTAATTTAGGTATCAATTTTGGATCCTTAGAAATTAAGTTGCTTTCCCATTCCCCAACCTGCCTCAAATCAATGGACAAGTATTATGTCTTTATAAACTCATGATCATTTCCTAAATTAACCAACGTGGGACTCTCTCCCAACAATTCTCAACAATCCTCCCCTCGAACAAAATAGACTATAGAACCTATCTGTACACTCTTTGTTCGACACTTGAGTCACTTTTGACTGCACCTTCTCCCAACCGTCCTCCCCTCGAACAAAGTACACCCCTTTTTCGACACTTGAGTCACTTTTGACTACACTTTCTCCCAACCATTTAATCCCACTTGAGTCACTTTTGACAACACCTTCGAGGCCCACAACTTCTTTGTTCGACATTTAAGGATTCTATTGGCATGATTAAGTTAAGGACATGACCTTGATACCATGTTAGAAATCACATGGTATGATATTATCCACTTTAAGGAAAAGCTCTCATAGATTTGCTTCATGCTCTACAAGAATGTTTGACGTATATAACAGAGGTCAGTGATGTATTGTGACTTGTGAATGTTTGGTATATAAATTTTATGAAATTTTAATTATTAACGTAACATATTTTACGTAGATAAGTAAGATTTTTTTAATAAAAAAAATAACTCGAAATTTTAGGTTAGTCTCAAAGATTTCTCGGACCCTACCTATATACACTCCTAATCGTAAAAATATCCGTTAGCTTTAAGCAAATCTTGGGTTTTGCTTTAGGTTGTCTAAACTTAGCCACTTTGCCACTCCCATTAGCTCAATATTTTAAACAAAACTTATGATTCTTGTGAGACAAAGTAGGGCATGTGTTGAAGATTTTCTGCTTTGTTGTTTGCTACTCTCTTAATCTTATTTAATTCCATTCACTTTTTTTCTTTGTTGGTCTTTTAGGTGAAATGTTGTTCAAAAAGTAGCTCTCCAACCATTCATTTTATTCTAATGTTCTTCGTTTTTAATCGTTTCCCTCCCCAATCGATGTGAGATTTCACTATTTACCATTTCTGGGAGTCAAGTGTTCTCGCTGACACACGTCCAGTGTCTGACTTTGATATCATTTGTAACAGTTCAAGTCCACCGCTAGCAAATATTGTCTATTTTGGTTCGTCACGTTTCGTCATCAGCCCCAGTTTTAAAACGTGTCGGTAAGGAAGAGGTTTCCACACCCTAAAAGTAAGAAATAAGTAATGTGACATGAATGCTTGGTCATCAGATGTTGAATTCGAATTTTGAATCCCGAACATGGAGCATTACAAATCTTGTACTGCTAACATTGTTTAATAGGTGCTCGTAGACAAGGAGATAAAAANGAACATTCACTTTTCACGGGTATTGGGTTTGATGATATTTTTATTAAGTGACTCGAGTATTAAACTCAATTTAGAAAGCACCATACATATCCAAAATCTACAATTGATAGTGAATCAAAGATAAAGGAGAAAAGGAGCCGGAGTTCAGTTCGTTCATCTTGCTTTCGGCTTTCTTCTTTCACGGTAAAGACTATTAGGATTGGTTCCGGAGTTAAGTCTCATGAATCTCTCTTTTCTAAAGGTTCCGGAGTTCACTTTCATTAATGTTTCTATTGAATCTTTCCAAGCTGCTAATTCCTTTCCTGTCCCCGATTTTATGGGGTAAATAGGTGATTGAGTTTAGTCTCTTAAATCTTATGATTTTCTTTCTTAAGTCTGTGCTACTATAAGGCCTCTAAACTCCTTTCTTAGGACACTGTTGCGTTGGCCATGGGGAGGGGGTAGCCCCGACTTCCATAGGTCCTTAGTTCGACCTCCTAATGAGAATTGAGGTCCTTGCTTGCTCCCCAAGTCTCCGCGTTTCAAGTTCGTTATCCTAACCGTCTCCTTTGCTCCACCGGGAGTCTAGCCCCTAAATCCACAGCTTGGCTACGTCTGGAGTTTTCTATAGACCTTGTCGAATTATGTCGAGTACTTATCTACAATGCATAGTACACCAAGTTCAAATATTAAATATCATAAGTCATAATGCATCACTAACATCGGTTACAAAAATCAAATATTCTTAAATTTTCATAATAATCTTAAAAGTAGGATAGGGTAGGGTGTAAGATCCAACATCGTTTGGAGGGGGAACAAATCATTTCTTATAAGGGTATGGAAACCTCTCCCTAGCATACGTGTTTTAAAATCGTGAGACTGATGGCGATACGTAACGGGCCAAAGCAGACAATATTTGATAGGGGTGGGCTTGGATTGTTACAAATGGTACTAGAGCCAAATACCAGGCAGTATGTCAGTGAAGACGCTGAGCTTGGGTGGGCATTTTAAAACCATGAGGTTGACGACGATACGTAACAGGTCAAAGTGGACAATATTTGCTAGGGTGGGCTTAGACTTGAACTTTTACAAATGGTATCAGGACTAGACACCAGACCAGTGTGTCCGCGAGGACGTGAGGCTTCCAATAAGCGACGAATGTGAGATCCCACTTTAGCTAGAGGGGAACAAAACATTCCTTATAAGGATGTGAAAACAAAATCGTGAGGCTGACACCGATATATAACGGGCTAAAACAGACAATATTAGCTAGCGGTGAGCTCTTACATAGGGTTAGGTTAAATTTTAACCCTATTTTTGGGTTGGTCGAGTTGACCCAACCAAAAAATTGCCACCTGCAAACCGACCCAAATCTAAGCTTCAATATTATATGAGACATTTTAGCTACTTACAAACTTTCACGTTCATATTTATTACATTCGTAAACTTTAAAAATATATCTAATAGGTACTTCAATTTTTAATTTTGTATCGTATATATTATACGTCTTTGAATTAAAAAAAAATAAGTTCTTAAATTTTCAATTTTTTGTTTAATAGATTACTCGTCACCCATGTTATAAAAAATTTAAGTATAAAATCGAAAATTTAGTATAAATTAGTTAGATATAAAATTAAAATTTGAGAAACTTATTTTTTTAAAAAAAATATAAATATAAAACTAAATAGATACATCAAAATCATTAAACAACAAAACTATTATTTAACATTATATTCTTTAAAATAAAATATAAACTCTTAGCCTCTCTATTTTGGTCGGTAGAGTTTCAAATAACTTACTCCAACTTTTTTTTTTTTTAATCATAGTTTTATTTTTTAAGCTAATTATTTTTCATATGAATTATTTATTTCCACTTGATTATTTTGTGCTCATAAATCATTAAAAAAAAAAAAAAATTGGTCAAAGGTCAAAACGTTCATAATACATAATTCATTAAAATGGATTGAGTTGCAAAAATCTTTAGGACTAACCCAATTGGGTTGGTCGGGTCTAGAGCTGCAATTCAACCCAAATTTTTCTTGATTGTGACTCAAGCAACTCGAAATTGGGTTGGGTTGGGTTAGGTTGTCGAATTATTTTTTAGAAAAACATTCACAAGCAACACTAACTTCAATTACAAATGTCAAATATTCTTAATTTTCATAATAATCAAACTATGTAGCTCTATTTTTAGTTTTAAAAAAAATCAACTCAACCTCATCGAAAAAAATCAACATTTAGAGTCTGAATTGTGTAGTTCAGATTGGTCAGGTTCTCATAAATTCTTAAACGAAAATAATTTCCACATTTTAAAATTAATTAATTATTTATTTATTTTATTTTTAGTAATTTTATGTCAAATGTATTTATATTTTATTCCATGGAAAATTTAATGAGATTATTTATGTAACATAAAATATATATATATATATATATATATATATATATATATATATATATATATTCAGTTGGTATTGAGTGGACGTAATTGAAATATTTTTATTCAACCTATCAATTTGAAATAAATAATCAATTATAGCTGAAATTGACAGCTAAGTTTTAATATAATCTCATTATTTTTTAATTAATGTCAAGTAAAAACAAAAATTCATTCACAACAAATTATCACATAACAACAAAATATATTTTAATAAAATAAAATTACAAATTCAATTTCTATCATTCAAAGAAAATTTTGGTTCTCAAGGAGCTTTAATTTGGAAATTGAACTAATAAATAAAAAAATTAAAAAGTAATTATATAATTAATAAGAGTCGTCATAAATAAAATAAAAATTTTATTGAAATTTTTATATTCGGAGTAGAAAGATACTGAGTTCAGGTCCTCCATTACCATCTGGATTCATCATGTAAAAAGCTTCCGAGTCACGGCTACCTACAACTCGCTCAAACTTTGCTCTCATGTATAGCAACTCGCCCTCCGACCCGCTCCCTTTACGACCGTCGTCCACCATCGGAATCACTCCGGCGCCGACTGACACGCTCTGTACAGTATTCAGCACGTACCACTCAAACTCTCCACACGTGCGCGATATAGCCTGTCCACACTTCCTCCCGTTGTAGTACATCGTCCACCTTGGCTCCTCCAACAACTTTCTAATGGGACGATTACCTATTAATGGTGAAATATCATCACTAATTTAATCGTAAAGTTAAATCTAATAATTATATTTATTTTTTAAAAAATTATTTATGTATTTTAATTATAAAAAAATGCGAATTAATCTTAATAAAGACCACGAGTGTTTTCAATTGTTAAACGTATTAAAATCTTTAGAATTGTGGTAATACCGTCGTAGGTGGTCGGAGAATCGGACTCGAGGGCGATGCGAACGAGACCGGAGGACATTTCCTTGATGAGGGACGAGGTTGACGTGGCGAATTCGAGCAACAAAACTGGCTGGGACCGGGGGTCGAGTTGGATGGCGAAGGTGACATGGCCACGGCGGCGGCCGAAGAGAGTTCCAGTGACTCTTCGGCCGAGAGAGGGGCTGACGGAGAGGTGGGTGGGGATGGGGAGCCATTTGCAGGTGGGAATTGAGAGTAGCTTGAGAAGAGAGTGAAGGAGGGAGGAGAATTTCCCGGTGGTGGAAGCCGCCAGGTGTTGGCGGTGACAGCGGTGGCTAGAGTTCTTCTGGAGGAGGAATTTGCCGGAAAAGTTGTCAGCATCGGAGGAGGATCTGAGGTGGTGGGCGGAGATGGAAGATGGGATGATTTTGGTAGTGGTTTTAATGGCGGCGCTGCAGCTTCTGGTTCTTTGCAGGCCTGTCATGGCGATGAGAGAGAAAAGTAGAGAGAGAAAGAGATGAAAAATGATAGCTTTATTTAGTGGAGAAGAAATGGAGAGAGAATCTTCCTTTTAGAGAAGAGAGAGAGAGGAAAATGGGGAGAATGGTGGAGGAAAAGAGGCAGACAAGGGTTGATGATAGTGTTGGGAGTTGTCCAATATAAAGGGAGAGACTACACAGGTTTTGGAGTCGTCATCATCATTTTTTGTGGACTTTTTTTTAGTTCACATTTTTTAATTGCTCGTGTTCGTGTTCTTCCTCTTTGTATTCTTAAATATTTACAAGAACGGTCGGGGTCGGATTGTTTGTGGTTTGGGTCGGGTTGGGTTAAAAAACTTTAAAAACAAATATGATATTGTCCACTTCGAGTATAAGCTCTTATGACTTTACTTTAGGCTTCCCAAAAAGCCTCATAACAATAGAGAAAGTATTCCTAAATTATAAACACACCATCATTTCCTAAATTAGCTAAGGTGGGATTTTCATCATCAAACACCTCCCCTTAATCGAGTCTAGACTTCTTTGGAGTTTTAGTTATTTTTTACTGCCTTCCAAGAGGCTCGACTCCTTTTATTTTGGAGTCCTTTGTTCAACATGTGAGGATTTACCAATCTATTCACACGACTAATTTTAGGGAATGACTCGGTTCGACTAAAAAATTTAAAATCAAATTGATTGGTTTTTCAACCATTAAATAATGAACTCAACCCAATTTAACTTAAATAATTAAAACTATTTTCCAGAGTTATCCTAAGTAAAAAAGTATATTTTAAAATAAATAATAATAAACTCGAGATGGTTCTCGTACTCGTCTAATTCTAAGAGAGTTCATGAATCAATCCCATCTATAATCCAACCCAAATCGTATGAATTGGATTAGAATGATCAGATTTTTCTAATCATCGAGTTTTTTAATATCGTTGCAAAAGGTAGATAATAATTAGTTGATGATTTTAATTGATTTTTGATCTTTTAGATTGAGATTTACAATTTTAAAGAAGGAATCGAACACTATTAAAGCCAGAATCGAGCGACTGAAATAAAAAGAGATAGAGTAGTGAAAAGAAATTTTGTGTGTAACTGCTGAAGATAAGAGATAATCGATCCAATCTAGTTCAATTGGATTGGACGATTTGGTCCAGTCGAACCAATTTTTTTATATTTTCCCCTGGTTTAACATGTTTGTGTTCGGAATGTATTTTGGCAATAAACAGTGATTGTATTAATGATTTAATTAGTGTAAAGTATGATGTTGATTGAAATATTTTCGTATGCTGGACTTTAAAGATTTACCGAATATTATGTATAACTGAATGAAATATAAGTAGAGATGTCCACGAAGAGGGGCAGGACGGAGAATCCTTCCCCGACCCATCCTCGCCACTTATTTCATTTTCCATCCCTGCAAAATTTTCTATTTATTTTTTTGAGGATCAGGGTAGAGATTCCTTGCCAGAAAGAAATTTGCAGTAATCTAATTACCCACTGTAATTTTTCTCCGTTTATTATTTTTTCAAAGAAAATAATCATTCTAAAATTTTTATTTTTCAATATAATCTTTATTAAAAAATTATTTTAAAAAAAATCCTTACATATATATATATATAACATAGTTTTTAATTTAAATATTACCATTAGAATCTCAATCGTCAACTATTCTTTAATCTTGAATTTTGTCTCGTTTGACAAGGACATACATAATATTTCATTAATATGACAAAAAAAAATTGGAATGTCTTTAATATCGTTGAGGAAGGATAACCGACCCTCAGTTATATACCGTTAATGTTTTTCCTTAAGATCTGATTTATATAAGACCTTAGTTGTCACACTCCCGACATTATTAATATGTTGACATGGTCGTATATCAGACTATATAAGTAGGCTAACGTAGTTATTGGGTTCGTGGATATTATGTGGCAAAATAAAGGTAATGAGAAGATAATCATAATTTAAAATTTAATTGAAAGCTCAAAAATCAAAATTAAAACATCAAAATATATAGGCAAAATTACGATTTTGCCCTAAACTCAAAATTTTACGATTCCATCCAACAACTTGGAAACCATAGTATAAATAAAATTAAAAGTTTAATAATTTATTAGATACGTAATTAAAAAATTATTTTAAAAATAGAAATTAGAAAACTTCAAATTATTAAATAATAACAGTAATATTGGGAAAGCATGAATTATTTAGCAATAAAAATAGAAAATTATGAATAAGGTTGGCTAGTTATTAATTGATAATATAAATTAAAAAAAGGCAGCAAATATTTAATATAATTCATACCTCATGAACGACCGTTGGATCAAAAATTAGATGACTTAAACAACTATAATTATTGATATGGATTGAAATTGACCGTTGGATCAAAAGTGAGATGAAGGTGAAAAGGATAGGGGCGGGAATTAAATGAGTGATTGAGATATAAATATATATAATTTTATATAAAATAATGATTATCAAAACGAAAATGTGTACGCACGCTTGTTCGATGTGATCTCACCACAATCCCTAATTTTATAAAATTCATAAATAATTAAATAAATCCAATTTCCTCTTAAAATATTGGGATTTTATCACAAACCATAATAATGTTTTTATGTGTTTCAACCTCTAAAAATATATATTAAACAAATCAAACCATATTCTTATTCTCGCCCGTTTGTCTGGATACTCTAACGATCGTTTGGTGGGAGATAGAGATGTTCGTGGGTTAGTTTCAGTCAGTGTGGGAATATTTTTAGATTCAAACCAATTGTTCGGGTTATAAATTTTTTTGACAAAAACAATTTTTTGACTCTGATACCATTTGTAACAATCTAAGCTCATCGCTAGCAAATATTATCCGTTGGCCTTGTGATGTATCACATTAGTTGGGGAAGAGAACAAAACACCCTATATAAGGGTGTGGAAAACTTTCTCCTAGCAGACACGTTTTAAAGCTTTGAGGGGCTGCACAAAGAGGACAATATCTACTAGCGGTGAGCCTGGGTCGTTACAAATGGTATCAGAGCCAGATACTAGACGATGTGTCAGTCTTCTTGCTCTTCCCCGAAGGGGGTAGACACAAGACGGTGTGCCAGTAAGAACGCTGGGCCCTGAAGGGAGGTGGATTGTGATGTCCCATGGCGAGGAGAACAAAACGCCCTTTATAGAAAGCCTTGAGAGAAAGCCTGAAAGGGAAAGCCCAAATAGGACAATATCCGCTAGCGGTGGGACTGTGCCAGTAAAGACGCTGGGCCCTGAAGGTGGTGGATTGTGATGTCCCATGGCGAGGAGAACAAAACACCCTTTTATAGAGAGCCTTGAGGGTAAGCCTGAAAGGGAAAGCCCAAATAGGACAATATCGGCTAGCGGTGGGCCTGGGTCGTTACAGGCTTGTTACGTATTGCCATCAGCCTCACGATTTTAAAATGCGTCTTCCATAGTTACACAACGGAATCAGTACTCATTCAGATACTGTTCTCTTTGGGCCTTCTATTCCAGGCATCCCTTCAAGGTGAACGTGAAATACATAGAGCTAAATGTACGAAAATGATACATATTCTAAAGAAAAGAAGAGTGAAAACGAAAAGGCACCGTCTTAGGTTTAATTATAGTCATGTTACTACAAGTCATGATTGCATGTGATTGCATATCTCTGTCCCGAATATTTAATATTTTTTAATTTTTCTTTTTAGATAAAGGTAAGGACATACAAAAACAAGTGACCGAGGTTGTCTGGTAAAACCAATGGATCAAAGTCCCGCTCGATAGCAAAAAGGTATACAATAAAAAACAAGCTCTAATTTTTAAAACTTATGGGGTTGTACTTAAACCAACAATTGGGGCCGTTTGTTTGATATCATTCTTTGTCTATTATACAATTACATGTTTCCAAATGCTTTTTTTCTATTGTTGCTTGATTTTATGACGTCGTTTTGTAAAATGACTCGAATTAGAATTCAAATTCTTAATATAAAAGTGTTCATGGGATGAATATGATCGAGTTGAAACATTTTTTATATAAATTAAAAAGTGTTCGACTCATGAATTTGGCTCATGTTTGGCTCATGAGCTATGTTCCGAAGTCGAGTCATACATAATTTCACGTGTTTGGCTATGTTCCCAGTATACTTCAGCGTGTTTGGTTCGTGAGTTAGGTTTACGAATCCATTAAAGTAACTAACCTATGATATATAAACTCATGAAAATTTATAAACCCACTCATTAAAAAGAGGTGGAGTATGCCTATGAAATGAAATGATTTTCTACACAAATTTCATTGGAAAGCAAGAAACTTTGGGCTTCCATTTCGGCATTTCTCTCAAGGTTTATAAAACGTATCTGCTAGGGAGAAGTTTCCATATCATTGTAAAGGGTGTTTCGTTCTCCTCCCCAATCGATGTGGGATCTCACAATCCACCCCCTCTTTGTGGCCCAGCATCCTCACTCGCACTCGTTTCCTTCTCCAATTGATGTGGAACCCCCCAATCCACCCCCTTCGAGACCCAACGTCCTTATTGGCACTTGTTTCCTTCTCAATCGATGTAGGACCCCATAATTCATCCCCTTCGAAGCCCAGCATCCTTGTTGGCACTCCGCCTCGTGTCTACCCCCTTCGGTGCATAGTCTCCTCGCTGGCACATCATCCGGTGTCTGGCTCTGATATCATTTATAATAGCTCAAGTCTACCGCTAGCAGATATTCTCCTCTTTAGGCTTTTTCCTCAAGGTTTTTAAAACGCGTCTACTAGAGAGAGGTTTCTACACCCTTACAAAGGTGTTTCGTTCTCCTCCCCAACCGATATGGGATCTCAGTGAATTCTAAGTTTTTGTAGCTCTCTACAGCTCAAACCATACAATTCCTAGCCTCTCATCTGCCTAAACTCTGCTGTTTTCTGTCTTAGTGCAGACACCTACTCACAAACTAGGCTACTTGGCTATATCCTAGCCTTCTTCACGTTATTTTGGTACCGCCCGGAACGAACCGAGAGTTATGCGCCTCTACTAATATCATACATAACCGTCTTTTGTGCAACAGTCCACCATCCGTAGACTAGAAAAAATCATCGACATGGCCTATTACTAATTGACTTGTAATTCTATTCGAATTCGAATTCTCTGTTGGAGCGTGGGTTGGACCATGAGTCGAGTCATCTGAGCCATAAGTCCCTCGGTCACCACAGCTATATGTGCTTGCTCGAACTCTGTATGCACTCATGACTCTAGTAATCATGGGTGACGAGTGAAGTGTGTTCTAGGGCGCCTTTCCAGTGTTGCAATTGTCTGTTTTTGATGTTCTCAATCCTCTTGATCTCTACTCGTCTTCGTCCCATGGTGGCTTTTCCTTCTTTTCTCTCTAATGTTCTCAATAATGTTTGTCTATTCGTTTTATAAAATATAAATTTGGAATGTAGCTAATTCAATGACAGTGGACAAAACTTGTCATTTGTAACCGTCCAAGTCCATCGCTAGTAGATATTGTCCTTTCTAAGTTTTTCCTACTGGGCTCCCTGAAGGTTTTAAAACACGTCTAGTAAGGAGATATTTTCACACCCTTACAAAACACGTCTCCTTTTTTGTGTTACTGGTATTTTTTAAATTTCATGTCTTTATGATTATTCTCATTCAGATGTGATATCAGTTCATTCATGTACCTCTACTAATTCGATATCCGATACAAACCTAATTTATGTAAATTCTCATAAGAAATAGATTATTTGTGAAAACAAGCGAAGAAAAATTAAAATTAAATACTCAAACATATATTTTTTTAAAATTTTGTTCTAAAAAGAAAGATTTTTTTAGTTCAGCAATCGAAAGATGAGAAGTCAGGTTCGAACACCGTAGAACGTTTCCAAGATGGCGATAGAAACCCCAACTTTGAGAAGCTTTAGTCCAAGATGTGGCTATAATGAATTTTGTTTGGCATGGGCCAGAAATTTGGTATGAAAATTCCTAAGAGCTACTTTTCCCTACATTATTATTTCAATTAAATTTATTTTCTTTTCTTTTATATTAAATTTAAAAAGTTAAGTTGGATTGAACCAACCAGAATAGAGTTCACAACTCAACCTAATCCAATCTTATGGTTTTCAGTTGGATTGCAATACATGTTATATTAATAACTAAAAATCTTTTGAAATTCGATGTGTTGTAACCCTATTTTCGAGTTGGTCAAGTTGACCCAACAAAAAAAAAATGTTCATACAAACCGTCACAAATTTTTGGCTGGGTAGTTAGGGTTGGTCGATTATTAGGTCATATAAACACTCTTAATGCCAAAATTCAGACTTGGATTCTAAATCAAGTACCTTATGGCTTCCACATTCTCCGTGCAACATGGTTAGGTTACCTCCTTATCTTAAAGTGGAAATTTTTCGAGAGGTTATCCAATATAAATTATTCAAGCAAAGCACGCTTAAGTTTGGAGTTTTGGTGATTTGATCACCGAAAAGAAGAGTACACATTGTTGGTATATGTAGTAACTATCCGTTTTTTTTTAAACACAAACTCTCGAGAGAAGAATAATCAAATATTATGTACAGAAAAAATGTATTTAGAAAAATATTTTATTTACCCCAAAAGAACAACTCCCCACATAATATGATGCAACCATTACTCCAATCAACCGTGGTGTTGGGTTCGGGCTCGGGTTCGAGAAATGCTATAGTAATAAGCTCGGTCCAACTGCTTCTGAAACCGTGCAAGATTCAACTTCACATTCTGGCCATCAAGATAGATCTTCTTCGTATATTCCCACCCTTTTTTTGTAATGCTATCTGGGTCGATAAGAATAGGATCATCTTTCTTGTACTTGCTATACAACGAACTCTCCTTTGGCCGAATTTCATACCCAACGTACTTCAAACCGAGCTTCTTCGCAGGCTCGCCGTAGTACGTCTCGGCTGCCCAAACCGTCCCCAATGGAATGATTTGAATGAACACTGAATTGGGCCTCATGAACAGAAAATGTGTCATGGCAGCTCCATGAACTCCTACCATTACATCACATTCATTGAGCTCTCTATAAAGCTTAGCCAGCTCTGTTGTTCTATCAGGCCTTAAAACTTTCACCTTGAACCCAATTTTCTCAGCCATTTTCACCATTAACTTCTCATTTGTTATAGCCCTTGATCCCTTCCTTGACAGAACCACCAATTTTGGTTGCTCTTTGGCTTCGTTCTTCTCGTGTTGAACCACCGCTCGGGTTCGAGGTCGGTACGCCGTGTCTAATAGGTTTCGAAACTCGACAATGCTCGTGTTCCCTTCCATCAATGAAGGCTCCACAGTTAGCTCATCATGAATTCTCAAACCAGCAATCACTTGAGGAAAGCAATGAGTTTTATTGTTCTTTCTAAAGTCAATTGGTGGATAGTTTGAGAGTTGGGAGAGGATATCACCATATTTTGTTAGCCACCAATTATGATACTCAAGGATCACAAAAACAACCTCTTTATTCAAATGTTGTGAAGTTATATAGAGCGGCAAAATCCCGTCGTTGAATTCGTGATAAACGTTGCCCGTGTAGCCTCCGGTCGAGAAGAACACGGCGGGAACATCGTGTCGAACGTTACACCGATGGTGTCGAACGATGTCGTTGCTCTTTCGCTTAACAATGAGCTGCAATTCATCAATTGTGTTCATGGTGTTGTTCTCCCATTTCCTTGTGTAAGGCTTGATTCTTTCGAGTTGAATCACCGTGTTGTCGTCTTCGTTGTCGTTGTCGATCGGGGAATTGGACGACGTGTAGAGAAAGATTGATGAGGAAGAAGACTCTGTTCTTATATCGCCTTTCATAATGCATATATCAGACCGAATGCTACTCCTGTCACAACAAATGGTTCCTGACAAAGGAAAAAAAACATTAATTTCTGCTAACAAAAGGATTTTGGTTCCTTTTTTCATCAAAAACGGATCAGATTCTTGTCAGCAGAAACAGAGTAACAGAGATTTTTCAAAAACAGAGGAAAAGAAAGCATAGAAAAACAGAGAGAAAGACATACCATTAGGGATTGAAGAACAGAGAGGAGCAGAAACCTCCATAACAGCGGCAGAAACATCACCATTTTCAACCTTAAAAGAATCTAAAAACAAAAAAACAAACAAAACCCATTAAAAACAGAGCACCAAAAACACAATTTTCAACCTCAAAAGAACGTTGAAACAAAAAAACAAACAAAACCCATTAAAAACAGAGCAGAAAAAAAGAAACCCAAAACAAAAAACAGAGAAATAAGAAGAAAAAACTTACAGAAATGAGGAGCAAAAACGAAGCAGCAAGAAAGAAAACAGAGGAAAAGAAGGAACAAAAACTTGGGTTTAGTTTTCTTGTAAGCAGAAACAGAGTAATAAAACTCATCACAGCCCATAGCTTCTTCATCATCATCTTGTTCTTCATGATCATCATGATGAACAAACTGGGCAGGTGTTCTTATGTTCATCCCCTTTTTCCATGGCTGATAGCGTATATAGTGATGAACCATATTCCCAAGCTTCCTTTTGTTCTTTCTTTTATCTTTAAGAGAAGAGAGAGAAAATTTGCAGAAGAACAAACGGGAGAGACTCTGTTTTTATAGGAAGGAGAGAGAAAGATAGAGAGAGAAGAAGAACAACAGCAAGGCGTTTTGTGGCCTGAGGTTTGTAGTAGCCGCAGGGAATGAGTAAGGGAGAAAAAAGGCAAGAATGGAGGCGTCAAACTTGGGGATGGTGTCTTTAGGATATCCATATTAAAAATTTATTTATATTTTTTATAAAACACTCAAAAATATAAAAAATATCCCTCTAAATTATTGACAGTCTATTCACGTACAAAATTTCATGTTGATCATGTTAGTGACCCGAGCAACTCGAGTTGAATTTTCAACCCAATCTCATAAAAAGAATCCGATGTCAAATATTTTTTTATTTTCATAATAATCTAATCTTGGGTTTGGATAGTTTGGTAGTTGGATTCTCGAGTCATATGAACTTCTCTATTAATAACTTATTTAACTTAATTATTATTTGAAATAAAATTAATAAAAAAAAATTATTTAGATATGGTAGAAAAATTATGGGAAGAGAATTGTAATTAATACATAATTAATTAAGCTCACATATCTAAATTTTAAATTTAAAAACATGCGTGTTGAGAAAAGTGGTTTAAATAAAGGCGTGTAAATTCTTCATTACCTTTCCTCTAATGAATTGTGTTAAGCACTCAACGCGCCTAATAGTCGTAGTTGACCATAGTTATCATGCTTTTTTTTTTTCTTTAATTTAAAAAATAATAATAAATTTTTAATTTTTAAAATTTCAAATATATTATTTAACGTTAAATTTCAGATTGAATTTCAGTTTTAAAAGATTATGCAGACGGATAAATGAGGAACAGATGAAACTGAGAAGATGAATTGAACGTGTCCAAACCAGTTGATTTGGTTTGATTATTTTGAAAAAAAATTGGTTTGGTCGATTTAAAAGTTTAAAAAATTGCAAAACTCGGTTCAATCTTCAAACCTAAAGCAATCGAACTAACCCTTTTTCTCTAAGGTCCTGTCTTCCCGCACCCTAATTTTCTCCTCAAACAATGAGTGACACAGATTCTCTCTCACCATTTCTCTTCCCTCATTCTCCGCTCTCGAATTCTTGTCTTTTAAGCTTAGAATATTCATTCTATCTACCTCGATTTCTCACCTCTTCGACATACCTTCTACTCTCTCTTCACATGCCAGTGTCACACTATTTTATACCGATAGCTGCCACCCTTTCGTGACAGCGTAGATAGAAACAAAAATGATATCAACTCGACAAAAAACGAGGTAGCTCACTCAAAATTACTCATCAAATTTAAACCAAACTTAGGTTTTATATCCTAATATTAGAAACTTCTAAAAATCAGTAAAGTTTTAGAAACAAACTTTTTTAGAAAAAAAAAAATTCAAAAACTCAATAATTTTACCTAAAAATTGGAAAGAAAAAAAAAATTTGAGAGATGGCAACAAGCTGGCGTATGGGGGAATCTTTCTCCACGCGCCGATGTGGGCAAAGCGCGTGTCACCTCAAACTTCCCTGAGAATATTTATTTACTTATTTGAAAATAGTTAAAGAAAAACACATTTCTTTTCTTATATTTATAATTAATAGAATAACTTTTTTTAAAACCATAATTTAATCATTTAATTTTTTATTTTTAATTATTTTATATAATGAAAAGTATTTTTCAACCGAATCTTATTGAATAAAAAAATAAAATTTAAAATCTATTTAACAAAAAAAAAATATATATTGAGATTATAGATGTCTGTTTAACCGGCCCTATCGAGACCTACCTCGAACATATTAGAGAATCCCATTCAAATCGTAAATAATAACGGAGTAAAAAGAGATTTTTTCCCGTTAACTAAACGGAGCTGGAGATAAAAATTATAATTATTCCATTTATTTGAGTAAGAAGTTTTAACCGATAACTATAGGGATTAAATTATTACCCATTGAATCTTTACTTCGAAGAAAGAACCGAAATATTTTTCAACCTCTTTTTAATCTTTTGGATTATTTTTAATACGATAAATATTGGGAGAGGAATTTAAACTTTTAACTTTGAAGAAAGGTATAAATACTTTAACCATTAAACTATGTAGAATTTTTTGGGGGAAAAAATGGTCAACAATTAGGTTTTAATTTATTATTACTTTAATGTTCATTTAATATTCAACAAAAATGTCAAAACTACAATAAAGTTTTTTTAAAATTAAATTATCAAAGTAAATAAATAAATAGCTACAAATATAAATTAGTTTTTGCTCTTAATTTTTTTTAAATAAATTATTTAATTAAATAGATGAATATTGAATATAATATTTTAAAAGTTGGAAAAAATTAATCTAAAAATAAATATAGTAGGCAATAAAGTAGAGTGTATTGGGACGCGCCGGCGAGGGCAGAGCGCGTGGCAAATAGGGCAATATTAAATATTGTCAGTGAGCGTAACTGTAAAATTTTGTTTTGAGGGTAATGAGAACATTGACTGTCAGTGATTAAGATTTGACTGTCGGTTTAATCTTTGTCGATAAGTACAACTGGATTAGGTTTGAATTTATTACCAATTTACTGTTTATTTATTTATTAAAATACTCAACCAAAAATGTCAACCTTTTACTTTAAAACAAAAATAAAACTTGTTTTAAAAAAAAAATTAAAATTTAAAAATAGTTTTTTTTTTTTTTTTTAATTTTGAAAAGATTTCAAAACTACCTTTTAATTTTCAATTTAAAAAATATACTTAACTTTCAAAATTTTCATTAATAATTAAAAAAAAAAACATTTACTATTAGTATATGGACGGAATTATTAGTATCGAGTCTAAAAAATACCCATCAACTTTTAAATATAATATTAAAAATTTTGGAGATGATCTATGAGATGTAAATATACGATTTTTTAATCATATATTACGGTAAACAAAAAAAAAATGAAGGGTATTAATAAAACTTTTTAATGTTCGAGGTGTTTTTGAAACACTATTGAAAGTTAAGTGTATTTTTAAAACAAAGTATTAATAGTTTCCACGAACGTGATTGTTTTGATTTTTTAAAGGTATTCTTTTTACAGAATTTTTTGATTTTTTAAATTAATTTTTTAGCCTATAAAAGAAATTATCTATTATGCTTCTAAATTTTTGGATTTTGTGATATTCTAATGTTTCAATTTTGTTGAACGTTTAATTATGATTAAAATAACGTACATTAAGATGAACGTTTTAAAGTTGAATGGTTCAAAGTATATAGTATATTTAAAATAAAAATCAAATAGCATGCATGATCAAATAAGGTACTCATTAATATGAATTAAGAAAATAATAAACTAATTATTTATGGTGAAATTAATTATTTGTAATATATAGTATAACAATAAAATGTACGTTTTTTCAGTGACTCAATCATAGAGCAACATCTTGAAAATTTTCTAAGGAAACATGGTTCAAATGACTCGTGTTGATCTGTGAGAATAATTTTCACAATTTTAAAACAATTCGGTTACGTGGTCACGTCATGGAATAATGACTTTTATTTAAAAATAAATTGAAAGCTATATATAAATAAATAAATAAATAATTTATTAGATATTTTCTTTTTTGTTTAATTGAAGGGCTTTTATTTATTAAACGAAATCTAAAGGATCATTTAATTTTAATTTAATACCAATAAAAATTTGAAGTATATAAATTCAAAGGTTATCTTAGTTTTGGGAAAGTGTTAACCACGCGCAACCAAAGCGCGTGATGAGATTAAATGAGACGCTTGCTTGCGGCGGGGACAAAAGACCAATAAATTCCATTTTTTTTTAGGAAAATTCGAATGAATTTTAAAATAATATTCGGAGTCAAATCCAAATAGGAATTTTCACACAATTAAGTTTTGAATCTCTTTGCTTTGATTCTGATGGCCGCCAATGCCTAATTAATTCTTTCAATAATTTCCCTTTTTTAATTATTTTTTAATTCCTTAGAAATTAAGAATTAAATATACTATTATAATTTTATAATTACCAATTCATTACTTATTTCTAGTTTTTTAGAAATATAATTTTTTTTTTGAAAATATTATAAAAATCTTGAATTTTCAAAATAATAATATTTTTTTTTCAAACCGATACTCGAATTATAAGAATATTACAATTAATTCTAATTTATTTATATTAGTTTTTGTTCTCTCTGACAACTTAATATAAATAAATAAATCAACGGTATGAAGTGAGAACAATGTAAAGTACAATAACATTTAAAAAACGCTACAAAGATTAGGTCTGCATTAACCATAATCACGTGCGCGTTCTTCTTGAGAGATTTTCCTCTCAAGTGTCAAGACGACATTCTTAGAGAATTGAATGTCTTAATTTTGTAACCATCAAGCCTCTCCAATTGTGAAAGTGGAGTGTCGAGATGCTACGAACAATAGGTCTTCATCAACTATAATCACGTGCTCGTCCTTCTTTGGAGATTTTCCTCTCAAGTGTTAATAAGACGCTCTTAGAGAATTGAAAGGCTTAATTCTGCAACCCTCAAGCCTCTCCAATCGTGAAGCGTCGAGACGCTACGAACTTTAGGTCTCCATCAACCATAATCACGTGCACGTCCTTCTTTTGGAGATTATTCTCTCAAGTGTCAAAACATTGACTAAAGTATCTCGAACTGGGTAATACGTATAAACTTTTTGTTGTCTTTAAAGAACCTGAGAATGGTAAAGCCTAACCTCCTCCATTTGTCGGGACAAATAAACAGTGGTACAAATATATTCACATTTCATCTATCAATTAAGTTTTTCAACCCGATCTTAGGCCTTGACTCACCCTTCCATAGACGAGTCTTGCTGGATCATTTCGATACAATCAAATAGAAAGTCTACAGGTGTCGTATTCTAAGAGTAATTCTTTTAAAGAAAGTAAAGTATAAAAAATAAAAGGAATAAAAGGGTTGTTTTCAATAAATAAATAAATAAATAAATAAATAAAGGGGTTATTAAACCCATCTTAATTGACTCGATTATATATTAATACTGGAAATATGTATGTAGATCATAACTGAATTGATGCTTACTGAAATTAATTATTTCTTTATTTAAAAAAAAATATATTATTTAGAGCATCATTATCTTGCCAAATGATAAGATCAATTTTTCATTATTAGTCAATATATATATATAGCTTGTGACGGCTGAAACAGACCGCGGGCAGCACCCACCTGGCAAGTCACTGACCGTAACGTAAGCAGCAGAATTTGACCGTTACATTTCAATAAGTGAAAGAAAATAAAAATAAAAATATCACCCGAATTTGACACCTATATATCCATAAGATACGAAGCCCAAGCCCAAGCCCAAGCCCAAATAAATTCACAAGCAGACCCACAGGCAGTTCTGTAATGGTTGGGTTCAACCATTATATCAGACCGTCCGGTATGGTCGGACCGTTTTCGGTTTACCCGAACCGACCTCCGATTGACGTAGGGTTTCGTTCTTGCGCGCTTCTTTGCGATTCAATTTCCTCCGGTCCACACGCTGCTGTTCTCTTTTCTCTCTCCCGCCATCACGCCATCGTCGGTCTTTTTCTCACACCGCCGCCATTTCCAGAGTCTCCGGCAAATCTCCGATGACTTTTCCGGTTAGGTATACCCGTCTCTTACTTTTCATATTTCTTTGGATTGGTTTGAAGCTTCCAGGGTCTGTTTTGTTAGTAATGATGCGATGAAATCTATGCTTTTCTGGGTAATGATTCGTCACTTGCTTATTTCTTCTTCTTCTTTTTTTGGACACGTTTATGAAATTCTATACTATTTTTAGACAATTTTCTTATCTTCTCCATCCATTTCTCCTGCTGCTACTCGTAATTTTTCTTAATTTTCTGTTTCTGTTAAACTCCTGAGTGTTCATATTATATTTAGATGTGTTTATACACGAAAATTTATAGAAAGGTAATGAGTTGAAGGTTGAGTAGTATGTTTTAATGGAGTTAGGACTATCATAAACGCATTAAAGTGTTTCAAGGAGAAATTTTCATGAAATTCTAACTCAATTTTCTATGGAAGCTTGCACTTCTCATTTGTATGTATAAGTAGATTTGATTTGTTTATTTGGTTGTGTGTTGTTGTTATAGGTGACGATGTTGAATATGTTAAAACCAAGCAAATTTTTTGACAACGTTGTTGATAGATTAGCATGGTGCATAACAAACAAAAAGATCTCCACCAAAATTGTCTCCAAGAAGCACTACTTTGTTTCTTCTTCCTTTCTTAGTTTGTCAACTTCACTTCCTTCCAAGCCTTCAGATTTTCGATTGCTCGATAACGTAACAACATGCATTGCTTTTCTACAATCATGTGCTGAATCTAAGAATCTCAACAAAGGAAAGCAGCTTCATTCTGTAATGATCACCTATGGTTTTTCCCATTCACCTTCATCTATCACTAGCTTAATCAACATGTACTCCAAATGTGGTCGAATGGAGGAGGCTGTTTTGGTTTTCCACGATCCGTGTTATGAGCCTAATGTGTTTGCATATAATGCTATAATTTCTGGGTTTGTTGCTAATGGTCTTGCTTCGATTGGGTTTCAATTTTATAAGCAAATGAAGTTAGAGGGTGTGATGCCTGATAAGTACACTTTTCCATGTGTAGTTAGATCTTGTTGTGAGGTCATGGAGGTGAAGAAGATTCATGGATGTTTGTTTAAAATGGGGTTGGAGCTGGATTTGTTTGTTGGTAGTGCTTTGGTTAATACTTACTTGAAGCTTGGCTCAATGGAGGATGCACAAGAAGTGTTTGAAGAATTGCCAATAAGAGATGTTGTGCTTTGGAATGCAATGATCAATGGGTACGCCCAGATTGGTTGCCTTGATGAGGCATTAGAGATTTTCAGAAGAATGCATATAGAAGGTGTTTCACCTAGTAGGTTTACAATTACTGGAATTTTGTCTATTTTTGCTTTAAAGGGACACCTAGACAATGGGAGAACAGTCCATGGGATTGTGATGAAAATGGGTTATGATTCAGGCGTTGCAGTTTCAAATGCGCTAGTCGATATGTATGGGAAATGCAAACATATCGGAGACGCTTTAATGGTTTTTGAGACGATGAATGAAAAGGATATTTTCTCATGGAATTCAATTATATCGGTTCATGAACAATGTGGTGACCATGATGGTGCCTTGAGGCTTTTTGATAAGATGTTAGGTTCTGGGTTTCTACCTGATTTGGTAACCGTCACAACCATACTTCCAGCTTGCTCCCATTTGGCTGCCCTCATGCATGGTAGAGAAATTCATGGATATATGATTGTTAATGGATTGGGAAGGGATGGGGACAATGGAGTTATAGATGATTTACTTGTGAATAATGCTGTTATGGATATGTACGCAAAATGTGGAAGTATGAAAAATGCTCAAAAGGTTTTTAATTCAATGACCAATAAGGATGTGGCATCATGGAATATTATGATTATGGGGTATGGTATGCATGGATATGGCATGGATGCATTGGATATGTTTTCTCACATGTGCGAGGCCAAAATTAAGCCCGATGAAGTTACTTTTGTTGGAGTTTTATCGGCGTGCAATCATGCAGGTTTTGTGTGTCAAGGGCGTTCGTTCTTAGCTCAAATGGAGCATGATTTCGGTGTTATCCCAACCATTGAACATTACACTTGTGTGATTGATATGCTCGGACGAGCTGGGCATTTAGAGGATGCTTATGATTTAGCCCAAACGATGCCTATTGAAGCCAATCCCGTTGTGTGGAGGGCTTTATTGGGAGCTTGTCGACTCCATGGGAATGCGGAGTTGGCCGAGATTGCTGCACAAAAAGTAATGCAATTGGATCCAGAGCATTGTGGGAGTTATGTGTTGATGTCTAATGTTTATGGAGTTGTAGGTCGATATGAAGAGGTGTTGGAGGTTAGAAACACGATGAAGGAACAACATGTCAGGAAGACGCCCGGATGTAGTTGGATCGAACTCAAGGATGGAGTGCACGTTTTTCTCACCGGAGACAGGACACATTTAGAATTGAATGCATTGACAAGTCAACTTTGTGATATTGGATTCATTTTAGATGAAGTCTTGAATTTATATTGAGATATGGTAGCATGTGCAATTGCATTAAGCCAATAGCCTTTTCTTTTATGCAAAGGTTGATGAGCGGCATAACATGTACATTGATGAGTTTACTATTATAGTGAGAATCATTGGTTAATGATTACAGCAGACAAGTATCATTGATTGCCCGCTTCCTGGATATTCATTAGGTTACTTCTAATGTCGTAAATTCTTTCTTTCACCATCTTGGATACTTCTACATTTTCGTCCAAAATTTTATATGTTTTTTCATCTCTCCATTGCTAAGTTTCTTAGTTGTGTAGTGCCTTGCTTCAAGGATATGACAATAAAGCTAATGTCAATGGTGGTGCCTTCTTACAGCTCGTTGGATTCAGCTTCTCTCAACTATTGCCTTCTTCATATTGGTACTTTCTCTTTCTTCTCTATCACTTTCTTTCCCTTTTGGACTTGGGAGGAGATTTCATTTTGCATCATGATTTCTATGTGCTAGTGATTGAGATATGCAACGAACCCTAAATAGTGCAGACCTCAAAAAGCTTTAGGAGGCATCTGGCCGATCATTGAATGTAACAGCCCAAGTCCAAGCCCAAGCTCAAGCTCAAGTCCAAGTCCACTGCTAGCAGTTATTGTCCTATTTGGGTTTTCCCTTTCGGGCTTCTCCTCAAGGTTTTCAAAATGCGTCTACTATGGAGAGGTTTCCACACCCTTATAAAGAATACTTCGTTCTCCTCCCCAACCGATGTGAGATCTCACAATCCACCCTCTTTCGGGGCCCAGCGTCCTCGCTATCGCTCGTTTCCTTCTCCAATCGATGTGGGGCTATCCACCCCCCCTTCGGGATTCAACTTCCTCGCTGGCACATTGCCCGACATTAGCTCTGATACCATTTGTAACAGCCCAAACCCTAGTAGATATTGGCTTCTTTGGGTTTTCCCTTTTAGGTTTCCCCTCAAAGTTTTTAAAATGCATATGCTAGAGAGAGATTTCCACACTTTTATAAAAAAAATGCTTTGTTCTCCTCCCCAACCGATATGGAATCTCACATTGAATCTCTTTGGCAGATGATCTATTGCGAGTTGACTTCCTTCAATTCACTTCGCTTTGCTTCCCTGAGTACAATCGCTCCATTGCAAAATCCCTCTCTTGGTTCGTTTCTCTCATTGTTGATCAACGTGATAACACTTCCATAGCTCAACTAATTAGTATGAAAAACAAAATTTTCATTCAACATTAACATTCGTAGTTAACATAATAAATTCATACTCTAGTTCTTGTTATCACGATTTTGCTATCCAAAACCTATTTCCTTTGTTCTATTAATGTTCTTTACAAACATATGCATTAGTTTTTTTGAATTACTGTATTTCACTTGACTACTCTAACTGTGAGAGCTCATGCTTCACATTAAATATTGGTCTTGTAAACAAGTTTTGCATCACTTAAATTTATATCGCAAGGAAGAATATACTTGCCACTAAAGTTTTCTTTCCCCTGTTTGTAGATTCAGAATGGTTGATGAGATTTGGCGAGCCTATGAACCTTACATAATGTGCTCTTGAACAAGCATAAAAAATACCTCACTGCCGTGTCAAAGTAAAGGTAAGAAAGGGGAATTGATGAAGGCATTATCATAAGCTCATCTATGTGATTTGAGTCGTTTTGATCTTTATTTGGAAGTACTTATAAACAACATAGGTATTCACACAAGTTCTTGGAATATGTGGTTGGCCGAATAGTTGTTGGAGCTAATGACAAAAGTGCTTGGAAGGAATGAACAAGTTCAAACTATGAGTATTCACATAACCAAGGTAGGGTTAGATTGGATTAAGCCGAAATATACTTGTAACGACATCTTAGAGATTTTACTATTGGATGACCTAGAGATAGTTAGATATGTATGCATATGTTCCGTTATATGATATGATTATGTGGTTGTTGTGAATCTACATATACTTTTGTAAAATTATTTATGGGACCTCATGCATGTATAAAATAACACAATGTTTATGAAATAAAGCTCGAGGCAATTACTCATTCTGAGTGAATGAGTAAATTGTACCACCCTGATTATAGGCTAGTTGAATTACATTTTAGTTCTTGATCACAGGTTAACTAGAATTTTAGGTTTTTGGTCACAGACAAGTGTTTTGATTTTTGGTCACAGGTTGGATGGCTAGTGTTTTCAAGTCTAGATAAGGTCATAGACTCGATGAGTTGTTTTGAACAATTTTGGATGAGTTGTTTTGAACAATTTTGGATTCATTGGTTTTACATTACATTTTAACGTGTGTGTAACCATTTTGGATTCATTGATTTTACATTACATTTTATCGTTTGTGCAACAATTTTGGATTCATTGGTTTTTCTTCTTTAGAGAAGGGGCAAAGACCAAGGAGTTTGTAACCTCATGTATAGTCTTGCTTTTCCATTATTTTTTAGTATTTGTGGGTTTTGATTTGTGTTTTCTTTATGGAACTATTTATAAGATGTTTTAGCGGTGTGATTATTAACCCTTTCAAGGGAACTTTGAGCAAATTTTGCCCATTATATTGAAAATAATATTGTTTATCAATTTTTAAATTTTATTTTCTCGGGTTTTAAAACAACGATAACATGCATCTAGTGACGATCCATATTGGTCTAGGTTTAGGAAAGTTGGATCATTACACACTCAATTTGCTATCTCGATCTCATCTCTTGCTCCTCTATGGTAATTGTCAACGGGAATATTTTTGAATGCTATCCGGTAGGATCAAAGACACTTATAGTGCGTTTTGTAGATAATGACGCACTAAATCACTCTTCAAATTCAATTTAATTGCAATCAAATTCGAATTTTAACACAAGAAAGTTGATGTTTTTTTAGGTTGAAAGACAGTTTTGAAATTTGTAATTGGTGTGAAAAACCTTTTCTAAATCAAATTTTCAAACAACATTTAATATCTCTATCAACTCTTCAAAAGGACATTAATGATGAAAACCGACCCACTTTTCTTTGAAGTCCAAATAACGTACATAATAATTCATACCTACAAATCTTGTATTAATCCTATATTTCAAACCCTCTTCAAACTCTTGAAACTCATATATTTAGGGGCACTTTCGGCGGCCGCCGTGGGTGGTCATGTCGGCGTAGCAAGGGCGGGCGTCGTAGTTGCCGAAAGCGCCCGGCGGCACGCAGCTGCAACGAGCACAGCATGTGCCGCATGCCCTGTTGCATAGATTTGGCCTTGAAGATAATTTGCACCTCGACCCACAAGCTCCTCCACAATCTGATAACATGATTATACTCACACACTCACGAATAAAGAGACAAAGATTTACGTGATTCTGACGCATGTGTAGCAACCAATCTAAATATATGTTTAATTTCTAGTCGCTACGAATAAAACTATAATCTTTAGCTAAGTAAATATATTAAAAAATTAATATTGTGTTTATATTTACCAATGTTTTGAGCGTTAGGAGGCTGCACCACGACAGCGTCAATGGAGTTCACCATATAAGCTACGAGAAGGGTCATGAAAACACATTTGAACAGAGCTTTAGAAAGAACAGAAATGGCCATAGAAGACGAAGCAGAGAGTTCTTATGGAAACTCAAAGTTCTTGAGAAAGCATAATAAATGAAAAACAAAATGGTATAACGAATAGTAAAGACGGGAGTGAGTTTGAAGATATGCATTTCAAATTCAAATAAAGAAATAAGATATTCTATTTCAATTTCTTAAATACATTTTTTTTTGAAAGATTTGATTTTCATTTTTCAATATAATTTTTATTAAAAAAATATAAGATATTCTATTTATTGATGAATAAATTCTAATAAATCATAATAATATTTTTTTATGACAGGGATTAAATTATTATATATTATAATTCAACTACTAAATTATTTTTATAAAATTAAAGTTAATGAGGTAAATTATTAATTTGAGTATTTTTTAAGCTAAGAATATTCATCCAAATTCCCACGTAACCCAAGCTTAAATTTAATTGGAATAAGAGGAGGAGGGCTAAAACGGATTAAGGAGAAAGGCAAACCCTATTTCCAAACAGACCCTATTCGTCCACGAAACGTCGATGACTTTTCTAAATCTCAAATTCCTCTCTCTATAAATACCCTCCTCTCCCACACTCCCCATTCGCTTTTCCTCTTCCATCGTCAGAATCAAATTCGACGGCCGGCGGATTAACGAATCAATATCCTAAATTCTGCCGGAGTTAGGATTCGTTCTCTCTTCTGCTCCCTGAATTCTGATTTCTGAAGCTTTTTCTTTGGGATAGAGGAGGAGGAGGAGGAGGAGGTGGAGGAGGTTGTGAACAATGTCCGATGCGTTCTGCTCCGACTGCAAGCGTCAGACGGAGGTTGTCTTCGATCACTCTGCCGGAGACACCGTGTGCTCTGAGTGCGGCCTTGTGCTCGAGTCGCACTCCATCGATGAGACGTCCGAGTGGAGGACTTTTGCCAATGAGTCTGGGGATAACGACCCGGTTCGTGTTGGTGGACCGTCCAACCCGCTTTTGGCTGATGGTGGCCTTTCCACGGTGATTGCCAAGCCTAATGGTACGGCAGGGGAGTTCTTGTCCTCGTCATTAGGTCGGTGGCAGAATCGGGGGTCTAATCCAGATCGAGGGTTGATTCTTGCATTCAAGACAATTGCTACTATGTCTGATAGGTAAGGGTGTTGGTTGTTTTGATCCTCTTTTGGATGCTGAGGACACATGGAATTAGTTGAATTTCTTTGGATTTAACTAAATCGTAATGTTAAACCGATCGAATTGGAATTGTGGAAGGTGGGAATTGGAAAGTCTTAGTAGTTTGATGATTTTTGTGTTTGTGGGGGGACTTTTGATGATGGATACTAAATTAGGGTATTTCAACTCTCAAGTCTGGATTCAATTAGGTCAATTTTTTCTTGTTGCTTTGGAATTTGAAGGGTTTTCTTCATTATGGGGGCAGCCTCTTCTCTCTAATGGGATTTTAAAACTGATAAACTTAATGTTAATCATTCCATCTAGTGTTTGATAGTTTTATAATTGGCCTTGCCTCATGATCATGAATCTTTCTATGATTTTGTTTTCTTATTTTCATGCATTTTGTGATTGAGCTGCTTATTTACAACTGTCCTAGCTTTGATGATAATAATCTGAGACTGATATATAATGCTTAATGAAGTCATTGTTGTACTCAAAGCTCAGATACTACTTGTTGTGTCGTAATGTCACGACTAAAAATATTTCGATATCCAATTGTTGTACCGGAAGGCATAACCAAAATGCTTTGATACCCAATTGTTGTAGTGGTATGCCACGACAACTCTGATACCCAATTGTTGTTTCGTAATACCGAAACCAAAAATGCTCTGATACCCAATTGCTGTAGTGTAATACCGAAACCAAAAATGCTCTGATACCCAATTGTTGTAGCGTAATACCAAAACCAAAAATGCTCTGATACCCAATTGTTGTAGCGTAATACCGAAACCAAAAATGCTCTGATACCCAATTGTTGTACCAAAAGTCCCTTAACCAAAGTGTTTACAAAGTGTATTTCTCATACTCTCACGCTACAAGACAATAGTTTTTTAGCCAGAGTGCTATTTGTTTGGTTGTAGCTTCCGCTACACCAATTGGGTATCAAAGCATTTTTTGGTTGTGGCATTCTGCTACAACAATTGGATATCATAACATTTTTTGTTGTGGCATTACGTGGTATCAGAGCTTTGGGTACAACAGTCATGAGTTTGCATATTTTGTTAAATTGTGCTTTTTTGTTTTAGTTCAGCTCCTCTTCATGGGCCATTTTCTTTTTATGCCCTTTGTTTTCTTTCATCTTTCTCAACAAAGATTGGCATTTAATCAACAAAAGAAAGAAAAAGAAAAGGCCACACCTGACTAATGTTAGCTGTAATGTGTTTCAGGTTGGGCCTTGTTGCAACCATTAAGGTATGCAATTTTCCATCCATTATGACAAAATGACACGAGTTACCATTTCTTGTATTTTCTCAAAGCATTCAGGTTAGTTGTCAGTATAGAATGATCATGCTGTATTGTCAAGGTTGTAAATAATGTATTTTTCACCGTATGCGTTATACTTTGGTTTTGGAATTGATGCACGATGAATAATTCGAAGAACAAAATAGTTTTAGATTCGAAGACCACAATAGTTTTAGATTTTGTTTTTGAGTTCCATTCATTTCACTAGCATTGAGCTTTGGTATTTTGTAAATGTTTTATTCATAGGATCGGGCGAATGAGATATATAAAAGAGTTGAAGATCAAAAGTCTAGTAGAGGAAGAAATCAAGATGCTTTATTGGCTGCTTGCTTATACATTGCTTGTCGACAAGAAGACAAACCCCGCACTGTCAAGGGTACTGCTTGTAAATCATTTGATATCTGGAGCATTTGTAGTTCGATTTCTCTTCTTTACCTAATCATGCTGGTTTTGAGTAGAAATTTGCTCTGTTGCTAATGGGGCAACAAAGAAGGAGATTGGCCGAGCAAAAGAATACATCGTGAAACAGTTGGGGTTGGAGACGGGTCAGTCTGTGGAGATGGGAACGATACATGCTGGAGACTTTATGGTGAGAATATCAACTTAATTATTTTAAAGTTCGATCACAGATAATGTTGTGTTCATTTCTTCTGACATCAAGTTTCTTTCCTAAATGAACATAGAGGCGTTTTTGTTCTAATCTTGGCATGAATAATCAAGCTGTTAAAGCTGCCCAAGAAGCTGTACAGAAATCTGAAGAGTTCGATATCAGGTAACGATTTGGACATTATGAATTTCTTTCTATGCTTCTTTTATGGTTATTTTGTTTGGCTGGTTTGATAAGTGTTCACTCAACTTCGATGAAATCCGCCCCGTACACATACCTCTTCTGGTCTGGCATAGTAGCCAACTTCTACGAAATCTGCAGTGCCCAAGTAGTATTGATATCCACTGGCCTAGCTAAGTAACTGCTTGGTTGAATCCCTTGTTCTTTAACAGATAATTTGATTGATTGATTTATCCTCAGCTTATCAAACTGTTTGAATTCATGCTTTGATTAGAAAACATTGGATAAAGTTTTGAATAAGCTTGGTGTTAACCTTAGTAGGCACCATTTTCTAGGGACAGGATTATTTTTGGTTCACTTTTTTCTTAAAGAGGATTTTCTTCCCTCATTTCAGGAGAAGCCCAATATCCATTGCTGCAGCAGTTATTTACATTATTACTCAGCTTTCAGATGATAAGAAGCCTCTAAAAGGTAATGTTCAACTGTGGCTATAATCTTCACTACATCATATATGTTCATAATCTGTTCATTTGGGGCATGTTTGTTTGATAATGACTCTGTTATTTGATTATGAAAGTTATGGTTTTCTCCTCGAAACAAAACTAGACCCGTTCTCCTGAGCATTGTTATTGTCAGTCTTGATATGAAATTTAATCAAGGGATTTGAGTTTTACAGACATATCGGTAGCTACCGGTGTTGCGGAAGGGACGATCAGAAACTCATATAAAGATCTGTACCCGCATGTTTCGAAGATAATACCGGGGTGGTATGCTAAAGAGGAGGATCTTAAGAACCTGTGCAGTCCTTGAAATGTAACTGAAGTTGGATTAGTTTTTTTGAGGCTTGTGTATTTAAACTCTTTGAGATTACAAAGAGAGGTAGAAAGAAAATGTCCCTTCCCTGCTTTTTTCTCTTTTTCCTAAATAGATTCGTTGCGAGTATCAAATTCTTATTGAAACCCCCTAAATTCCCATAATTTTACCTCTCAGTTGTTCACAATGCAAGTTATCCCAAGTTTTGTGATGCTCTCATGAGATACCAAATGAATACGAGTCAGTTCGGGCATGCATGCTCCTTTTATTCCCAAGTATTCTTTTGCATCAACTTGAAACCTAGATTATCTATTTATACTGTATAATGTATCAATGAGAATTGCAAGTGGAAACTTTGGGCAACTTGGTTTTAAGGTCGTGAGATCTTCAAGATCTCAAAGTATGCAGATGGTCTCGAGCACTTACGATCCTTGACCTAGGTCATGTGGAATTGCTGCTCAATAAGTAGATAGACACGTTTTAAAAACCTTGAGGAGAATGCTCCAAAGGGAAATTGTTAGCGGTGGGTTTTTGTTGCTAAAATATGCTTGCATGTTCCAGTAGGTGGGTGGACACGAGGTGGTGTGCCAGAAAGAACGCTGACCCCAAGAGGGTGGATTGGGGGGGAGGGGGTGTCCTACATCGAATGGTGAAGGGAATGAGTGCTAGAGAGGATGCTAGGCCCCGAAGGGGGTAGACACGAGGCAGTGTGCCAACAAGGACGCTGGGTCTCGAAGGGTAGTGGATTGGGGGTCCCACATCGATTGGAAAAGAGAATGAGTGCCGGCGAGGATGCCTGGGCTCTCGAAACGGGATAGACACGCAAGGACGCTGGGCCTCGAACGAGGATGGATTGGGGGGTCCCATATCAATTGGAGAAGGGAACGAGTGCCAGCGAGGATGTTGGGCTCCTGAAATGGGATAGACACAAAGCAATGTGCCAACAAGGACACTGGGTCTCGAAGGGGGATGAATTGGGGGTCCCATATCGATGGGAGAAGGGAACGAGTGCCAGCGAGGACGCTGGGCCCGGAAAGGAGGGGAGCCACGTCAGTTGGGAAGAGAACAGCGGTGGGTTTAAGCTATTACAATATGCTGGTATGTTCTAGCGATCTAATACTTGCTAGCGGTGGACTTGAGTCTGAATTACTACTTACTTGGGTGATATGTACCTTCCTAAGCTTACTAAACGTGTGTCAAATTCATCTTATTTGAACGTTCCATACAGGTTAAGTTCTTTCAATATTTTTCAAGTGTCTATTTGGGTCTTCTCGAGAGGGTTCATGTTGTGAGGCTGTATGGACGTGAGTACATGTTTTTTTTCTTCCTTGTTTTATGCTTAGTACAATCTTTAGCGGATTTGGTATGATACTATAACAAAAAACAACTTTTCTGAACGAGTTAACGACGTTCGTCTCAAAGAGGAAAAAAAGTGTCAATGGTATACCTATGGAAAATGACAAATGGTACCCCTATTGTACTGATCTAACCTAAAGGATACGAAAGAAAGTAACATGAATGGACATGAATGCATCTACGTCATAATCCATGCAAATGAGTCTTACCTTTACATATTTCATAATGACGTGATAGACTTACTTAAAATACTCATAAATCATGTTTTGGACTTATCATTTCATAAAATATCATTTCATGGCCTTTGTCTCAACTTTCAGTCTAGGTAGAATTGGTTGGATGTGTAATACTTCTTTATCTCTACACACAACACAAGTACGCGCACATGAACCACTAGGCGAGCTCGTATACGTACCCCTTAGACCTGACCTTTGACTAGCATACATTCACGTTGTCGGTATACCAGAGAGGAAGGGGAGCACACATAGTATCATGATGTACATAATATCGTATCATAACATTGTAATGTACGTGCGTCCATACTAATCATAATGGGAAAGTATCCCAATGCATGTGAACATCCAATAGACATGAGTTCCCCCTAGTTTAAAATTATGGCATGTATCTATGGTGCAAGTTATATATTCGTTCATTTCATACGTAACATAATCATTTTGTGTCATTTCATAATGTAGTGTATAACATGGTATCCCACTTTCATAACATAGCACAATCATCAATGACATAACGTGTCAACATGACAGTCACAAGGTACGACATGTGTAAGGGTACAAGGCACGTGCCGTTCATACTTCAAGCTCATTCAATCAAATTAGTAGTGAATAAAGCCTCCAAATGGCTAGATCGGATGTTCCACACCCTCCTCTTTCTCTCTCGTTTTTTTTTTCCTTTCGTTCTTGAATCGATAACCATTTTTCGGTTAACTTACAAAAGACTTAATCAAATTTAATATAGAACTCTTTCATATTTCATAGTCGTGTAACAATTATAAACAATTACATACAAACACAAACTTCTCTCACTAATTTCTCGTTTTTGAATTGAATCTACCTCGTAATATGAGCAACAAAAGCCTCCAACTCCCGACGAGAATCACCGCCGTCTTCCACCGACCGCCGCACAGCTTCCCCAAGCCATTCTGCCTTCCTCCTCATCACCATCCCTTCCTCCGATACCATCAATCTCCTCACCGCCGCTTCCACCGTCGCTGCCGCCACCACCTCCTCTCGCTTCCTCCCCCACTCTTTCACCACCACCCCGACCTGCAGCACCGCCGTCATAAGCACCGTGTTCCTCGGCTGGTCAGAGTGCATAGGCCATGCAGCCACCGGCACCCCCATGGTTAAGCTCTCCATGCATGAATTCCAACCGCAGTGCGTCATGAACCCACCAGTGGCTCGGTGGCTCAGAATCTCAAGCTGCGGCGCCCACTCTCTTACCACCAACCCTCTATCGCCGATAAGGTCTTTGTAGCCTTCCGGGAGGTCGGACTTTCGAACGTTGGCGCCGTCAAAGATGTCAGCTTTGTCGGCATCCCGGAGGACCCAGATGAACCTTTGGTGGCTTCTGGCTAACCCATTAGCTATTTCTTTGATTTGTTGGTCCGCCATGGCTGTGGTCGTTCCAAACGAGACGTACATCACTGATCGAGGCGCTTGTTGATCTAACCATGCTATGCAGCTGCACGTTGACTTTTCCCCATTTTCAAATAGTCAACACAAAATCCTTTAGTAAACAAAATCTATTTCAAAAAAATAAATAATTATTATTTTTCTTCAAAAATGTTCTATTGTTTAATTATTTCAATCTTTAACTAATTACGTTGATAAAATTTTATTTTATTTTTTATTTTTCAAAAGAAAAAAAAAAACAATAGCAATTAACAATTAAACATTTATTATTATATTTACTTATAATTTTTATAATATTATTTTTTCAACTTATTTTAAAAAAAATGTATTAATTAACGTAGAAACTTATTTAAAAATATTGTCAATTTTTTTTAAAGATCATGTAATATTTAGTGGACGGGTCAGTCTCTACTACTTATTTCCATTCTTATCTCTACCGAAGTTTTCATTGATTTTCATAGGCATCGTATTAAGAATCTCTACGTAAAATCATGGGATCAGATTCTTACTTAAAAAAAAGTTTATCCTTTTTTGTTTTTATTTATTTTTATTTTTAAATTTATTCTCAACCATAATAAAAAGTATTTACTATAATACTAATAATAAATAAATCAATCAATAACCATGAAAAGTAGGGGATGGGGACAGGGTTCGAGATTGAATCTCCGTCCCCATCCCGACAAGTGAAATTTTTTCACTTCGTTCAAGATAGATCCTTATAAGACCCGAATTTCACCGGTTATGTGCCATGAATAGGTATGATTACGAGTGAATTATACCCATTTTGGGACGAGACAAAAAAAAAAAAAACATACCTTGAAGGGTGGGGAGATTTTGACAGGATTGAAAGGACCCAGAGCCCAATGATGAAGGTGATGTTCAACCCTTTGAATCACTTCTAAAAATTGGCCTTCAATTACCCTACAAGCGTTATAAATTTTTCCGGCGCCGTTTTCCGGCATCCGGCGGAACTGTGCTCCGATGAACTCCAAAAACTCTGCCGGAAAACACTCTTCCAACGGCGGCACATTCAATTCCTTCGGAAAATAATCTTCATACAACGTCGTCGTTTTACGTTTACCATTGTTGCCGCCGGCAGCCGCTCGTTTACGCTCCAAGATGTGGAGTGCGACGGCGAAGGCTGAAATGCTATGGAAGCTGTAGGATTCAGAATTCGGGATGGTGTCGACACCTTCAACGGCGGACGACATTAGCGAGTCGTGGATGACGACAAGTCGTTTTGCTTTAGTGGAGAGGGAGCGGAGGAAGGTGGCGAGAGGGCGGTGGAGGTGGATTGCCGCTGCGGTGATGGAGGGGATGAGGTGGGTGGGAAATTTCTGGGCGGTGGTGGGGTCCGGTGGAGGAGATTGGAATCTGGGTATGTCAAAGTCGTGGAATTGGATCTTGCCGCCGTCGGTAGTGGTGTGGGTGCGGCGGAGCTTGGCTTGGCGATTGTGGGTGGCGGTGCCTACGAAGTGGACGGGGATGTTGAAGGCGGAGAGGAGGTGGGAGAGGTGGAGGAGTTGGTTCAGATGGCCATGCGCCGCTAGCGGAACCATGACCACGACCACCGGAAGCTGGTCAGAATTTTTGGCGGCGGTGCCGGAGATCACATTGCGTTGAATGCTCANAAAAAAAAAAAAAAAAAAAAAAAAAAAAAAAAGGCCAAATCACACGTTCGCAATGAAATTGCTCTGTTTCAACACTTATTTATAAGGAGGGCAAATTTGTGAAATTACCTTTTTGCCCCCACATCAATTTTTCTTTCATATATTAAATAATTTGTTTTTATTATATTTAATAAATCTGTGGATCTTATCCATGTGTGTATCTATTATATATATTTTTTTTTATAAAGAATATAATTTAAATTTCACATAAATGTTGAAATAATTTCTTTTTAAATTTAGAAGCATTTTTATATGGAATAATTTTTCCTTTTATAAAATTAATAAAAATACCCATAAATTTTAAAAAGTTTCAAAAATATTCTCGAACTTTAAAAAAAAACTTCAAAAATACCCTTAAGTATTTTTTAAAAGTTAAAAGGATACTTTTATCGTCTGTATATTGATAGGACAGTTAATATTACTTACCCATAAAACTTTCAAAAATAACGTTAATATCCTAAGATTTTTTAAAAAATTAAAAATTCATATTGTTAATATATGAATAAAAACAAAATATTTTATTTATAAATATTTCTAAGCATAAACATAACACCCAAATAACCACATTTGTTTCGAATTATTTGTGTTGGGAATGTTCATAAATGTTCCTTATTTTTATTTAATGATTTAATATTTAAGAATAGAGAAAAAAAATGGAATAAAAACAGGGAATAAAAGAAATATTCAAAAAGTAAGAAAAAAAAAAGAGAAATGAACCGTTATTAAGTCGTAGGTTAAAGTAGAGGAGAGAAAATAAAAACGAGAGGTGACATAAGGTATGTAGACGAACGATTTCTATCCACATATTAACGAAAACAACCTTTTATAAAGTTTAAGGTATTAATGCTACTTTGAAAAGTTTGTGAATATTTTTTAAAACGTGGTACCGCTGATTTCATGTGTACATTAAATTTTAAACCATTTTCAAAATAAAAAAGAAAATTAATGAGTTTAGAAAAGGAAGAAGATCATAAATATATAAATAAAAGATAAGTACACAATTATTTCATCGTACAGATATGAGATTCGCGTTCCTAACAATAACTATTACCATATCAAGACTATAGTAATTTTCTTGTGAACACTTTTGGGAGTGTTCGTGGGTTAGTTTGTGTCGGGGGTTGAGACTTTTTTAGATAAACCCATTCGAAAATCTTCATTAAATAATGAACCCAACCCAATCCAACCGAATTATAAATTTTTTTTGGTGGGGTTGGCTGACGTTATTTATTGAAATTTTTATTTATTTTTAAATAATAAAAAATTATTTGTAAGAGTAGTTGAAAAATAAATAATAAAAAAATTATTATGAAATTAAATAAAAATACAACTATTTTATATGCAAGTTCTGATTGATAGTGAAATATATTATTAGGATTAGCATTAATTAACGTAAAAGGTTATTTTGTTAAATTAATTAATTAATTAATTAATGCACATACGACCGTTGGGGCACAAATTTAAATGGCCTCCACCTTGGTTGATGTGGAAAAAATTATTGTCTTCATCTATCATGTGATTTTTGGCCTTTTCAATGAGTTATGTCTTAGTTTATGCATTCTTTGTCTTCATCTACCGTACATTTTTAGTTGATTCATTGATCTGATGTCTCTAGTGACGACGAACTATAGTGAACTTAACGTTCTTCGTGATTAGCAAGAAAACTTTATTATTATTGAGGTTGCATTAGATGTGCACGAGACAAGATTATGAGGGTACCCTGATTGTTAGAAAATTTACTCAAAGTGTCTATTTTGTAATAATTGTAACGATTGAAAAAAGTGTGAAAGTAGTTGTTTTCCTGTATTGGTTTGCCTCTGTTTTGTACTAGGCTTTAGGTCGATGTAACACTTTAGTTTAGATTAACGCTTCAATTCAGTGAAAAGTTCCCGTTCAATGCAACCCTTTTGCTTGGTGCAATACTTTAGTTGGGTGCAATATTTTCGTTCACGGCAAGGATTCAGTTCGGTGTAAGCCGTAAGGTTTTGGCTTGATGCAATGCTTTAGTTTCGTGTTGAGGGTTTGGTGCAATGGTTAGTTATGCGTAAAGGCTTCAGTTCAACATAACTCGATCTTGATAGATGATATATATGCAAGTCGTGTGAGTCAAAGTTATGATTATGTATTAGTACACGTTATGTTGCACCATATCATTAAACCATTGATTTCTCTTACTAGGATGTCATGCATAGTGTGTGTTCATTTTATGATTACTTTTCCGTGTTAGGATCGCACAGCAACGCACACACTCGATCAAGATGAACACAAAGATCAGGAGAGAGAAAATTCAATGAGGAATATTGAGTAAATGTTTTATTGATGACTTCAGTTATATACAACAAGAGATAATACAAAGAATGAATAAAGTACATTATAGAGCCTCCCCTGAGGCCTACGGTGGAGATCTCAAACAACTTCCCCTTAATCGAGGCTCAACTTCTTCTCTGGAGTCCTCGAACAAAGTACATCATTTGTTCCACACTTGAGTTACTTTAGGCTACCTTTGAGGTTCACAACTTCTTTGTTCGACATTTGAGGATTCTATTGACATGACTAAGTTAAGAGTATGACTCTGATACCAGTTGTCATGCATTATGCGTATGCATACAATTACGTTACTCACCTAGTGGATCTATTGGCATGTACATGAGCCACATATATGAAGTCAATGCACATCCAATTTTGCACCGAAAGAATATGAGGTCCAAGAGTATTCACGTTTTAGGTTCTTCCAATCATGATAGTCAACGACAAGTTGCATGTATTTGTATTTCTCGACTCCAACAATGAAATTACTTACGACGTATTTTAAATACTCAACCTTTTCCAAATTTTTTCTTTCAGATAAAGGCAAAGAAATCCCATACAATTGACGGGTTTTGTTGTGAAGGCCATGAGACAGTTCATATTAGACAGCTTTTACATTTGGCCATGTTCGGTGAGGAGTCACGCTCGAGTTTTTAAATTTAGTAGAAGGACAATTTGGTCATGTTGATCCATGGATGGCTATCTTGTTTACTCAAAAACAAAAGACACAAAATCAAAATCAAGAAAGAACAAAAAGTTGGGTTTTTTCGTCTCATTTTTATTCAATTATTGCAAGTTCTCTCTCCATTTTAGATATCAAAAATTGGGAAAAGTAATTGACATTACAATTGCTTATGCACGTTAATGCTCGTGAATCAAAACTTTCCCAACCCATCCATAGATATAATTTGATATTGTTTATAACATTTAGAGATGTTCACGGGCCGAGTGACACTCAAATAAAAGAAGGATAAATAGATGAACCGATACCACATCCGAATGAAAGGTTACTATCTATACGAATAACGTGAACCTTCCTTCTCAGTGGCTCAATCATAGAAACTCCATAGTTAAACGTGTCTTACATGGAGCAATTTTGTACCTTCTAGGAATCTTGAAAAGACTTGTGTTGGTCTGTGGGAATAGTTTTCACTCTTAAAAAGTAGGAAGTAGGTAACATGACCACGTTGCAAGAGATGCAAGAGAATGTCGAAGCCATCAAGTAACTTGAGCATAGAGCATTACACGCCAAGACAAGAAGATTCTTTTTTGTATTTTCCTTTGCATGTAGGAGAATGTCGGGTCATCAGATAATTTTGATCATGAGGTGTTACAGACCCCGATAGGAATCTTTTTTGTTGTTGTTGTAGGATTATGCCTTTAAATAAAGATATCATTAAAGAATTTAAATTAAATATGTCGTTCTTATCTTGATACATCTTTTTATGTATAATAATAATATTTCAATATTCAATATGATGCATTCAAGCCACACCATTGATGCAACAATCGTCTCGATGCCAACTTTTAGCGTCGAGATCATATGAACTTCATTGACACAAGTCGAACCCACAAAACATGGGTGCTAAAAGGGTTCCACCCGTAGCATCGAGACACTGCGTTATAATGTAACAGCTCAAGTCCATTGCTAGCAAATATTATGGGAATCCACATTTGTTGGAGAGGGAAACAAAGCATACCATATAAGGGTGTGAAAACCTCTTCTTCGTAGACATGCTTTAAAATCATGAGACTGACGACGATACGTAACAAATGAAAACAGACAATATCTACTAATGGTAGGCTTGAGCTGTTACATATANTTTTTTTTTTTTTTTTTTTTTTTTTTCCCTCATTCTTCAAAGAAAATACCAAGGTTGACTTCAGCTCGGTTCGAGTCGACCTCAACCTTTCTATTGAGGATTAGGGACCTCGTCGTCTACCTATACAATTACAATGACTTATTTGCAATATTTTTTCATTTATTACCACGTAGAATTAGATTTTTTTTTTCTTTTGATTCATGACAATTAGTGTATGAATTGTCCAAGTCTTCTTTGATTCGAGCTTTTTCTTCGGCGTGATCACGTACAAGTTCTTCCTAATGGTGATTAAGGATTTGACATTCTTGTCTTGTTTCGTAAAGTTGGAGTCACTTTCAAATTTGTATCGTTTCTCAACCAATAAGTTCTGGTCGACCTCAGCTACATTAGGTAGGTCGTCTAAAGTTTAATCATAGCTATAGATAATCTAATAACTTTTTAAACTATTTTTATGATATTCCATCAAAATAAATCAATTGAAGAAAAACACCCGTAATTCTAATTAAGTTTTTATGGAACAATTTAAGTTCACCGCTAATAGATACTGTCTACTTTGACCCATTACATATCGCTGTTAGCTTCACGATTTCATAACGCGTATGTTAAGGAGAGGTTTCCACACTCTTGTAAGGAACGTTTCGTGCTTTTCTCCAACTAATGAGGGATCTCACAATCAATCTCGGACAATATCTACGAGCGATGCAGATAATTAACTTTTAAAATTCTTAAATAAATGTATTAAAATACAAAAGAAAAGAAAATAGGGAATATATGAAGTCGGCGGCAATGGAAGACAACTAAATTGGTTCAATTTTTAAGGGTCGACAAAACAGAACATAATGGATAAAGGTTGAGAGTGATGGGATTGATTTAATTAATTTCGGCTACTTTGTGTGTCCATTTCTTAGTCGGCAGCCTAAGCTTCCAAAACAAAACAGAACAATCCCTTGTGTTTTTAGGTTCTTTTTTGTCCTCTTTCTGTTCTTGTCTTTTTTATGATTCATTTTAGGAAATTTTTCATTCAACTTATATTTGAATATGGAAATTAAAACAATATAACAATAATAACGATTAAATTAGGTCGACCCAATACCCATCAACCAGCTAAGATATTATACGTTCGTTCTTTAAGTTGAGCGTAGACGGGACGAGACAAGAAATGGGCGAGGACGGGAAATATAATCCCGTCCCTAACCCAATTTATCTACTGGCTCTCCCCCATTCTACGTCTAGACGGAGAATCTCATCCCCATTCGGAGCGGGTAAAATGGAATCTCTAATTTTGTATTTATAAAAAATGTAATTATTTTTAAAGAATATTATAATTTTTTATGGCTAATTTTTTTTTAGTTCAAACAATGTGAGGATGAGAATAAGAACCTTTGTGATTTTTTAGTTCAAACAATTTAATTATTTAATTCAAACAATATTCATTATCTTCCTTTCTTTATTCCTTTTAGTATTCTAGGGTTAATTTTGTCTTAATTTAATAATGTAATTTCATTCGACGCATGATATGATTATGAAAGGATGAATTGGATATGCACTGTTCCAATAAGATTTTATTCTGAAGTAAAAATTTATTCATTTATTCGATTCCTCGGGTTATTTAGTAAAAAATTCGAAGAATAAAGAGTTTGTGTACTTGAGGTATTTTCTGCTTCCGAGAAAAAGATATTCTTCATTATAGAAAGAAAAACAACTCGAATCGCCAGCTAAGACTTAGAATCCAAACAATGAGCGTTGAAAATTATACCTATATAGTTTTTGGCATGGGCTCGTTAAGTGGGGAAAGATTTGGAGCTATGGTCATCGGTTATATTCCTTTAACGCTCGCCTTCATTATAACACATGCATGTGCCACAGGATAGCTCGCTTAGACCACAAGGCTTAGGGGTGGTGGAGAGTTGACGACATGCCTCCCCCTAAGGTACATTTTGAGGTATTTTCAAACTAGCGGGTTTAGACATGATTTTGGTAAATGAATATACGGTGTCGTGGAGCGTTCGTCCATTGTCCGATTGACACCAAATTTGGCGAGCTTTCATATTTCATATGAACGAACTTGACTCCAGAACCACATGTCCCAATTCCCTTCGAAACCCTAACTTTCGAGGTTAAGGCTCAGGACCCTACTTAGTTCTTCAACAAGCCTATCATGACACTCTTGTCTACTGGTTGCTTTTATCTTGTGGTGCGTTAGATGATGCACCATCCTCGGTCGCATCATGACATTGATTCGTGTTGGAATAGAGATAGTGAAAGTTACACAACAGTTCGAGTTCGAATGATAGTAGATCGTTTGATGTAAAAAGGTCCTTTCGGAAGAATTTTTTTCAATTTAACCTTTTTTGATAGGGATGGTTGATTAAATTGAAAATTAAAACTTGTGATACAGTGTGATAATTCGATGAATTTAGGATGGTCTTTGCAAGAATAAGACATCCATAAATGATGGAATTAAAAAAAAAAATGTTCTAAAAAGGAATATCATCAATGCAGCCGAAATGGAAATGAAAATACACTCAACTTTGCTTCAATTATTCTCTGTTCATAAAAGACAACACAACAAAGATAGGTTGAAAGTGATTGATATCATTCATTTCGGCTCTTTATCTATTTCCATGTGCTTATCAGTCGGCAGCCCTACCCTTCCAAAAAAAAACAATAGAGCAAGCCAGGTTGGCTCGATGATCCAATAAACTCGGATTATTCTTTTCGAATTGTAAGAGTTGGGTTTGTGATATTCCATATTGGTTGGAGAGGAGAACGAAACACCCATTATAAGAGTGTGAAAACCTTTCCCTAGCAGACGTGTTTTAAAGTCCTGAGGGAAGCCCGAAAGGGAAAGCCCAAAAAGGACAATATTTGGGGTTTGGGCCGTTACAAATGGTATCAGAGCCAGATACGACGATGTTCCAGCAAGGAGGCTATTCCCTGAAGAGGGTAGACATAAGGCAGTGTGCCAATAAGGACGCTGGACCTCGAAGATGGTGAATTTGGTGGGGTCCCACATCGATTGGAGAAAGGAACGAGTGCCAGCGAGGTCGCTGGACCCTGAAGGGGGGTAGATTGTGATATCCCACGTTGGTTGAGGAGGAGAACAAAGCACCCTTTATAAGAAGGGTGTGGAAACCTTTCCGTAGCATATGGGTTTTAAAGCCTTGACGGGAAACCCAACAGGGAAAGCCCAAAGAGGACAATATCTCGTGGACTTGGACCATTACAGGGTAAGGTTGATATTTTTTTTTTGTCGAGCTCGAAAATAGGGTTACAACTCAACACAACCCTACTTTTAAAAAGATTAAACGCTTCTAACCGATGTTAATGATACATTCTAACTTTTAAATAGACAGTTAGGTTGTTCGGGTCACCAATTCAATCAACTTGAGATTTCAGTTTAGTCTAAAAGATTTTTCTAGCCCAACCCGTGTACGCTCCTATCTACGTTTCTTGTCCTCTTCTTGTGTTTTCCATTGGTTATGATTCGTCTTAGGAAATGGGCATCTTCTAAAAACAAAGAACTATAGTCGACTCAACTTCAACGATCGAGAAAGAAGTAGCTCACTCATAGAATGGGGCCTAACTAAATGTATTCCAAAGTAGGCAAAATATTTGATAGGGCTAATGTCCCTTTGTGAATATATTATTCCTTTCAGACTTCCTCAAGTGTTTTGATCATCACATGCTTCATTTCTTATCCAAGTAGAGCATCAAAATCTCCTCCACATGAAGAGAACTTGGACACTTTGTCCATTGCGGCGTAGAGACTAGCCTGGTCTCTTCAAAGATCCGTACAGTTTTTGCCAACACTTGTGGCTGCAAGCTGAAGACCCAGATATTATGTTCTCGTACCAAACCCAAATGTAAAACCCACCCAATTCTTCTCTCCCGATACTCATCTGTTAATAGATATTGTCTTCTTTTGACTTTTTCTTTCGGGTTTTTTCTCAAAATTTGTAAAACGCGTATGTTATTGAGAGGTTTCCACACTCTTATAAATAATGCTTCGATCCTCTCTCCAACCGATATGAGATATCACAATCCATTCTCTTAGAGCCCAACGTCCTCGTTAACACTCGTTTCTCTCTCTAATATGTTGGATTTTATGTCCTAAAACTCATCGTTTGTAAACAAAAACATATTATATTTGAAATAAAGTTATTATTGATGTTTAATTAGTAAAGATTGTTATTGAATAAAGTAAATTTCACGATCATTAATCTAAATCCAATAAACTAAGAACACTCTAGCTATAGTATGAATACTTCAACTATATGTGCTGAGACATAAAAGTGAATCAAGTTCAAATATATAGTCAAAATGATCTATAATACAAGGATAAGGCTTAGTACCTTATGTTGGGGACACAATGGTTGCGGCCCACTTCATGGACAATATGATCACTAAATTGTACAAGTGAAGACATGTGAGTGAGAGCATCCTATGCAATGAGTATTACATAAGATCGGACCATGAAGAAAGTCACTCTCATTTTATAATGTCGTTTACTGTTGAGATTGATTTTTTCATTCGATGACCTAGGTAACTCGATCTTAATCCTAAGCTAACTATGAAATCTTGTTTATTCGGAATTATCCTTAGATTTGCATGGGTGAGAGTGACCACCTCCCATCTCAGGAGTAAGATTGGGTGAATAGCTGGGACATAGGGTGCAAAATGGGATTCACTCCTATTTAGGGATAGCGAGAGGTTGTTCCCTTACGTACTAACTACAGGTCTTGAACAAGGGACCCCACCCTTTCATTGGTCCAAGAGGGATTGGGTTTAAGTAGTTGGATTACAAACAAGAAGTAACTCTAGGGATTAAACAGTTGACCCAGCTCTAGTTACGAACAACCTGTGAATGATCGACTTACTAATGAAGTTACTAAACAAATTTTCTAATACATATTTATTTTCCTTTCATATAATTAAAACATTAATAATAATAATAATAATAATAATAATAATAATAATAATAATAATAATAATAATAATAATAATAATAATAATAAAAAGATGAAAATCGACGTAAAAAATAAGAAAAGCTACCCTATACGACTTTTGTATTTATATCATTTCAATTTTTTTTTAAGATCTAAATTATATTTTTTTTTATATATTTTATCTATAAATCTTTATAGAAAATTATTTAATAATGTGACGTATTGATTAGATTAAAGTTTTTATTTTTAAAAACGTGACAAATAAAGAGAATAAATCCCAAAAATAAAATAATTATTCACATAAAGTGAGTGAAAAGAATATATTTTAAATCAACATTTTTCTAGCTACTTTTATTTTAGCCCAATCTAATAATTCAAACTTTAATATAAAATAAAAAATAAAATAAAAAAGAATAATTTTAGTTGGATAGGATTTAGCTTCCTCAAATGGTGGCTATGAATGTACATAGGATTAAAAAAAAGTTCCATTTTTATTGGAATTATTCAAGTTGTCATTTGTCGAATTAAATCCTCATGGGATTTTCTCATGCCCTAATATCTTGCACGATATCGGTTGTATTCGGGTCAGCTTACACGAGCCTCATTGTATATAGCTATCAAATTATGTTTATTTGTCGCTTTGTGTTTTTGGAGTGGGTGTATTGAGTTTTGCGATAATTTAGACCTAACTCAATTATTCATTTGATATATTCTTATAATAAGCGTGACCCGAACTAACCCATCAATATTGGTTCGACTTGGTTTAGTTTTTTTTTTTTTTTTTTAAAAAAATCAAAATTTATGTCTCATAGTTGTAATAAAAAAAAAAAGCTCGTTATTCGAAAAATTTTAGACTAGCTCAACCCACATGGTTTGAGCTCCTGTTTAAAATTAATTTTGGATTTGAAATGTATGGGCTTAGAAGTGGAAGAGAATTTTGTGTCCTAGTGTCATGGTCATGCTCGTCATTGATGTGTTGCACATGGTCGCATGCCCATAACATGCCAATTTTGTGTGCTGACATATTCGTTGAGTTAGAACAAACGTCGCACAATCGCTAGTCTGCTGCCAAAAAAAGTGTGACTGTAACATTAAGCATGTTGTGTGTTGAGCTTGGTTGCAAAATCATAATCTTCATGTTGTGGGTGAGCTACCAGATTGTTGGCACGAGTAACAAAAGCATGTTATGGGTGTTTCATGTAGAATATGTTGAAGATTATTGGGAGGAGTAGGTCCACGTTAGCTAATTAACGGAAAGATCATGAGTTTATAAGTAAGAAACATCATTTCCATTGGAATTAGACTTTTTGGGAAAACCAAATTATAAAGAATGGTTAGTCCTCCCCTCCCCAACCGACGTGTGATCTCACAATTCACCCCCTTCAGGGCCCAGCATTCTCGCTGACCTTTTCCAATCGATATGAGAACCTCCAAATCTACCCCTCTTCGGGTCCCAACATCCTTGCTGGTACACTATCTCATGTCTACCTCCATTCGGGGTTTCGTTGGCACATCGCGCCAGTGTTTGAGTCTGATACCATTTGTAACAACCCAAGCCCACCACTAGCAAATATTATCTTTTTTGAGCCCTTTAATCGAGGCTCGACTCCTTTTCTTTTGGAGTCTTAGTCATTTTTTACTATGCCTTCGAGGAGCTTCGACTCCTTTTTCTTTTGAAATCATTTGTTCGACATTTGAGGATTCTATTGACATGATTAACTTTAGGGCAAGACTCTGATACCATGTTCGATGAACACGACTCTCCACAATGGTATGATATTGTCCACTTTGAGCATAAGCTCGCTTTCCTTTGAGCCTCCCATAAAAGGTCTCATACCAATAGACAAAGTATTCCTAGATTATAAACCCATGATCATTCCCTAAATTAGCCGAGACTTTCTTCCGACTGTTATTACACTATTAATAATTATTTTATATATTTAACTTTTTCTTATAAAAGATTATTAAATAAATGAATTACTTATTTAATAAAATTTATTTTGACGACCGTTAATTATTTAAAATTAAATATTATAATAAAATGATTGAAAATACTTTATTTATATAAAATTTTTATAATATTTCTCATCAGACACCAAATATATAAATAAAACAACGTCAATGTATACTAAATTAGTGAATACAAGTGAAATTTTTACAATTAATTAATATTATAATTAAATTATAATATATATATATATATATATGATTCATGGTGTTCAATGCAAAAATGGCGTGTCCGGTCAGTGTCGCTTTTCGGCAGCAAAAAATGTCAGAATTTATTGGTACCATAATTCTCTGATTCCCCAAGATTCCAAAAGTGACAAGTTCGAAGGTTTCGCCATTTACAAATATACCCTCACTTTTCAATCCCTATTTACAACTTTACCCCTTCACGGTCAGACACAAAAAGATCCCCCAGTCCGCTCACACCACTGTCCACTACTCTTTACCTCTTAAATCCTCACACGTGTCCCCTTAAGTGTGACGTGGCAGCTCTCTGTCATCTCCTTTGACCGGCGGGGTCCACTCACTGCAGAGTCTACTAAGCTTTTCATAATCTAATTTTTTTTTTTTTTTAAAAACCTTAAATTTATATTAATACTAAATTTTTTAAGACAATTATTTATTTAATTTATTAATTTTTTTTTCAAAAAAAGACATGGGTTACTCTATTATTGTTGTAATCAATTAATTTTTATTTAATTTTAATTTCATGGTAGAAACCAAATCCATAATTTATAAATTAGTATCAAATATATTTTTTATGATTTAAAAGATATTTTAGGAGATTATCTACGTCTTTATACATACAGTGGGCCCAAAGAATTTTCTGATCCAGTGGGCCCAGAGAATTTTCTGATCCAGTGGGCCCAAAACTTCTTGGCTTTAACATCCTGAGAGTAATTTACGGTTTTACCCTTGAAGGACACCTCCTCCGCTACGTGATTTCCCAAAGAGTCCGTTCGTCCCTTTCAGTTGCTTCCTCTTCCTCTCTGTCAGACAAAAAATTTGCTTGGCGCCTTCTCTTTCTCTCTCTTTCCATTTCTCTCTCAAATTCCAAGATTCAGAAACCCTAGACCGCTCTCTGCTCTACATTCTCATTTTTCTCTATGTGGATTCTACTGGATAAGCTCCTTGCATTGTCCACTCAGTCTCTTCTCCTCTGTTGTAGTTGCAGTAGCCGTGGCAGTACGCTCTCAGGTATCGTCTTCTGTCCTTGTTTTTTGTTGTTTCGCGTCTCGGAATGTGCTGCATTTCCTTTAAGCATCCTCTTTTTTACGATCCTTCCTTCTTCTTGTAGTTGTTTCATTTTTTTTTTGCTGCTTCTTTGTTGTGTAGCTCTTGTTCTTGGATATTGTTGCTTTCTTAGCTTTGGTTGTTAGTTTTTGGACTGCATTTATGAGAGAGAGTTCGTGTTCTTCGGAATTTGCGAACTGGTTGGTTTTTACTGTTTTCTTTTCGTTTTGCATTGTTTCTTACTCTCTTGAGCTTTGCATTTCGAGAATTTTTTGTGGTTAATTTTCTGTAGCTGTTTGGCTCCTTAAATTGTCGCCAGCTGTGTTTTTTTTTTCTTTTTTCTGTGCTTCTTATTGTTCTTGGAAATCGTTGTTATGAGATTCGGTTGTCGACTTTCTGACTGCATTTGTGAGAGACTGTTTCCATTCGGAATTCACGAGCTGGTTAGTTTCTACTGTTTTTTTTTTTTTTTTTTTTTTTTTTTTTTTTTTTTTTTTTTTTTTTTTTTTTTTTTTTTTTTTT